>NC_058378.1:82864411-83174558 GCF_018350175.1 Felis catus
TTTTCAAGGTCAGGAAGTCCCGGGCTCCCAGAAAGGGAGAGATCAACATCACACTGGGAGCCCCCTCTGATATAGTGCCCCACTTTAGCAGGTTTACTGAAAGGAGGGTAGAGCTCACCCATGGGGGCCAGGAGCAGAGGGAGTGTGTAAACAGGAGGCAGGAGTCCCTTGGCCACACTTACCATGGAATGGGGTGACCTAAGGTTGCCACGTTGGGGAATCTCAGCCACGGAAGTGGCTTTTGCTTTGTTTCCTTGAGGTTTGGTTTGGTTTCACCTATTGTAACAATGCCTGGGATGGTCCTGACTGTCCTCAATCAGCAGAATGGTGGTGGACAGGGTCCAATCATTTCAGGCACTGAGGAATTAACCAAAGTTGCACAACGTGTAGTGTTACCCAAACTTGTGGCATTGCAAAGTCCCTTTTAATCAAGCATGGGGCAGGAAATGTGCCTGAGGAAGACACACTGGGCCCCTGGCAGTGTCGACTACCTGGCGTCCACACTCGGGGCAGCCTCAATGAGATGGGACCTGAAAGACGAGGGCTGGGGAAAGATTCTAATGTTCCCTGGGATCTTCTTCCAATGAGGCACCATAAGAAGCTTGGAAGACACATCGCCCCTTCTCATCTCCTGGCTGGTAGGGTGGAGGGGGATGCCAGCCCTGCTTTGGGGAAAGGAAACAGGCTTGAAGAAGATAAGTGATCTCTCTTCTGAAGCTCACATGGTGGGCCAGCAACAGGCTGATGCTCAAACTCACGAGTTCCTACTTCTTGTACACATGGAAGGACAGAAGGACAAGAGGACAGGGCAGTGATCTCAGGGCTACCTAGAACCCACTAGTGACTTGAGTGTTTTCCTGGTCCTCTCTGGACTTCAGTTTTATGACATGTAGAATGAAGGAGTTGCATAGAATGATCTCTTGAGGACTTTAGCCTTTCTTACGTTCTGAGATTTCCCACAACCATGAGTGTGTGTGTGTGTGTGTGTGTGTGTGTGTGTGAGCACAGGGTACACTCACTACCATAAAAGCTAAGTAGGGGAGGGCGGGGAGGGCATGTAAATGTCTCACCTTTACACCACGATCATATCAACTGAATTTTCACACTGAAATTTAATGTCAATTGCTTCAATTGGACAGTCAGATAGAAGCCAGGGAGAGAGAAAGAGAGAGAGAGAGAGAGAAGGAGGTGGCATTCACTGGGGTCCCTTTTCTTCCAACTAATGAGGAAAATGTTAAGGATTTCCAGGACAAAAAGATTCATTTCTCCAACAGGCTTTAATAAGGAAGGGGGAGGGATCATTAAGAATTTAAAATATGGAGATAAAAACTCTCAAAGGTTCCTAAGCACCAACGTTAAGCTGTAACATCATTTATTAACTGCATGGTTTTGTAGAACTCTTTATACTTAATACTTAACTCAATTGAGTTCACAGGCAAGAGAGTATTTATGCAACACTATTATGTAATTTAGGCGAAAGTGTCCATTTCAGGATATTATAAATGACTGATGGCGTGAGCATTCCATGGTAGAGTTAACACGAAAATAAGGTGCAGGGCAAGTCCTTTTAGTTTCCCTCAGGCTTTCATGCTGGTCCCTAGAAATAAAGCCAGAGAAAAATATATTTTATTCAAAAACGTCTGTGCGAAAATTTTTATTCAGAAAGTGAGGTTTGGGAATTTTAAAAGAAAATTGAAATCTTTTTTGTTTGTTTGAAAGATTCTTGCTGGGCTACTGCCAACCTTTTCTCCTAACACCCAGTCAACCTGACACTTCAACAATACCAAGACCTAAAAGAATTCACGTCACTGATTTTTAGCAAAAAATGGCAATCAGTTGTTAAATAGTCCCAGCCCTTCCACACACACCCCTGGTCCCCTCTGCCATGTTTTCCCACATGCAGAAGGATGCACTTGACTTTCCTGACTCTGGGGCCGAGTCTGGGCTCTGGCAGGGCTCTTCCTCCAGTGCAGGAATCAAATCCTTCATTCTGAGGAACCCCGCAAAGCAAACATACCAACACTTTCCCAAAGAGCAATTTCCCCCAAATGGATGCTCTTGGCGTCCACTTAATCACCCCGGGACCTCAGAACTGGAGGAAATCAGAAGCGGCATCTTACTGGCCTTGCTTACCCCATGTGGTAAGCCCAGCCTCTGCTCCAGGAGGTGTGGTAACCTCCATTGCACAGATGGGCCTTTTCCTGGAAATCCGAGGCCCACAGGCTTCCACTCCATGACCCAGACTTGATCTGGGGAGTCAGGATCCTGGCGCCAGGACCGCCTCTGGCTGGAAGATTTTGACAAACAGCTCTGTATTTTCACACATTTTTCCACCTTCCAAATTTTTTCACAGTTTTTCTCCTGTTTTATGCTCACTCCCTCAAGCCATATGATTTCAAGAAGAAACTTCTCCCCACGATTTGGACATCTCTCAACTGGCACAGAACAATCTAGAAGTAAAAGCAAATTGGAAAGGGGCTCTTCTTGTATACCCCACACCCCAGCTTATAGCAGAACCTGACTGGGGGTCAAGGGAGGAGACATGAAAGCTCAGGAAGACAAACAACTAGATTTTTCCTACTTTATCTGATGTATGGTTTTATTTCATTCTGTTTTTACATTGTAAGAGTTATTAATGCACAGTTAGAAAGTACTATCATGTTTTTAAAGCATATTTGAAAATGATTTCTCAGTGAAGAGAACAACTCACTTTAAGTCCAGAGGCTTTGCCATTATTAGGTAAATGACTGTGAATCAATCAATCTGTCAAGCCTTTACTAACCCGTTCAGGGCTGCTAGTGTCTCATCCCTGTTGACAAATAACCTACAGATACTTGTTCTAAGAGATTCTTTTAGATACACTTTGTTTCGTCTTCAATGCACTGCATTGCTAAACTCAAACACATTTTCAGATGTTGCGGGGAAAAAAAAGGAATATACTTGGTGTAGAAAATTGGAAAATAGGACAAAGTATAAACAAAAATAAATCCTATCACCAAAGACAACCTCCTTTAATGTTTTAGTTTATTTCCTTCTAGGTTTTTCTCTTCAAGTTTTTTTTTTTAAATATGGTTTTAGAAAATAGCTTCATATATATAGGTTTTATATCTTGATTTCTTATTTAACATAGCATAAGCATTTTCCATTTCATTAAATATTTAGCAATACACATTTAATGTTTGCATAATATTGCATTATGTTATTATTCTGTAATTGATTTACCCATTATCCTTTGATGCAAATGCTCATTTTTAAAAATAAAAATGTATTGAGTGCCACACTGAGTTGGGGGCCATGTGGTGTAGGATGTCTTCATACTTTGTAATGCTTTAGCTTTATGAACTTTAGAGTGTGGACTATATTTTCCTTACAACTTTGTGTACAGCTTCAATTACTTTATTAAGATAAACTTGAAAGGTCACTATTGGATAAAAATGGATTAACACTTTTTTTGGCCAACTTTTCGTTTGAAAAATAATAAACCTACAGAAAAATAGAATGATGTAATAACCATTTCACTTAGATTCACCAGCTGTGAACATTTTGTTCATTCTCTCTCTCTTACCACCCTACCCCTACCCCCAGTTTCTTTCCTCTGAACAATCTGAAACTTTGGAAAGTGACTTGCAGAGTCATGATATTTTGCTCACTCATAAACGCCACAGCCTGCATCTCCAAAGAGAGGACATTCTCTTACACAATCATGCTACCTTTGCCATGTCAAAAAAAACTACCACTTATACAATAATATTAACAAATATGCAGTTCACTGATTTTTTCCCAACCCTTCCAATAATGTCTTCATATTGTTCGGTTGTACATTTATAATATTTATGTATGTATGTATTTAGGAGAAAGAGAGAGTGAGCGTGAGTTGGGGGAGAGGGGCAGGGGGAAGAGAAAGAGGGAATCTTATCAGGTTCTATGCTCAGTGGGAGCCTGATGCAGGGCTTAATCCCACCACCCTGGCATCATGACCTGAGTGGAAATCTAGAGTTAGATGCTAAGGGTTAGATGGATGCTCAACTGACTGAGTCACCCATACACCCCTGTTGTGCATTTATTTACTTACTTACTTATATTTTGGTTCAGGATCCAATTCAGGTCACACATCACATGTGGTTACCATGTCTCATTCCTCTCTAATCCTACAGAATTAGTGTGGTAAAATTTACTTTGAGGAAAAGTCACTTTTTTCTGGGTGTATAGTTCTATATATTGTGGAAAATTTATATAGTAATGAAACTACTTGGTGATAGTTTTAAGATATCAAGGCTTTCCGTCATGACCTCAGTCCCCTTCTCTCTGGAAACCACTGATCTAATTTCTGCTCCTAAGGCTTTGCTTTTTCCATAATGTCTTCTGAACGGACTCATAGAGTACATCACCTGTTGAGTTTGATGTTATTCAATTAGCATTTTGCTCCTGGGAGTTACCCTTGTCCTTGCTCAGCCCAGTGGCATGATCCTGCTGGTCATCCAGCAGGATTCCGTCACGTGGATGACCACAATTTCTTTGTCCACTTACCAGCTGATGGACATTTGAGTTGTTTCCAGTTTGGGGCGATAATGAATAAAGCTGCCATAAACATTAAAAAAAATTTTTTTAGAGAAAGAGAGAGGGAGTGGGGAGAGTGGAAGAAGGAGAGAGACAGAGTGAGAGAATCCTAAGTAGGCTCCATGCCCAGCTGCAGAGGCCCGATACAGGGCTCAATCCCATGATCCAGAGATGAGGATCTGAGTCAAAATCAAGAGTCAGAAACTTAACCGACTGAGCCACCCAAAGGCCCCTGCTGTAAACATTTGCATGCAGGCTTTTGTGCACTTAATTTCCTTTAGGTAGATACACAGAAGTGGGATTGCTGGGTCTACTATTCAGTGTGTGTTTTGTTTAATGAAAAACTACCAAACTGCTTTGCCAAGTGTCTACGTCACCGTGCATTCCCCTCAGCGGTGTGAGAGTTCCAGTTGCTCGTATTCTGGTCAACATTTGATTTTGTCCTTTTTTTAAAAGCTGTTCTAGCAGGTATGCATGGGGCCTGTAACTTTAACTGGCATTTTCTTAATGACTGGCAATGTTGGCCATCTTTTCAAATTCTTGCTTTCTATCCAGCCATCTTCTTTGGTTAAGTGCCTGAGTGTCAGCTCAAAACTTCCGTGCCTGCGGTTGTTTGCTTCCTTCATACTGAGTTTTGAGAGTTCTTTATATAGTCTGGTGCAAGTACTTCACCAGTTATGTGTTTTGCAAATATGTCTTCCCAGTCTGTGCCTTGGCTGCTCCATTTTCTTAACACAGTAGTCCCCTCTTATCCTCAGGGGATATGTTCCAGGACCCCCAGTGGAGGCCCGAAACAGCAGGTAGTACCAAATCCTATATATACTGTGTTTTTTCCTATACACACATACCTATGATGAAATTTCATTTACAAATTAGGCAGAAATAACTAATAGAATGACTATAGCACTATATTGTAACAAAAGTGATGTGAATATGGTCTCTCAAAATACCTCAGCATCCTGTACTCACCCTTCTTCTTGTGATGACATGAGCTGATGACATAAAATGTGGCCAAGGTCTCAGAGGTTTCCTTCCAGCTGTTTTTAAATTTCTGGTTTTACATTTGCAACTACTCACAAGGCGGTAATTTTTGTATAGAGTATGAGGGCATTTTATCAGCGTTTATTGTTTTGAACGTAGATGTCCAGTTACCCAGCGCTGTCTTTTGAAGAGTATTCTTTCTCCACTGGGTTACTCTGCTTTATAAATAAAAAGACACAAGAGCAAAGCTTATGTGAGGAACTGTCAGCCTCCACAATGTACACACATGAGACAACCAAGTGCTTACGATTCTAATTGAGGACAGCTACGGTGTACGACTAAGAGACAAAGAGCCCATTCTTCTAGGCGTTCATTTGCTTGAAGAGATTTTGGATAAACAGGACATTTAATTGGTACTCCTCAGTACTAGAGTTTAATGCTATATAGCAAATTTTAGTAAGGCTTTATCTAACTCCTTTATCTAAATTCTTTTTTATTCTCCTTTATCTAAATTCTTCAAAGGATTTGCGCTAATATTCTGGGTTTTTTATAGACTAAAGGAAACTTAATATATGGAAAGTGCAAATTTCTCAGGACTATTAGACTTTCAGGACAATCTTCTATCCGCAGGGTCTCTTTGCCTTTCACCATACACCCTTGGGGATGCCAATTTGTTCTTTCTATCATAGGGATAATTAGATGGAAAAAATGTAAACTCCTTTTGATTTTTTTTCTTTTCCCCTTCCCCCCCCCCCCTTGCAGGAATTTCTTGTTGTCATTTGATCACAAGTAAATTCTATATTCTGATTCAGTGTTTATGTATGCTTTAACGTGAAAAATAATAGTTTAAATATACCATGAAGGAACAAAAGATTTCCTTCCTGCTTTGTTGTTTAGCAGATGAAATGCTGGTGCAGTGAGGCTGCCTATTTCCAAAAACTGGACTGAATTGCAAAAAGCTGTCTCTGCATATCAGGTTCTATATCCAGTACCTTTTTCCTTCGGACTTGTTAGCTCAGTATTTCAAGAATCCAGGCTAGCGTAATGCATAAATACCAAAGGCGTCAATATTTATCACTTCCCTACCACCAGTGCGAACATAGTTCTGATGGGAGATGTTCCCAACCTGCCAAAGCCATCCAGGCTCTTGTCGGGTATGGTGCCCAGGCTCTTGTTGGTGGGCATCTCGATGAACACATCCCATTGGGAGGCTCATTGTTTGTGCAGGTGGCAGACTGAAGGAGTCTTTGGCCCTCCCTGCGAGTATTCACCCATGATATTTGCAAGTCCATCACGTGGTGAAAGAAAGGGCTACAACAAGGAACAGAGATGCATCCTATGCTCCTGGAGCTCAGGGCTTGGTGGGGAAGGCTGGCAATCCTATCTGCTGCCATCATGCAGTGGGAGACTCTGGGAACTGAACACTTGGGAATGCACCCTGGTCAGCCCTTTCTCAGGCAGGAAAGATGGTTCATGATGTCCTTTATTTTGCTGCGAATGCAATAAATCTCCTCACATGTAAATGAGCCAACAGTTCCCAATGATTAATCATCTTCATGATCAAGCGTCTTCATCCAATTCCTGAGCTTATCTTCATTTCCGCAATCTCGTCATGTGCAATAAACATATTCCATTTTGCCTTGCAATTGTTGATTAAGAATGTTAAACATCTGCTGACATACACCAGATCTGTGAACCACTCTTTATCGTGTGGATGAACAATGAATTCATTCCCCTTATCCAAGTGATGTCTATTGTTTTTCCTCCTTAAAGAAAAACAACGATTTGACCTTGAGTTGGACACCCTGACCACTGCTCACTTCCATCTGAGTCAGCTATGTCTGTGGAGCAGCAGGACAAACATTCAAAGCCACTGCACATTTTATTAAGATTTGACTACAAATAAACGATAAACCACTGTCTACGTTATTCAGTGTATCTTCACCCCTACATTGAATGCTTCATTCGTTAGGAACAGTTTCAACTGCAAATAACACTCTCACTAGCAATACTTAGCTTCAGATACATGTCCGCTGCAACACGAGGAGTTAGAAGGTGGCCACCTAGGGCTGCTGCAGGTGCCCCCGGGGCCCAGGCCATTCCATATTTCCATCTTCTACATTTCCACTGCCCTTATGGCAATCTTCATCATCATGTTTGCCATCTCTGGTCACAAGATGATCCCTGCAGTTTGGCATCCGGCAGGAATAAGAAAGGAAGGGGACGCAGCAAAGGAGTATCACATCAGCCACTTCTAGCTGCAAGAGTCTAGAAATGTGTGTGTTTCAGTTGGACACCTTGTGCTGGACATCAGTAAGGAAAAGGGGGGTGTAGGTGCTGGCTGGGCAACCAGGAGACTGACATAAACACTTAGAAATGAAGGGACAGGTTGTCTGAGGGGTCATGTGCTTGATAGAGTGTCCAGTGGACTATAGCAGATGCACCAGCAATGCTCACACCCCCTGACCTCCATCATTTTCGTGCTCACCTATTCTCACTCCTCCCAGGTGGCATCTAATCTCTCCGTGGGAGGGCCTCGTTTCCCTCCTGGTCCCACCTCCTCATCCTCGGTCAGTTTTCCTGGGATCTCTTCTTCACACACTGCTTTCACAGACATCTTCATCCCAGGGGGTGCTTCAGGATCCCAGACTACCGCACCAGCTGTCATCCTCTTAGCCCCGTCAGTGCACCCGAACGTACACATTTTCCCAAGCCAACCCAGCAATTGCTAAAAAGAAACCACGCCCACACAGTGTTGAAACCCTCTGTGCCAGATCCAACCGCTTTGTGGCATGGTTAGTGTTCATCCGTATTGTCATCACAAGCGCTGGGAACACAGACAGATCATGTGACCCGGTGCACTGAAGGAGAAGAATTGAGTTAAGCTCAGTGTTTTCACCCTTTATTTGAGCAAAGGGTGACTTTGGTGGGATTAAATGCATCCATCTTATCCATTGGAAAAGGGTATGTTTTCCAGCAAGATTACCTGCACTGGTTCCAAACGAGAATCAATCAAACTGATAGCCTAGGACCTCACGGAGTTTCCTAGGGTATGTGAGGGTCACCGTTCAAGAGGTTTCTGACATCACACTTGATGGAACAGCCAAGCAACTTCTTACTTTAAGTTCCATGTACTTGTACTTTTCATTCATTGCTTCCAGTCAAACTCTTTCTGGTGCAAAATGATCTTAGATTTTCTTCAAAGAAAATCTTGCAGGTTTGTTTTCAGATACCCCGCCAAGATCTGGATTTCAAATAGTTTATGGTGTAGTTTTCTTGAACAGGAGACAACCACATTTAAGCATATTTGTTTGCCACCATCTAAAGTTCATCTCTGAAATAACTTTCTAATTACACGATGCCTGCTACGTCAGCTGGTGCTGCTGACCTCCAGTGTGTTGGCTGTGCCAGAGGGGACTTCCACTCAGTCAAGTTCAAGGTCGGAATCTTCAGAGACAAAGACATGTTTGTCTCCATCATCGGTGACTCTAGAGGGCTCCGAATGTCTTCATTATCTGGTATTTTTTCACTCAATAGGCTTCTAACATCCCATTTTGAAAGCAACATGTTTCATGTTCCCAATTGAAAATATTATTCTTAAATTATGATGCTTTAACCAACAAATGAGAAATGGGACCAGTGCAGCCAAGAGCCCAGTATGCAGTTCTTTTTGTCATGAGAATTCATTGCGGCTGGAACCAGGCAAGGTTGCATTTTGATAAACAAAACGTTTGAGCCAACACAACAATGGCAGGAAGTTAAACTGGCTTGTGCGGGCCAATTTTATTTTCTGTAATCAAACACTGGCTCAGGAAGTGACACGTTCACTTGAAAAATGGCTTTCAGTGCAAGATTTTGCACCAAGGACATGCTTTTACTTCCCCAGAATAAACCTCCAATAACAGTAAAACACACACGCACACACAGACAATAAAACTACAAAAGGGAAACAATTTGTAAAAAACATTATTGTACCTTAAAATGTCAAATGAAGAATGACAGGAGCTCATTAAATCTACCAGTTTTTAGTACATTTATGTTATCAGGGACCTCTCTGTGGCTGACCCTTAGCTAAGTCATGGTGTGTGTGTGTGTGTGTGTGTGTGTGTGTGTGTGTGTGTGTGCAATATTTACAAGGAGGTGAACTGATGGACAGGAGCCGAAGGCATTTTCTGAATTCAACACCAGTTAAACGCCAGCTCACGGCTCCCCAAACCTCAGCGTTCAGGTCAAGGAGGGGGCCAAGCCACACATTTATTTCCTGACAGTAGGAAATACACTGAACTGATGGGAAGTACAAACGGGGAACCTGCTTATAAGAAATATTCGGTGCACCAGGGCACCTGGGTGGCTCAGTTGGTTGAGCGTCTGACTTTGGCTCAGGTC
Source organism: Felis catus (assembly GCF_018350175.1). Classification (NCBI taxonomy): domain Eukaryota; kingdom Metazoa; phylum Chordata; class Mammalia; order Carnivora; family Felidae; genus Felis; species Felis catus. The sequence continues at coordinate 82,874,336 of NC_058378.1, forward strand.
ATGATCTCACAGTTCATGATTTGAGCCCCGTGTTGACCTCTGTCCTGACAGCTTGGAACCTCGAGCCTGCTTCAGATTCTGTCTCCCTCTTTCTCTGCCTCTTCCCTGCTCGTTCTCTCTCTCTCTCTCTCTCTCTCTCTCTCTCTCTCTCTGTCAAAAACAAATAAACATTAATTTTTTAAAATTATTTTAAAATGTTTTAAGAAATATTTGGTGGGTCAAAGACTTTAATGAGCTTCTGGATGACCCAAGCCACCAGAGAGTATGCGTTCAGGGAACTGGAATCAAGGAGCAGTGCATTTTCTCAGTGGACAGCAACAGGTCAGCAGTGGAAGGATCTGGAGGCAAAAGCAGTTAAGGACTATGTGTGGGCTTGATCTCACTTCCCCTGTGAGCAGTGTCACGTATCCCCTAAGTATAAGACTGAGACTTCCCACCTTAACAAAACTGAATCCCCAGCAGGGGAGAAGCCCAGGCTTAAGTACATATTCAGCACCTACTGTGTGTCAGGCGTGTGCTAAGCCCCAGCAAGTGGGACAAGCCGATTGTGGCCGCTCCTCCTTCATTCTCCGCGCCCTGCAGAGGAGGCAGAACAGATTTAGCACCTAGAAGTCACCTCCTACCCTCCTGGAGTCGAGACTGGTAAGTCACTGACACGCAGTGAGAACCTTTGCAAACACCATCTATTTCTAACGTGAACCAATTGGGCCATCTGTCGAGTACCTTTTTAACTACTGTCAACGTGCCAAAAAAGTTCTCAGTCCAAATTTATATGCAGCAAAGGGTTACTGGTTCACGCCAATCAGCAAAGAGTTCAGAAAACTCAACTCACTTTAGAAAACTAAGAGTCTTAAGACAGAAGTTGCGTTCTGCCCATCTGTTTTGAGGCAACTCTAAACATCCCATGACACGAATGATGATTAACCAAGAACTTAACAACTCATTAGACCTTTAGAATCTCCTTTGATTGACTTTTTACATTTGGAATTCATCACACATCGATAGGCGGGGATGCTCCGAGGTGTTTATTGAGAACACGACCTGGGTTCACTGGTACGTTTTCCACCAGCTGAAATTCAACTCCCTGTCCCCTTGATTCCTGGGGGCCTCTGAGAGGAGCCTGGATGTCTCAGGGCAGATCCAGATTAAAAAAACAGCTATGCCTTTTTAGTGACATCTTTTTATGTGAAGGCAACTTACAATTCCGATTGCTAAAACTATAAAATACAAAAACTTGATCCACCTCCCAGGCAAATTCCTTGTGATTTAACGTCTTCGGTAGCATCAGTTTCAAGATCCGCTGTGTCTTGATCTTTTTATCTTCCAGGGTTCTTAGCATCCTGAAGTCTAGCAAGGTTCTTGACAACCCAGGGAACTCATCAGATGATGTTAGAAAAGAAAAGGGGTTTTGGTTGCTGTTGTTGTTGTTGTTGTTGTTGTTACTGTTCTTGTTGTTTTGTTTGTTTTCTTTTTTAAAAATTTGTTTGATGTTTATTTTGTTTTGAAAGAGAGAGAGACAGAGTGCAAGCAGAGGAGAGGCAGAGAGAGAGAGGGGGACACAGAGTCTGAAGCAGGCTCCAGGCTCTAAGCTCTGAGCTGTCAGCACAGAGCCAGACGCGGGGCTCCAACCAACTCAGGAACCATGAGATCATGACCTGAGCAGCTGTCGGCCGCTTAACTGACTGAGCCACCCAGGCGCCCCTGTTTGTTTCCTTAATAAGAGAAAGTCTAGTGGGTTTGGTGTCTGTGTATTTCCAGAATGGCCCAGAGAGCTGATGACTAGGACGGAGAACGGACGATGGCTGGAGTATCCTCTTGAATGGGTGAAGGATGGTTTGCAGTGTGTGTGTTTTTTATTTATAATAAGTAAAAGCTTTCGTTAGGACAAATTTAGAAAAGCTACCAGGAATATTACAGATGACTGAAAAATGGATGCTTTTCAATAAGCAATTGGAAGGATGGGGCTGTCATCCCCAAGGCGGGTACGGGTAAAGGAAGTCTGGGGGGAGAGAGGGAAGAATGGGAATACAGGTGGGGGGAAGTTTTAGAATTAAAAATGTATGACAACAACAAAAAATCTCCACGTTGAAAGGAAAACCAAAGAACCTAAAATAAAAATAGGAAATGAATTCTAACAGGCAGTTGATAGAGAAATATAAATGGGCAATAAACCAACAAAAAATCTACGCTTACAATCAGAAAAATTTATATAAAATATTAATGAGCATGTATTTCTTTTCCAGTCTGATTGGCCAAGGTACAAAATAATAATTATAATATTAATAAAATAATTAATAATATCAAGTACTAGTGAGGATGTGGTCAACTGGGCAACTTCACAGACTATTAAGGAAATATTAATTGGTAGAAAGCCATAAAATGCTTTTTTGGAACTAGTTAAATTACTAAATTGCGTGGGATAAGTTATCTTCACATTGACTTAGTTTTTCAGGTTTTACTAAACTCTGATGAATTAAATTTTTGAAAGTAAAGGTTTTCTTTTCATTGGTTGCATTATTTGATTTGGGCTACTTCTAGACTGGAAACTTAAATTGAATTTTGAAAATAAATACTAATACTTTCTTCCCTTTGCCAAATTCGATACCCCTGAGTTAAGTCATTGGAATGTCAGAGAAATTCAGTGGCAAGGAAAGTTATGGAATTGATATTGTTCATTCCAATATTGAAATGACAGATTCTTTAAAAAAAAAATTTTATATTTATTTTTGAGAGAGAGTGGGTGGGGGAGGTGTAGACAGAGAGGGAGACAGAATCCAAAGCAGTCTCCGGGTTCTGAGCTTCGAGCTGTCAGCACAGAACCTGACCCGGGGTTGGAACCCATGAACTGCCGAGATCATGACCTGAGCCGAAGTCAGACGCTTAACTGACTGAGCCACTCAGGCGCCCCTGGATTGACAGATTATTAAACCATGCACAATTGGTCAAGAGAACCTGGCCAGTGGGCACAGAAGCAAATGATGTTTAGGAATTAAGTCTAGAAGAAATCACTTCCTATTGTTACCATTCTGTCAATTGAGGCCAAGAGAATGGTGGGGTTCTAATTATTGTTAAGCATAGATAGCCCCTTCCAAATGCAACATCAGAAGAGATTCTAAATTACATATATCACGTTCACTAGATGTATTTATCTAATTCTTCTCGGGGAGTCATAGCTCTGGTAGTCTTAAGAAGCCAGAGTAAGGTCTGTGATCATAGGACTAGATCTGTTTCATCCCTGAATCTCTAGACCTAGGATGTGCCTGGCATAGAGAAATCACACGAAGGCACTCAACTAATTTCTGATAAATAAACTGGACAGATCAACGAATGGATGGATAAGATGGGTAGGTGGATGATGGGTGGATGGAAGGATAGACAGACAGATACCAACAAGAAACAAAGCTAAGTTTTCACTGGACAGCAAAGTTTGTTCTAAATAGGCCAAGGCAAAACCTAGCTCCTAAACCTTGGAAAACACGAGGTCAGAAAAAAAAGACCCGGCGAAGCAACCAATTAAAAGAAGACATTTCCAGAACTGTTTGTTTATGGGGAAAGCTCAGGCTTGGAGGTGTTCTTGCATTAACAGTGTTTCTATGAACTGGTTCTTTCTTGATTCTACCGATTTAATGATAAGGTGTGCTTTCTTCTTTTTAAATGACTGGATGAAACAAAAAGATTTTGTTTTGACTTCCAAAATTCCCAACTTGTTTTCAGAAAAATGCTAGCAAAGGCTTTTATTTTAATGCTTGTGATTTTATAAAGGAAGGCAGACTGAATTCGTAGGTTATTTTGAAGCAAATGACATTTCTTTCTTGGTCTTATTAGTTGGATGATGCATCTAGTGTTCTCTCTGTGTGTGACAAATTCATTCTGAGGGCTGTTTCAAAATGCTTACCGCATCGTTAGACACGTGCCCTTTACTCACTATCCATGGTGCTACTCACAGGGCACAAATGAAGTATGTGTGAGCAATTCCTATATATGGCACCCTTCTCTGAGATTTATAGCTCTGCACCCTCAGTGGAAATTTGTGGAGCAAAGTCTCTCCAAACTTTGCAAAATCAAATGCTTATAATGTCAGTGTGAATACAAACTGGAGTTAAAATAACTCTGCAGCTTCAACTCCTTCCCTCCTCTTACCAAAGAATGATTTTACAAAGGAAAACTTGAAGTATTAAAGAGAAAATGAGACACTCTTCTCATAAGCTGTCAATGGCCTCAGAAGTTGTTGGTTTGATTCAGGATCCTGGAAAGATCTTGAAAAACTCCGACTAAAGAGAAAAGTGGACCAGATCGATGCTTTGCAAAAGGTGGGTGTTAAGGAAAACACGTGTTCATTGGGGGGAAACTTTTAAACAAGTGATTTTTAAAACAAAATTTTAGCACGTTTGTGCTTCTGTAACTTGCGGAAATGACTTTTTCCTCTCCCACATCAGGGATGTCGGTGGGTCGTAATTTGGGGGACAGTTGGAGAGCATATGAGGTGATGGCATAAAAAGTGGTCCTCAACCAAGGAGAGTAGTGTTGGCAATGCCTGGAGGCAGTTCTGGTTGTTTCTACCTGGGTGTGAGAAGTGATATTGGCATCTTTTGGGTGGAGACCAGAGATACTCTTAAACATTCCGTAATGCATGGGACGGCCCCACACATTCCAGCCAGAATGTCAGGCTTCTTAGTCACCGAGAAGTGCAGGATTGACAAAGTCTGGTATAAAGATTTTTGGCAGGGCTGGAGGCCAGGGCTGGGTGGCCAAGATTCCAAAGATTCCACCACAGCAGATGGGGCGCGGGGGGAAGGGGCTCCCAATTCCCCCACCCCACGTCTAGGCGGGAAGGTCAGAACAGCTGGTTCACCTCCAAGGAGTGAGGCCATCACACGTATTTAACCACCAGCCCACGTTTCAATGTATGTTTTTGGTCCTCAACCCAAACACGATGCTATATGTAATTTTAAAATTTATCTTTGCCAAATCATGCTTTCTCTTATGAAATTAATTGAAAGTAAACGAAAGAGTGTGCACCTCCTGCTAAATGGAAAGAAGCCAGACATGCTATAAATAACATTCAATTTTATTCAAGTTAATTTGGATAAAGTCAATAATATGATCAAAAGTGAAATGTTCTACACATAAAATACATTTTATTTAAACATTTTTTTAATGTTTCTTTATTTTTGAGAGAAAGAGAGACAGAGCATGAGCAGGGGAGGGGCAGAGAGAGAGGGAGACACAGAATCCGAAGCGGGCTCCAGGCTCCGAGCTGTCAGCACAGAACCTGATGCGGGGCTCCAACTCATGAGCCGTGAGGTCGTGACCTGAGCTGAAGTCTGACGCTCAACCGACTGAGCAACACACGTGCCGGTACACATAAAATACATTTTAAAAATAATACACTTACCAGAACACTCAAATGATTACAAGCCTTAAGGGGTTTCAAGAGACTGCCTATAGTTGAGAATGGGATCAATGAGGGCAGATCCGTGGGGAAGCAGTAATCCAGGGGGACCCCCCGGTGGAAGGATTTCTGGAGCCCTGTCCCACTTACATCCCCAAGGGCATCCCCTTCTCTCTGCCACATACCCCTATCCCCACCCAGCCTGCTTACCCAAACCCAACACGCCATTTATTTATTGAAGATATTGCATAGGCTACAACCAAGGACATTTCCCATGTAGAATTTCTTTAGAAACATAACTTATGGAAAAATAAAGTCCTTACCATTCAATCTAACCAAGAAATGCATATCGCTTATCAGTCTCCTTACTCACTTCAAGTAGAGTGACCTTCCTTTGCACGCCCTGTGAAAACCACTCTGCGTAGTGAATTTTCCTTTTATTATACGGGATAAATAACAGTAACCACAGCCTCAGTAACCACGTACCACCACTGTGTGTCACCACAAATTGTGTGGGGCAAATACCCCAAGTTAATACACTGCTTGGAGAGTATGATCTCCCCAATGGCAGCTAACGGGTCCAATATTCATTTACCACACTCTCCTCACTTCAAAGGCAATAAAGCCCCACGTATACAAGACTTGCCAAACAACCCCCTTTGTGCTTCTGTTTATGGTTCATCGTTCACAATTTTTAAAACGTGCCCACTTTTGGAGCCAGGTAACGTTCAGCGACTGAGAGGTCATTATCAGGGTCGCGTGTGATTATGGCGGTTGGGGTAATGAGTGATGCGCCACTGACTAAGGTGTTTTGTTTGAGAAGTATCACGAAGCAGGTGATCAGAGCCCTCTGAGCCCTCTCCCCACAAACTGGAGAGATGATTTACCTGCCAAACGTTGTCCATCGTTTCTCTTTCTTTTCCTTCAGTCTTTGGAAGGAATGCTCCACACAGTGGTATATACACATATCACCCAATGCGCGACAGAAACATACGAAATATGCATACCATATACTGCATGACATACGCATCGTATACGCCGTGCCGTAAACACACACTACCCTCCTGTACCATACACCGCGTCCCTGGGTTCATTAATATGCCAGGAACGCCTGACCTCTCTTTCCACGTCTATTTTTGCTACTGTCTCCCTTCCTGTACCTCCGTGGGCCAAAGCACAGCCCCAGTGCAGGGTGTTCAAACTTAAAGTCGGAGGGAATCTCTGATTCACTGTCACCTGGCCCTCTTATTCTGCTCCTGCATCGTCCTTAAATCCAAAGACTGGAAAATTTCCGGTTGGGTCCTGCGGAATAAACTTAGATTCACCAATGAGCTGTGTCTGACTTCCTTCATTACAACTCCTGCCCACAAATTTGCTCAGCCCTGTTTATAATAACATTTTCCTTTCTTTCCAGAGGTGCTCTGTCCTCGCTTCATTTGCACAAACGGAATTTTCTTCACTCGTTCTTTCCTGGTTTTGAAGTCCCTGCTGATAAAAAGGAAGGACTTTATACTGCGGGGATGGCCTGCAGAAGGAAGGGCAGACAGTGCTCTCTGGTTGCCTAAGGAACTCGGCTTCCCAACCCCCTCCTCTTCCCAGGCTGCCTCTGCCCTCCATCCCCCTGCCCTCGCAAACCCCACCTCCTCCACCCCCTCACACCCCTCCCCCATCCTGCTCCCAGCCCATCCCCCCAGTCTCTATCCTCCCTTCTCCATCCCCCCACTGTCCTCCCTCCTTCCCCCAGCCTCTATCCCTCCCCACCCTCACCCCTCCCAGTCCCCCAGCCCCAGCCTCCACCCCCACCCCCAGTCCTACGGCCCCTCTCTCAGCTCTCCCACCTTCCAGCTACTTTAAAACTCCTGACAACAAACTGGAAACAATGCCCTGAATGGTCTCTTAACTTCCTGGAACTGACCCCTGGGCTAGCGAATGTTCCCCAAGCCCTCTGTAAAGAAAGGTGCTTGACTTCCAGGGCAGATCCAGGTTTGGTGGGACAGGGAATGTGTACTCCCTGGGGTATTTCTTCCAGAAGAAGAATGCGGACTCCTAAACACACAAATGGGTATGAAAGCAAATGTTTATTTAAAATGATAAATACCACAGCAAATTACAAATTTTAAGAAGCTGAAAAATCTTCAAGTGTCATAAAAGCCGGAAGAAGTCATATATCATCCTGTATGTTTTGCTGCATGCTGTGACTATCTTTTCAGACAAAAACAACGTGGCAATAATTTCTATAAAGCACTGGTGTCCGATGCAAACCTGCACGTGAGTTACATTTGTAATTTTCAATTTTCTGGCGGTCGTATTTAAAAAAGTAAAAAAGGGGGAAATGAGAGTAATTTTAATCATATATTTCATTTAACACAATACAGCCATTGTATGAGCGTATGAGCTATAAAGTTTCAGAAGTTTTCTTACCCTCCCTCCCTCCCCCCACCATTTTCTTTCCTTTCAGATAGAAATAAATGCCTGGTCAGGGTAAAACTGACTCCACTCGACTGTAGTAACTCTCCTTAAAAAGATAAGCTGCTAAGGAGCACCTCGGTGGCTCAGTTGGTTGAGTGGCTGCTGGTTTCAGCTCAGGTCATGATCTTGTGGTTCACGGGTTCGAGCCTCACACGGGGCTCTGGGCTGACATCACCGAGCCTGCTTGGGCTTCTCTCTCTCCCTCTCTCTCTCTCTCTCTCTGCTCCTCCCCTGGTTCTGCGCTCTCTCTCTGTCTCTCTCTTTCTCTCTCTGTCTCAATATAAATAAATCAACTTAAAAAAAATAAGTCATTAAAACCCTGGCAAGTTTGATCTGCTTCACAGAGAGAGCCCAGGAATGACCATTAAAAGTTATGATAAGAGTGTCAAAGTAAACCACTCAGTGCAAAGCCTGAACATCATTTCTTCTTCCCTGTGGCCTGTTCACACCTCACACAACCAGTAGTCATACGTGGATTCTTCCTCCATGGCTAAGTAGGGCTGTAGAAGGATTCTCACACGGAGAGTCGTGACCCTGAGGCTTTTCTTTCCAGGAAGCAATTTTATTCGTGCCGGCACCGCTCGGTTGGGTTTGTACCCGAAGAACTGAGCCCTGCACACCACCTGGAGTAGTTTGTTTTATACATTTTCTATTTATTTGCCTCCCATTTATGGTAACACACAGTCTGATCAAGTGGTCTCATGTTACAAGGGCATGAGGGGTGTTGTCAGGTGCTCCTATAGCCTGGTTGCCTAGAGGGTTTTTTTTTTCCTTTCCTTAGGGAGGGGACCCTACCACAGCACCACAGCTCAACTTAGCCTTCTGTAGGATCGACGTTAGACGGGGTCTCACTGGGCTAACGGGCAGGGGTCCCCAGGGCTAAGTTCCTTCGGGAGGCCCTGGGGGAGAATCCGTTCCTTTGCTTTTCTGGCTTCTAGAGGCCTCCACATTCCTTGGTGTGGGCTCCTTCCTCCATCTACAAAGCCAGCAACCTTGTCCGCCCCTGGTCCTACTTCTTTATCACCCCATCTCCCCTTTACTACCGTTTTCTGCCTCCCTCTTCCACGTGTAAGGACGCTCCTGATTACATTGGACCCTCCTGTATAATTCAGGGAAATTTCTCCATCCCAAGGTCAGCTGATTAGGAGCCTTAATTCCACCTGCAACCATAGATCCTCATGGTCATGTAAGTAACCTAACGTGGTCACAGGTTCCAGGGATTGAGGCGTGGCCATCTTGGGGGGCCATTATTCTACCTACCATAGCCCACAGTTTTGAAGAAAGTGAATTTTGCGTTTTTTTTAAGATAACCTACACCCTTGCGAGCCACAGGTTTCTCCTATCGCAGGCGGCGGGAGGCCTGAGGCTCTGGAAAGGGAACATCAGGAGCCTGGGTGGCTCCGTCGGTTAAGTATCCAACTTCAGCTCAGGTCATGATCTCATGGTTCATGGGTTCAAGCCCCGCGTCGGGCTCTGTGGTGACAGCTCAGAGCCTGGAGCCTGCTTTGGATTCTGTGTCTCCCTCTCTCTCTGCCCCTCCCTCACTTGTGCTCTCTCTCTCTTTCTCAAAAATAAATAATCATCAGAAAAATATTTTTAGAAAGGGGACATCAAGGTGGTCCTCAGCACCTGCACATCCCCATTCTGGCCTCAGCCAGTGGGGAGAAGGGAGGGTGCAAGGCCTTCCCAGTGCTGCCTCGGTGGATCCCAGGAGCCCGAGTAGAAGCCACCAGTGGAAGTTCAGCAGGGTCAGACATGGCAGAGAGACCGTTAAGGACAGAGAAGCCCGATATCCAATTTTAAGGTGATTGGTTGCAAGTCAGTCGCACGCAGAGATGAGTCAGACGCAAGTCAAGGGAAGGGGTCCCGGCTAAGCAACGCAGTGTGGGAAGGGAACCGCCCACAAGCAGACGAGAGAGGCAGAGTTAGGACAAGAATTCAGCGGCTGCACAGTTTGAGAGCCAGGCAACCGGGAGAAGTAGAGCCCCAGCCCTTCCACAGGCCTCCCGGGAAGACTGGAACGGATGGCGGCTGCCCTGCCGTTCCTAGAACAGAGGGTAGTCGAGACACTTCTACTTAATTCCTTTCTTAATGTAAAGTTGATATACTTTGTAAAGTTGATATACACACAAATGTTGATATGCACAGATCTTTTTTTTTTTTTAAATATTTGTTTATTTTTGAGACAGAGAGGGAGACAGAGGATCCGAAGCAGGCTCCGCACCATCAGCACGGAGCCCGACGTGGGGCCCGAACCCACGAACCATGAGATCATGACCTGAGCCTACGTCGGACGCTCAATCGACTGAGCCACCCCGGTGCCCCGACATGCCCAACTCCTAAGTGACCATTTGCTGTGCCTTGACCAATGTATAAATTTAATTAGTATTTTTATTTTGAGAAAACTAAGGATCCACATGCAGTTGTAAGAAAGAAGGCAGGAAAGAGACTGAGTATCTTTTTACACAGTCTCCCCAGTGGTAGAATCTTTTAAAGCTACGGTCCGATGTCACACCCAGGATGGTGACAGTAGTGCGGCAGGGTACGGAATGCATCCGTCTCGGCAAGGACCCCCGCTGGTTGCCCTGTTATAGCCACGGCCTCTTAACCCCCGTTTAGCTTTTCTCCATTTCTGTAATTGCGTCGTCTTGAGACTGTTAGATACGTGGAATCATACAGGTTGTCAGCATTTAGGATTGGCTTTTCACCCCCCTCAGCCTGATTCCCTGGAGATCATTCCAGGTCGCTGCCTGCATACATCGGTAGTCTCTTTTTACTGCTGAGTGCTGGTCCAGGGGCACATGGACCTGTGGGCCTAGGCACGGGCCCGTGTACTTAGCCATTCCCCCGTCAAAGAACACCTGGGTGGTTTCCCGCTTCGGTTATTGTAAATGGAGCTTCTATAAACATTTGTGTACACGTGTTTGTATGAATGATCATTTCTCTGAGACTAATGCACAGGGGCACATATCTGAGTCATGCAGTATTTGAATGTTTATTTGTTTGTTTGTTTTTGAGGCAGAAAGAAGGAGAGAGAGAGAGAGAGAGAGAGAGAGAGAGAGAGAGAGAGAGAGAGAATCCCAAGCAGGCTCCACACAGTCAGCATGCAGCCCGATGTGGGGCTCAATCCCACAACCAAGAGATCATGACCTGAGCTGAAGCCAAGAGCCGGACGCTCATCCAACTGAGCCACCCAGGAGCCCCTTGAATGTTTTTTTTGTTTGTTTGTTTTTTTATTTAAGAAACCACCAAGCTGTTTTCCAAAGACTGCTCCACTTTCCATTCCTGCCTGCAACAAACGAGGGGCCATTTTCTCTAGCCCCAGGCCTGGGATGTAGGAGGCAAAAAGGGGACCCAGGGAACTTCCCACAGTGTTCTTTCAGGGGCCCCAAGGCTCCTGGCCAGTCTGCTCTCTTCTTCCCATGTGTTACGGTTTCCTTACATTTGCTTTACTTACACAGGTAGCATCCGGGGCATTTAGCTGTCCTTAGTGGGAGGACTAAGCACAGTACATCTGCTTCAACTTCCTAGACGCAGAGCCTTGCCTCAACTCTTGCCTAATACGACTTTATTAAGGTATAGTTTACATACAGAAAAATTCTTACGTTTTAAAGGAGTGGCTGGCTAACATTTCAAATGTGTAGACACCCCACTGTGACCACCACCCGGCTCAAGATACTGAATTCCCGACCCATCACTCCGGAAAGTTCTCTCGTGCTCTTTCCAGTCGGTAGGCATCGCCGCTGAACTAACCACGGGTCTGAATTTTACTGCCCTAGATCGGTTTTTCCAGGTTGAAAAACTCACCTAAGCGGAACCGTCGGCATCATGTTCTGTCGCTTCTTTTCGGCAACACAGTGTTTTTGAGATTTACCCACACGGCGCCATGAACCAAAAGCGCCTGCCTTGTTACTGCTGAGTAGCAGTTGGTTATAGACGCGCACCACAGCTAACGCATCCTTTTTAAAGTTTGTCTTAAAGGGCCACTCGATGCCAGCCAGCTGAGGGGTTGGAAATGAGACCTGGGCTGGTAAGGCCAACGACCCTCGGGTTATGAAGGCAAAGATTAAAAAGAACATTCACAGCTGTGTCTTCTAACTTTGTAACAGACTAGTAGGAAATGTCCCGCTGACCTTCCTCAAGGACAGTGATTTGAGGAAATTCTATTAGGTGCCCGCGGATGTCTGTACCTTTTGAAATTCTGACCGGTTGCACACTGGAGCTTCTCCGAAATCAGCTGCGTTCACGCGCCCAGAATCTGCCCCATGCTCACTACCACGGTGGCAGCAACATGCCTGAAACAACATGACAGACGAGGCACAAAGTGATACGCTGACCTACGAGAGAACATTTTCCCTTCGTAGTTTGCTTTAAGAGATTTAAAAGGCCACTTCGCGTTGCTTTGCTCGTAAAGCAAAACAAAACACTGGAGGAAATAACGAAACGTTAACCGGACTGCAGAGATGGACTTTGCTCGCAGAGCTTTCTACCCGTAAGGTGCTACGACCAACCAACAGGGAAGGGGTGACACGCCCGTGGCCGCAGACGGCAGAAATCTCACCTGTGAGCCACCAAAGCCGTGACTGGTTCCAGAAAGCGTTCACATTGCGCTGGTTAGGTCCCCATCACGGGACAAAGGGCTCGGCACCGACGGAGAAAGCAACCACCGAGACCTTGCCCGAAGAGGGTTTGAAAATCAGTCGGGAGAAAAGACAACTGCTTGGGGAATGAGATGATGATCCAAGACTTGTCAGTGACCATACTCCATGAGAATAAATCTGGATACGAGTTTATAAGTTCTTTCTTTTTTTTTTTTTTAACATTTATTGATTTTTGAGACAGACGGAGACAGTGCAAGTGGGGGAGGGGCAGAGAGAGAGGGAGACACAGAATCTGAAACAGGCTCCAGGCTCTGAGCTGTCAGCACAGAGCCCGACGCGGGGCTGGAACCCACGAACCATGAGATCATGACCTGAGCCGAAGTCAGACGCTTAACCGACTGAGCCACCCAGGCGCCCCTCTTTTTTTTTTTAATTTAAAAAAATGTTTTATTTATTTTTGGGAGAGAGAGCACACGCCGGCGAGAGGAGGGGAGGGAGTAGAGGATCCGAAGTGGGCTTGAACACACAAACCATGAGATCATGACCTGAGCTGAAGTCAGACACGCAGCTGAGCCACCCAAGCGCCCCAAGGGTCTTCCAGTTGTTCAAAGAAGGTCTTGCCCAGCGACCCTGAGGTAATGGTAAGAAATCCTGAGATTCCTTTCATTTCCAAGTCAGTGGGACTCCAGGTAAACCAGTGGCTTGCCCAAGCTCACATGGGGTGAGGGTCATGGTCACATGGGGTGAGGGTGTGGCACAACGGGGTGCCTGGATGCCCTCCCTGAGGTGTCCTCGTTTGGAATCACACTCGGAGAGTAGAATGATGATGGGGGAGGCAGGGAGGGATGTGAAGGTCTGGGCTAAAGCTGAATTTTCAAGGGCAGTTTGGATCCGCTGAAGTAGACAAGGAGGGTACCCCCGCGAAGGTGGAGCCCTGTGAGCCAAGCCTTTGCGGCTGGCGTGTCCAGTCAGGTTTAGGGGAGGGCATTCTGGAGACACAGTGCTGTTTGGATTTCCTGACCTACCAGGGCAGGGGAGGAAAGATGAGATGCTAAGTTGTTTTTCTTTTTTTTTTTTTTTTAATTTTTTAAATGTTTATTGATTTTGGGGAGAGAGAGAGAGACAGAGGGAGAGCAGGGGAGGGGCAGAGAGAGAGAGACACGGAATCCGAAGCAGGTTCCAGGCTCCGAGGCATTAGCACAGAGCCCGACGCCGGGCTTGAACCCACAAACTGTGAGATCATGACCTGAGCCGTAATCCGACTCTTAACCAACTGAGCCGCCCAGGCACCGTGAGATGCTGAGTGAGCTCGCACCAGGACTGGAAGAAGGCCAAGCTGAGAAAGACCATGCTGGCCGGGACCAGGGTGGGGGCTGCAGAACCGGTAAGGCCCGTGGGGCTCTGATTCTTTGCGCATGTGTGGTTTTGAGGGCACTTCTTTTTGCTTGCTTACTTTGCTTAGTCAGCTTGCAGCCTTTCTGTGGAAAGGCAGACACGCTGTCCTGGGCCAAAGGGGGACGAGGCAAGTGGCCTCTAGTGTGAGGATCACGTTGACCTTGTCAGCTGTTGGGCTGTGCTTACAGCTGGCCTTTGCTGCGGGTGTCCGTCTGTCCCCACTCGTCTTTGGGATCGTCCGTCCTTGTCCCCACTCGTCCTTGGGATTCCCCAGGGCTTTCTTCTTCAGTGAGGGTCTAGATGTGTGATTCCTCCCTCTGGAAGCCCCTGCAGGTAGGAGGAGTCTGGAGATGCAGTGGTGAGGTTTCCAGAGAGAAAGTCCTGAGTTCCCTACTTGGGTCTCTGTCTTTAGCGGACCTGTGTTCCCAGGGTGTGACCTTCGCAAGTGCCCCTCAGCTGGGGCAGGAAAGGTACAAGCCCCCAGAGTTGGCCGTTTCCCTTCCCCAAGCAGGTTAAGCTGTGGTGAAACCCAAGGTCTTTGGGCTCCGCTAAATGGTTTTCCTTGAGCGCAGGCTTTTGGAAGGAGAATAGAATGCTCTGAATTTTCCTTTGCAAAATGATTGCTCTTCCCCTACCCCTGCCTGAAGCTTGTTTTTTTCCTCTGATCTACACCCTGAGGATCTGGCAGGGCTTCTAGAGGTGACATTCCTGCAAGTGTGGGGGCTCCCCTACAACCGGGTCCCCTTGGGGTTTTCAGCTTTGAAGTCTGTGCACACAGGGCCTCAGTGGCCTGTAATTTGGCCATTACGACGTAGGTTTTCTTACCCCAGCACTGGGTCCAGCGGCTGGGTTGCTTTGGGATGACTGTTCCAGGAAGCTCGGATTCTCGGGATCCACCTGTCTTCTCTGTGGTGTTAGGGACAGCCCTCTGCCCTGTGGCCTCAGCTGTCCGACGGAGCTCACTAGATTTTGTTCAGCTTTCTTCTTGTGGTGGGACAGCTGTAGCAGCTTCCAATCTCCTCACGTGTCAGACCAGAAATCACAGTTTTTGACCACTTTGTTGTGGAAAAAAAAAATGAACAAATATAATATTAGAGAACCTCTCTAACCGCACCGCTCAACTTCAATATTATCAATGTGTTCCCAAGCGGATTTCCTTTCTACTACCCCCCCACCCTTTCCAAATCTTTGAATTATATTCTAGAACTACATCATTTCAGAAATAGGCATTTCAGTAGGTCTCTAAATTATGAGGAACATTGAAAAAAAAAAATCCACAAGACCAGTTTGGCAGCTAAACAACCCACTAGCAATTCCCTAATATCACCAAGCATTGTCATGCAAATTTTCCTGATTACTTCAAATTTCAAAATTTATTTGGACTAGTTTCCAAACTAAGTTGAGCCTCTGAGCCTCTTTTTAAAAACTGTAGACTTTATGGGGCATCCGGGTGGCTCAGTCGGTTAAGCGTCTGGCTTCGGCTCAGGTCTTGATCTCACAGGTTATGGGTTCAAGCCCCGCGTCAGACTCTGGGCTGACAGCTCAGAGCCTGGAGCCTGCTTTGAGTTCTGTGTCTTCCTCTCTCTCTGCGCTCTCTTTCTCCCCCACTCGTGCTCTGTCTCTCTCTCTCTCTGCCTCAAAAAATAAATTAAATTTTTTTCGTTACAAAAATGTAGACTTTATTTTTGCTTGTCTCTCCTCTTCCCTCCTTTCCCTCTCTGACTTTCAACCAATACTAACAATACCACAAACGCACACATGCACACTCAAGAGTCACGCGACATCGGTTTGGTCATTATCTTACAAAAGTGGGGTTAGTTTGCACACAAGACCTCTGCACCTTAGTTTTCTCGCTTAACAGCACACCTGGCAGATGAACTACCAGCTGCTGAAGACCCCTCTCAATGTTTTTAAAAAGCTGCATATTTCAAGGCGCATATGGGCCAGACCTTATTTAACCACCCATTTATTAATAGGCACTAGGATAGACATGGCAAAAACATCACTTTACATGATTCTCACCAAGAGATAAGATGTAATTTTTGAAGCATAGGGACTAGTGGGCATGAAGTGCCGGTGGTATTTTTTTTTTAAATGTATGTTTAGTGAAGTATAATTTACATACAATAAATTCCACTTATTTGACGTTTGTAATTTAAGGGACGCCTGGGTAGTTCAGCTGGTGAAGCAACTGACTCTTGGTTTTGGCTCAGGTCATGATCTCACGGTTCGTGAGCTTGAACCCTGCGTCTGGACTGTCAGCATGGAGCCTGCTTGGGATTCTCTCTCTCCCTCTCTCTCTGTCCCTCTTCCGCTCAAACTCTGTCTCTCACACAAAATAAATAAACTTAAAAATGTATTTAAAAACTAAAGCATACAATTTGATGTGGCTTGACATTTCTACATAAACATGAAACCATCAACACAATCAAAATACAGCATGTCCATGGCCCCCAAAAGTTCCCATGTGTTTTCTTGTGATCTCACTGGCCCCCTTTTTCTTCATGCCCCTCTTCTATCCTCAGGCAACCTCTGATCTATTTCCTGCCATGATAAAACCTTTTCATTTTCTAGAGTTTTATAGGAATGGCACCACAGTGTTCACTCTTCTTTCGTATGTGGCTTCTTCCAGCATCATTTGACTTTGAGGTCCACCATTCTGCGGTAGGTACCCACAGTCCATTCCTTTCTATTGCTGAGTGGTATTCCCTTGTATGGAGAAACCATCATTTGCCTATCCGTTCACGTGTCGAGCTATTTCAGGTTTGGGGATATGAAAAACAAAGCAAATGTGAACACTGTTCATACACCAACATTGTTTTGTTTATTCTAAGGCCTTTGAAATTCCCTATAATTTTAGAATAAACTTGTCAATTTCAAAAAAAAAAAAGGAAAAAAACATATGCCTGCTGGAATTTTGACTGGGATTGTATTGACTCTATAGATCCATTTGGGGGAATTACAGTTTAACAGCACTGACTGCCGGCCCGTGACAAGACGTATCCTTCCGTTCTGTAGTTCTTCCACCTTTATGGTTTTCAGGGTGAAGGTCTTGAACTCTTTTGTCAGACTTATTCCTCAGTGTTTTTGATGCATTTATAAATGGTGTTATTTATTTTTTTTAGTGTTTATTTACTTTTGAGAGAGAGACACACACAAAGTGCAAGTGGGGGAGGGGCAGAGAGAGAGGGAGACAGAATCTGAAGCAGGCTCCAGGCTCTGAGCTGTCAGCACAGAGCCCGACGTGGATCTTGTGGGTCTTGTTGGTCTCGTGGGTCGCGTGGGTCTCGAACTCCGGATCGGTGAGATCATGACCTGAGCCTAAATTGGATGCTTAACTGATTGAGCCACCCAGGCACCCCAGTTACAGTAGCTTTTTGTATAATCTATAGCACTATGTACACAGATGATCATGTTTCCATGAATAAAGGCACGTTTCACATCTTTGTTTCCAATTTGGATCACTTCTATTTATTCTTGTTCTACTGCACTGACTAGAACTTCCAGAAAAGTGTTAAATAAAAAGAAAAATAGTGAGTTCTTTCTTCCACTATTAAGTATGGTTTATCACATTGGGGAAGTTCCTTTTTTTCCTAGACTACTGAGAATTTCTTTAAAAAAAAAAAAGGAATAGGTGTTAGATTTTGTCACTTGCTTTTTCTGCATATATTGAGATAATCATATGGTGTTTTTTTTATAGTGTGATAATGTGTTGAATTACACTGGTTGATTTTCCACTGTTAAATCAATATTGAATTTCTGGGATAAAATTCCACCTCCTCATACATAATACTTTATTTTTTGCATATATGTTCATGAGAGATATTGGTATATAGTTTTCTTTTCTTGTAATGTCTTGGTATAGTTTTGGTACCATGATAAACCTAGCTTTATAGAATGATTTAGGAAATAGTTCTTCCTATATAATTTTCTCGAAGGGTTTTATAAAATTGGTATTAATTCTTCCTGAAATGATTGGTTGATCATCAGTGATGCCATTTAAGCCTAGAGTTTTCTCTAGGCTTTTCCTTTATTTAAAAAAAAATTAAAAAAAAATTTTTAGTGTTTATTTATTTTTAACAGAGAGAGAGAAACAGAGCATGAGCGGGGGAGGGGCAGAGAGAGAGGGAGACACAGAATCCAAAGCAGGCTCCAGGCTCTGAGCCCTCAGCACAGAGCCCGACGCAGGGCTCGAACTCACAGACCGCGAGATCATGACCTGAGCCGAAGTCAGACGCCCAACTGACTGAGCCACCCAGGCTCCCCTTTAAAAAAATTTTTTTAATTGACATATAGTTGCCACGCAATATTATATTAGTTTGAGGAATAGAACACAGTGATTCACCACTCTATATGTTATACTGTGCTCACCACAAGTCTAGCTACCATCTGTCACCATATAACATTATTAAAATACCACTGACTTGGGGCCCCTGGGTCACTCAGTCAGTTCAGCATCTGATTCTTGATTGCGGCTCAAGTCATGATCCCAGGGTCATGGGATTGAGCCCTGTGTCAGACTCTGCACTGGTCAGGCTCTGCATTGAGTGTGGCGTCTGCTCGAGATTCTCTCTCTCCCTCTACCCCTCTCTCCCGTGCTCTCTCTCCGTAAAAAAAATAAAAATAAAGTAAAATAAAATACCATGGACTCTGTTCCGTATGCTGTACCTTTCATCCCCCTGACTTATTCATTCCAGAACAGGAAGCCCGTGTCTCCTTCTCCCCTTCACTCATTTTTCCATCCACCATCCCCTCCCCTCTGGCAACCAGTTGTATTTATAGGTCTATTTCTCCTTTTTGAAATATTTTTTTGTTCACTTGTTTTGCTTTTTAGATTCCACATGTAAATTAAATCATATGGTATTTCTCTGGCAGATTTTTAACTATAAATATGACTTCTTTCTAAGTGAGCTTTGGTAGTTTTTGTGCCTTTTTAAGAAATTTGTCCATTTCATCTAAGTTATTAACTGTATTGGCATAATGTTGTTTATAATATTTCCTGTCTTTTTTAATATCTGTAAAATCTGTTGTGGTGTCCTTTATTTCAATCCCAATATTGATAATTTGTGTCTGCTCTTTTTTTTTTCTTTATCAGCCTGGCTAGATGTTTATCAATTTTATTGATTTTCTTGAATAGCCAGCTTTTGGTTTCATTGATTTTCTCTTTTGATTTCCCATTTTATATTTCATTGGTTTCTACTCTGATCTGTATAACTTAATTTCTTCTGCTTACTTTGGGTTCAAGCTGCTCCATTTTAAAATTTTTCTGAAGGTGGGATCTGCAGTCATATATGGTGATCTTTCTTCTTTTCTAATATAGGTATCCAGTGCTATAAATTTCCCTCGAAGTGTGGCATTAGCTGCATCCCACAAATCAGCATATTGTGTTTGCAGACAGTTTCAAAATACCCTGATTTTATTTTTAAAATACTGTTTTAACATACTTTCTGATTTAAAAATTTCTTCTTTAATGTGCTGGTTATTTAAGGGTATGTTATGTAGTTTTCAAATCTTTGGAATCTTTCTGTTATAGATTTTGAATTTAAGTCCACTGTAGTCAAAAAATATAGTTTGTATAAATTGAATCTTTTTAAATGTATTAAGGCATTTTTATAGCTCAGAATTTGATTAATGTTGGTAAATGTTCTCTGTTTCTTTGAGAAGAATGTGTATTCTGTTAATGTTCAGTGGAGTATTCTAAAATTGTGTCAGTTGGGGCGCCTGGGTGGCTCAGTTGGTTGGGCGGCCAACTTCGACTCAGGTCATGATCTCTCGGTCTGTGAGTTCAAGCCCTGCGTCGGGCTCTGTGCTGACAGCTCAGAGCATGGAGCCTGTTTCAGATTCTGTGTCTCCCTCTCTCTGACCCTCCCGTGTTCACGCTCTGTCTCTCCCTGTCTCAAAAATAAATAAAACGTTAAATAAATAAATAAATAAATAATAAAATTGTGTCAGTTTGGTTGATAACAGACTCTATGATAAGATACTCCTTTCCTCAACTCTGCGCTGTGCGTAAGAAATCTAAATACAAAGACAGAAATAGGATAAAAGGAATAGGACAGTAAAAGGTAAAGCTGAATTTTCTCTATTAATATCAAAATTAATCTCATATTTCTTTGCTAATTTTCCATTTGTTCTGGTAGTGATTGGAAAGGAGGGATGAAATCCCTGACAACTTTGATTTTGTCTATTTCTCTTCCTAATTCTGTCAGTTTTTGCTTTCTGTATTTTGAAACTCTCTTATTAGGTGCATCAATGTTTAGGATTGTAATGTATTCTTGATGAGCTAATTCCTATACCATTATGAAATGATTTTATCTCTGCTAATGTTCTTTGCTCTGGAATCTGCTTTGTTGGAAATTCAAAAATATTTGGCCATTAATTCTTCAAATATTTTTTCTGTCTCCCCCTTTCTTCTTCCTTGAAGACTCCAGTTATATATATAGAAGGGCACTGGAAATTTTCCAGTAACTCACTGATTCTCTACTAAAGTTTGCTTTAGTAGTCCTTTTTGCTCTGTTTAAAGTCCTTTTTGCTCTGTTTTATTCTGGGTAGTTTTGATCACTATGTCTTCTGCACTCTTTTCTTCTGCAATGTTTAATCTGCCACTAACGCCATTCAGTGGCTCATCACAGGCCAGGCAACAGGGTTTGGGGAACAAGGTGAGCAGCAGTCAGAGCTGAGAAATCATAGCAATGTCAAAACTGAGCAGCAAGATGGACGTGGAAGGGGCTGGCCCATAACTAGGCAGGCTGAGGAGAGTCACAAGCAAGGTGCCGAGCACTTCAGCACACACATGGACAGACTGACACATGGGTCACAGGTAAACATCAGAGGTACCAGAGAGGGAAAAAGGAAGAGTAAGGTCACAGCAAGACTGGAGACTCTCCCAAATCATGGGAGACCAAGTATTGAGTGATTTGTCTGCTCTAAGTCCATCTCCTTGGATAGACAGACCTGTGAGGGCAGGGACAGGTGTTTGTCCTGTTTGTACCAAGTGCTTGGTACAAAGAAGCTGCTCAGAATATATATATATATATATATATATATATGTATATATATATATATATATATACATATATATATATATATATGTGTGTGTGTGTGTGTGTATTATATTTGTGTGTAATATATATTTGTGTGTATGTATATACATACATACATATGTATATACATATGTATGTATGTATATACATATGTGTATGTATATATATTTTTTTCAGGATATATTTTGTAAATAATTGGAAGAAGCAGACCTATGGACTGTCAAAGGCCTAAGAGCTGGGTTTAGGGTAAAAGGCCCTTGACATAGGGTTTTAGGGTTTGGAATTTTGTGACCTGGAAGCAAAGAGAAAGATCAGCTCTTCCCTCTAAGAATTGCCCTGTAAGTCTGGTTTTCTGGCAATTGCTATATTTTTACAGAGTGAGGGGGGTGTAAATACAGGGTAGATGTAATTATGCCCACAATGTAAAATAGCTACCGGGCCAGTCCAATATAAGTGGATTATGTTTATAATTGGAGTAAACTGTAATTTTCAATAAAATAAAAATCGGGGTTCTACAAACCCAAATATATCAAATATCTAATTCCCAGGAAGCAGCTTTGCATAAAACATTCTAATGTATTATTAACCACAAGCACATTTTTACAGTGTAACTCCCAGACAATCACCGCGGCTCTGACATGATGTTACAAGTCTCTTGCCAAGGCTATTAAAGCACTTTCAACAATGTTTCGTGATGTTGGAGGCTACCGTTTCATAAGGAGAGGTGGTTTAAAAAAGGGGAGCCAATAACAAGACATAGAGTCCTCAAAGCGTCAAGGTCATCAGAAACCAGGGACATCTGAGAAACCGCCACACAATAGGAGCTTAGGGAGACAAGACAACGAAATGTCTTGTGGGATCTTGGAATAGAAAAGGGACATAAGGTAAAACCAAAGGAAATCTGAATAAGATATGGACTATGCTAACGATAATATATCAATGTTGGTTTGTTTACTGTAACAAATGTGCCAGAATCCTGTGAGACGTTAATCATCAGGGAAATTGGCGCAAGGTATATGGTAACCGTCTGTCCTATCTCCCCAGTCTATAGATCCAAAATTGTTCTCACAATAGAGTCTGTTTAACAGCAAAGAAAATGAAAAAGAACTTGTCCTGGAGGCCCATACACCACGTGCAGCTGCACCAAAGTGGCGTCAGTTGGATACTTCTATTTTTTTTAATTTTTTAAATGTTTGTTTATTTCTGAGAGACACAGGTGGGGGGGGAGGGTCAGAGAGAGGGAGACACAGAATCTGAAGCAGGATTCTGGCTCTGAGCTTTGGGCGCCGAGCCTGATGCGGAGCTCCAACACATGAACCGTGAGATCGTGACCTGAGCCGAAGTCGGCCGCTTAACCAACTGAGCCCCCCAGGCACCCCTAATTGGATACTTGTATCCAAGTACCTGCAGGGTTTGAGCTGTGTTTTCGTGGAGCATTGCTCCCGTGAAAGTACTCACACAGGCACGAAGTCACCCTCATTTTATTTTGCTTAGTCCTTCACAGCACCAACATTCACTTTCAGATTTTTTTTTTAATTTTTATTGTGGGGGGGGGGAGGTGCAGAGAGAGAGGGAGAGAGAGAATCTTAAGCAGGACGCAGGACTCGATCTTATGACCCTGAGATCGTGCCCTGAGCCGAAATCAAGAGTTGGATGCTTACCCGACTGGGCCACGCAGGTGGCCCCACATTTGCAAAACTTTTTAAGCTTGTCATTCGTTGAGGGAGCGCTCTTGAGTGTTCTCTGTTAATTGCAGAATGCTTCTTGGGTCAGTGTAAAGCCCTTTTACAGGAACAAGTAGGGAGAGAAGACCGGAACGTGCCATGGAAAAGTGATTTTAAAACTTTTCTGCCTATCTGTCTTCCAGTCACTCGTGTGATGTGAATCATTCTTGCGACAATTGATGGTCACACTGAAATGTGTCCTTCGTGTCAGCACAACGTAGCGTAAAAAGGACAGTGATCCTGTTGGTTCCGCGGCAAGGACGGTACCGTTTCACACCTCGCTCGCATTAAAATAAAAATGTAAACCAAATGATTTCCCCACCGAAGACACTAACGTTGGATCTGAATATTCAAAGTCTGCTACCCTGTGTGATTTGAGAGGTCCTTACGATATACGAGGTTGGACGGGCAGAGTGTGTTTCCTAACGCAGGACGCTGCGAGTGCGACACGTCAGCCCTTCCGGAGGATGGGACATCAACAGAGCTGTCAGCAGGTGGCCCTGAGCCTGCAGCACCGATCACGGGTCCTGGGCGGACACAGAACTTGGCAAAGGTTTAAGCAGAAAGCTCAATGATCGTCGCAGTGATTATAAGAACCTGCACCACTTCCTGAGCCATAACAGGGGCCAGGGCCCACACCAAGTGCTTTAGACGTGAGTTCTCTCCTGAATCTTCCGGGAGCCTTGTGGGCCAGCAGGTCCCCCAATGGTACACCGAACAGATGCAGGAACCAGGGGCCCGCTGGCTCGTAGGTGGTAGAGTGGGGGTCGTTGGTGAGAACAGAGCCGGTGGTAGGACAGCTACATCCCGAGAGCCAGAGGACTTACCGTGCTGGGCAGGTATTACCCAGCAGTCTCTACTCTTTGGTAGGACAGGCCATTCTTTTGCATCCACAATCTTTATTGCGAGAACCTGCAAATTTTCAGAAAAGTGAAAACAGTAAAATGAACACCCACATACCCTTCCCTTAGATTTGACATCTGTTAATGTTTTCTTCTCTCTCTCCCTCTCTCTCTCTCTCTCTCTCTCTTTCTGTGTGTATAACAACACTTTTTGCTGCACTATTTGGGAATAAATTGTAGACATCATGAGACTTCGCTCCGAAATTCCTCAACACCACCTCCTAAGAATGAGGACAGGGAGCGAAGGATATGCGGGATCCATTTTTCCAAAAGGGAAAATGAAGCCAAAGTGAGCAGGGGGAATTCCACTGCCTTTGGAAAATTCCCAGTCTTCTGAGCTTGTGTGTCAGGCTCTCCCATCTGGCCTGAGTAGTCACATCTCTGCCCCGCCACTGTTCACCATACATGGCTGAGCTCGCACCATTGCCCCCAAACACTGGCAACTTGAGGCTGCTGAACTTGGGCCCGCCCCTTCCCTTCTCTGGTCATCTACATCCTCCTCATTCTTTAAGACCCAGATAATGCCACCCCTCCCCATGGCACCTGCCCCAGTGTCCCAGTTTGTGGGGCCGTAGGTCTCTCTAGTCCATAACCCTCAGAGTTCTGCTTTGCTTTGGGATAGCTGTTTTCCTGTCTGACTTCCTCATGGCCTCTTGAGGGCAGGGGGTGAACGATTCAGCTTTGAATTCCCCCCAGCATGGGACATAAAGGCTTATACATAGTAGGTGCTTAATAAGCACTCACTGAATTGGATGGATGGCCATCACTTCAGAGTCCAGACCCTAGAAATGCTCCGTTTTTATTACAAGAAACATAATTATTTTAATTAATTCACAGTTACAGACTCAAGAAAATCCAGAACAAAGCTAGAGTGGCCTCACTGTCTCAGACGGTGGCACTTACTGTAGCACTTAAGGATGCTTTTGTTTCTGCTCAACGTCGTCCTAATGAACAGAGCTGGCCACGCTTACCCAGTCACCCCACTCTCCATAGCAGGTAGTGCTGTGGTGTTTATGCTGGGGATCTCAAGCCACCCTTGGAAAGATGAAATGTTGTTAAAAAGAAAGTCATGATTGACAAAACTACAGAAAGAGGAAAGTATCTTTCTTCAAAAGTGTGTGTAACATCAAAAGAATGCCCCAGAAGGGAGCTTGTTAACCGCGGAGAGTTCAACAGTTACATTATTACACCCAACTGCCAAAGTTTGGGAGAAAAAGGCAGTAAATGAAGCATTTGAGATGAACAGAGCCTATTTAGAAGGGGAAAAAATACATTGTATTTCTGAATGCAACAGCTGCATGGAAGTGTAACAAGATCCTGGCTCAAATTATAGCTTTGGAGGCGCCCCCCCCCCTCTTCGCAGGGTCTAATCTGCTCTCGGAAGCCCTGGCAGAGAGGCTGTTAGCAAATGCATCAAGGACGTCGCCCCAGCATGGGGACGCGGCAGCTGGTTGATGAACAGCTGCAGCGTGTGGATTCTGCGCCGGCGCCCTGGTGAACGCAGCCTCGGTGGCGGTGGCGGTGGCGAGCTGCGGAAGCAGCGGAGGCGGGGCTGTGCCAGCCTGCCGGCTTTCCCTGGGGCAGCCTCCGAGACGACCCCGGTCCGCACCGCTGGGCGGCCCTGCTTTGGTTCTTGAAAGATTATCTGTTGCCTCTCAATCAGGGCTTAGTAGGAAGGGCTTTGAGCAATAATATGTGCCACCTGAGGGAACTACCACCTTCGTGTTGCAAAACTCGTCCTTAGCCTTCATCCTCGGATGGAGCCAGGGAGCATCGCCCTGGAGCAGGGATGTGGGGAACCCAGGAAGCCCCCATCCCTCCTCTGAGCGGGACACGCAGTAGGCTTGGCAATGCATGAGTTCCCAACGTGTGATGGCACCTTTTTCACGCCCAGAGACGTGACGCTCCCCAAAACCACGGTAAGACCTCCCTGAGCCTTAGATGCATCCAAGTGGGTCCTCCTCCCTTCCCTCTGGCGGCGTCCCACGTTTGGAGGAGGGCCACGGGAGGACCCAAGAGACTCAAGTGTCCAGACCAAGATGTGGTGAGAACCACGTGGTAGGCAGGTCACTCTGCTCAGCATCCCCTCCCTGGAGTGGGAAGCACCTCCCCCCCCCCCCCCCCCCCGCCCCGCCAACTCTTGGAAGCCGGTTCAACCCCTTTGCTTTTGGAGAGGCTGAACTCCCCTCCTTGGTCTCAGGAGTGAACACCTGACCCTAACTGGCACCCAGGGCCCTCAGAGCTACAGTGATTGGTCGAGAGATGAGCCAATCAGAGCCCTCCGTTCTCTTCGGTGCAGGAAGGCCCCAGGTGAGCTTGGCCAGAGCCCCTGTGGCACCAGTGAGCAGTGGGAAAGCTGGGAAGGAGCCAAGCAGGACAGGCAGCATCAGACAAAAAGGTGAGGCTCCATGACACTTTTCCTCAATCTAAAGCTGGTGTAGCCCTTGGATTTTCCAATTACAAGACCCCCAACAATTCTCTTTTACCTTCAGTCCGATTGACCTGGGCTTCTGTCGCTTGCCTGTGAAATCATCCTGTTTAATTATTTGCTACCTGTTCTGTGCCCCCTTCTAGGACAAGAGTTCCATGAAATCAGGGACTTTGCCGTCCTTGCGGTTTTTCTCAGCTTCTAGGACATTTCTCACCCACAGTGCGGGTGCTGACCCATGTAACTAACCAGAAAGGGTGGCGGCGGGGGAGGGGGTATGGTGCGTGCGTGAGGTTTACATTGGGATTTTTGGACGTAAGCTGTGAGTTAAGATTGATGCTGTTGCTCGCGCCTCCTGTGCTCGACAGGGAGCTAGGTTGTCACCAGTGCAGGTGCAGGGCCCTTCAGCCAGGACTGCAAGAATTGTTCCCAAAAGAGCAGCCGGGAGGTCTTGAGCCCCTGATTGCGGTGACAGTGGATGTCTAAGGAGGCCCGAACCAGCAGGCACTGCGGGGGGCGGGGGGGGGGGGGGCGGCAAGGGCAGAGATGCTCCAGGTCCAACCAGAGGAGGTCATCAGAACCCAAGCTCATCAGCCCCTGGTTGGTTTCCTGGGGCTGCCGTAAAGCATTACCACAAACTGGGTGGCTGAAAACAACAGAAACGTACTCTCGCACAGTCCTGGAAACCGGAAGTCCAGAATGGAGATGTCGGCAGGTGGGCAGGTCCGTGCCCGAGGCTCTAGGGACGCATCTGCTCCTTGCCTCTTCCACTTTCTTGTGTTCCTCAGCTAGTGGCTGCATCAGTCCGAACTTGGCCTCTGTGGCCACCCTGCTTTCCCTTCTTCCATGGATGTCAAAACTCCCTCTTCCTTACGTGGGTACGTATGATGGCGTTTAGAACCCCAGAAAACCCAGGATAAATTCCTCCTCTCAAGAGCCTTAATTTAATCACATCTTTTGCCATTAAGGTAACATTCCCAGATTGTGGGGATTTGATGTGGATATCTCTCAGCTTACCACACAGCCCTCGCCAGAGACAGAAAGAGAAGGACTTGGAGGGCCGGGTGGAATGTCCAGGTTCCAGGCAAAAAGAAACCAGCAGGCTCACAGGAAGTGAGCATGCAGACCCAGGCACCAAAATGTGAGGTGAGACACCTTGGGACCCCAAGAGGATGAGGACGGCCAGGACTTACCCATGACTTACCAGGCTCAGGGTCCATAGCAGCCCTCCCGCCCCCAGATCCACACTGAGGCTAGTGGAGCTGAGGTTACTCACCTGTATCCTGCTTTGAAGGGGTTGAGCTGGTGGTCTGTGGGTGGGAGGGATCAAAGGGCAGAGGAAGGTGTGGGTGTCTTGGGAGGCTGGCTGCTGGCTGGGGGTGGGGGGAGTGGGTCTAGACAAAGAGGACAAAAGGATCCTGTAGCTGCCTCCTAGCTCCAGAAGTAGATAGACACCTGACTCATAGAATGACTTCTGCAGATGTCAGCCCTCCCCATCCCTCACGTGAGCCCCCCAAACACCTCTCAGGAGGCAGAGTGGCGAGGTAATCCAGGTAATTCCAAGGAACATTCATGTCTAGCCACAAAACCAAGGAAGATGCATTTACTGCCTTCTCTCTCCTCTTCTCAGCAGGCCAGAGAGCACTGGGATGGTGGCAGGGGTGCAAGACAGAAGCCACAGCGGCAGGATTTCCTAGTGCAGGAGGCCGATCAACTTGGTTTAAATTCCGGCTGCTCTACTTACTAGTGGTCTAACTCTGGACAGCTGACTTCACCTTCTTGTTCAGCTCTAAAACAGGGGCGATGATAACATCTGCATCACTGGGTGAGTGAGGCAATAAATTTCAATAAATTGAAATAACGTAAGTACCGCACTAAGAACAATGACTGCAAACACCAAAGACCTCAAGAAACATTCACCGTGACTCCTGTTGGCTGAGAGTTTAAGGACCGAGATCACCTCCCCCGAATGTGAGAAAGATTGCGGGTATTGATTGAATAGCAGCCAAAGGCAAGATCCTACAAGGGTTCTTCTTCTTCTTTTTTCTTTTTTTTGTTTTAGTGTTGATTTATTTTTCAGAGAAAGAGAGAGACAGAGCGCGGGCAGGGGAGGGGCAGAGAGAGAGGGAGACACAGAATCCGAAGCAGGCTCCAGGCTCCCAGCTGTCAGCACAGAGCCTGACGTGAGATCATGACCTGAGCCGAAGTCGGATGCTTAGCCTACTAAGTCACCCAGGTGCCCCCAAAATGCTACAAGGATTCTAAAGACCGTGTAGCAGCTGCTGTCAGATCACTCACAGGCCAGATGGGGACCAGGATGTAAATACATGAATATTTAAATGAAAATGGAATTTAGAAATAGTCCAGTGCAGCAGTAGCTAGACAAACCCTCTTGGCTCGTTCTTCCAAAGACATCCAAAATCTGACCGCTTCTTATAGCTTTCCCTTCTACCGCCATAATCCAAAATCCTAGCCTGAACTGTCACAGCAGCCTTCAAACGTGTCACCTTGCCTATTCTAACTCCCGATACAGTCCGTTTTCCTTATAGCAGCTATTTTTTTCTTTTTTCTTTTTTTGCTTTTAAAATGCGACCCAATCTTGGCACCCCTTTCTTATGGTCTCCAAAGTCTCCTGTGATATAATAAAAACTGTTTGGTCTTTGTCCCCAGGTCCTGGCACATAGCTCCCAGAATCCTGAAAATTTCCAGAAAGATCAGGCCTTGTTGAGAGGATTAGAACTCTCACCACCACCACCCCAACCTTCCCGAGGAGGGGAGAAGGGCTAGTGATTGAGTCAATCACCAATGGCCAATGATTTAATCAATCGTGCCTACTTAATGAAGCCTTTGGAAATTTTATGGGTTGGTGAACGCATCAAAGTGCCAGGAGTGTGGGGTGCCCAGAGGGCATAGGGGCTCTGCATACCTCTCACCTCTTCATATCCTGCCCTATGTATCACCTCCATTTGGCTGTTCCTGAGCTTTATCCTTTATAACAAAACCTGTAATAGTAAATAAAGATGGTTCCTGAGTGGTGTGAACCATTCTAGAAAATCATCAAACCTGGAAAGGATGGGTGGGAGGTGGAGGTTGTGGAAAACCCCTGACTTACTGGAGTAAAGTTGGACACAAGTGTGGGCAACATGAAGACTCAATACGTGTGACTGGCATCCAAAGTGGGGACAGTATTGTGGGACTGAGTCCTTATCCTGTGGGGTCTGAGATAACTCTGGGTAATTAGTGTCAGAATTAAATTGAATTAAGGACATCCAGTTGGTGTCTGGAGAATCAGAGAATTGGTTGTTGGTGTTGGAAACATCTCAGCTTCCCATTTGGAATAAAATTAAACATTCTACCCTTGGCCTATAAACCTCTTTGTAATCTATTATCCTCCCTTGTCACCTTGCCTTTCTCTACAACCACATCTGGTCCTCCACCCCAGACACCCTTTCCTCTTCGTTGTTCCTCAAATACAAGATCTCAGAACCATCTCATGGCCTTAGCAGTTACCACACTTTTTGCCTAGAATATTCTTCCCAAGATGGAACCATGACCCACTTGTGACTGTCATTTCACTATCCTTTGAACAAGAATGCCGTCCCTGACCACCCCATCTAGAAAGCATGACTGAATCCCTGCACCTGTTCCAATTTTCTCCTCAGTTCTTATTAGCACCTCACATCATATGTAATATTTGTGTGTTTTTTCATTTGCTTGCCTCAACTAGAATATCAACTCTCTGAAAGTTAGGACTTTGTTTTGTTCATGATTTATTCCATGAAATCAATAACATTTGGTGAATGAATGTGTTAGTCCAAAGTATAACTTTCATCATTCATATAGGCAACCATCAAACTTTTATGAACCCCAGTCTCTGCTCTCCCCAGTAGTTGGACAAATTATAAAATCAATTAAGACAGAATTCAGGAATACCAGGGGAGGAAATCTCACAAGTGGAGGATGGGGGATTCCAGAAGACTCCTGATGGAGGGTAGGTTTGGTCGATGGCACTTCAGACCTGGGGGAGGGGGACGGGGAGACTCACACATCTTAAATCAGCTAGACAGCTGCACCCGGACCGTGTGCAAGGGGTCTCAGGTGGAGATGGAAATGTTGGAAAAGAATGAAAGATTACAAACCAAAAGAACACTTTTGAAGGGAAGCCAACATTTTAGTGAACTTTATAAATATTTAAACACAATTTAAACTGAAAGGTCCTTATTTGGACAACTTTAATGGTGGAAAGTTACCCAAAATACTGTTTTATGCTTTCTTTATTCTTCGTAACATACAATTTTAGTTCTAAAGGGAAAAGAGTCAAATCGATGCTTTCTGCAGGTGAAGCCATTACCACATACCTGGCAAAAAACACATGTAACCAGAGCCGAGAATGGGGCCCGGCTGCCAGGCTCCAGGGGGAACTTTGGAACTAAATTCCTCTTTTCAGAAGCCACGGAGAACACAACACAAAAGTGAGATATAAGAGAACCTCATTAACTCAGATGTTTCTATTCTCAATTTGTGACCACGTGTGATGAAGAATGTGCAAGGCAAACTAAGAGTGTAACTAAGATTAGAGGGATTATTTACACTACTCAAGAGAACGGTGTTTTCATAAATTCATTGACATACCAACCGGATAGGCGAAGTCACGTAGTGCACGTGAATTTGATAAAGATAAATTTACTTGAACACAAGCAAATTTTATTTTTCTTAAAATAGTGACTTCGGTGTAGATTCACTAGGTTTTCTGATCATTTGGTATCTAGGATAGAGATTCAAATTACCTCTAATATTCCTCTTTAATGTTTTTATTATTTTTAAAGACATTTTGCATAGACATGTTTTTGTTTTTGTCTTTAGGTCATTTTCATTCAACAGTTGAGGGACATTTGGATTTTTCAGAATTCTTGGCTATTATGAATAAAGTTGCTATAAATATTCAAGTATAAGTATTTGTGTGGACATTTGTTTTCGTTTCTCTTTGGTAAATGAATTAAGAGTGGAATGGCGGGGTCATATAGGAGGTGTATGTTGACTGTATAAAAGCTGTCAAACGCCTTTCTAAAGTGTTTGTACCATTTTGCATTTCTGCCAGCAACATATAAGACTCTTATTTCTTCTCTACATCCTCACAAACACTGGAATTTCAGGCTTTTTATTTATTTTTTATTTATTTTAATGTTTATTTATTTTTGAGGCAGAGAGAGAGAGAGAGCACGAGTGAGGGAGAGTCAGAGAGAGGGAGACAGAATCCGAAGCAGGCTTCAGGCTCCCAGGTGTCAGCCTAGAGCCCGACGCGGGGCTTGAACCCACAAACCGTGAGATCATGACCTGAGCCGAAGCCGGAGGCTGAACCGACTGAGCCCACTGAGCCACCCAGGAGCCCCTGGAATTCCAGGCTTTTTAAATTTTAGATATTTCTGCAGGGGTGTGGTCATATTTCATTATAGTTTT
The DNA here is from genome assembly GCF_018350175.1 of Felis catus. Taxonomy (NCBI): domain Eukaryota; kingdom Metazoa; phylum Chordata; class Mammalia; order Carnivora; family Felidae; genus Felis; species Felis catus. The sequence goes on from NC_058378.1 coordinate 82,905,747, forward strand.
AATTTGAAGTTCCCTAATAACTAATGATGTTGGGCATCTTTTCATGTACTAATTTGCCATTCAAATATCTTCCTTGGTGAAGCGTCCAAATCTTTTTTTTTTTCATTTTTATTTGGATTGTTCATTTCTTATCACCATATCATAAGAATTCTTTAGACGTTCTGATGTATGTTTTGCAAATAGTTTCTCCCGGCGTATAGCTTGCATTTTCATTGTCTTTAAGTGCCTTTCAAGAGCAAAGATTTTATGGTTCTCTAGATGCAAATGGGCACACGTACACGTATCTGCAAAACAAGTGGTAATATCTTCTCGTTTCTAACTGTGTTCCCACCGTTCACGTAGTGGCTCAGGCAGGAAAACTGAGAGCCATTCTACCACCTTCCTCATCCTTCTTCACATTCAGGGTATCCCCAATCCCTTCAAATTCCACCCCCAACATCTATCTTGAATGCGTTGGCTTTCCACCATTTTTACTCCCATTACACCATCCACATCGCCATCATCTCTCAGCTGGGCCACGTTAGTAGACTTCTAATTATCATCTCCACTCACCCTCCAACCAATTCTCCAGGCAGCAGGTAGAGACGTAACTGGATGATGTGACACCCCTGCTTAAGATCCTCCCAGGGCTTCCCAATTGCATGGAATGAAACCCAACAACTTCTCAGAACAGCAGCCATCTCTGCACACTGAGATCCTGTCCACTCTCGAAGTTCAGTGGCTGTCACTCTCGCTCTGGCTCACAACTCCGTGCTGGTCTTTCAGCTGCCACAGCATTGCTCCCTCTCACCCCAGAGCCCTTCCACACACTGTGCCCTCCCCTGGAGGGATGCTCTTTCCCCGCTGTCTGCATGGCTGACTTCCCATCCTTGCAGCTTCCCTTTTGAAGTCACCTCACCAGAGGGTCTTTCTCGTTCGCTGGGTCTAAAAACGCATTTCCCTAATTATTTTTGTGTCACAAATTTGTATCACAAATTTCAATTGTATACATTTTTATGTTTGTGTTCCTTACTGTCTTGTAAAATCCGTCAGGCAAGGCCACGTGAGTTTTGTTTACCCTCGACTCCAGGTAAAACAACGGCCGATGTTGTAGTTGCTCAAGAAATACGTGTTGAATTAATTGATGCATGAGCTGTAGTGATAAGAGACAAAGCTCATGCCCACCCAGCTTGAAGTCCTCTTATTCTTAGTGACCTTGGGCAAATTTTGTAAGATTTCTGGTTCACCGTGTCTTAATCTACTAAGTAAATGTAATATTCTCACCTGGAAAACTTAGGGAAAGGATAGAAATAATAAGTATAATACAGATAGCCTAATACCTGGCTATATTGTAGAAATTCAATAGATGCTAAAGAATCAGACCTGTAAGTACAGAGAACAAATTGGTGGTTGCCAGAGGGGAAAAGAGTTGGAGGGGGGATGGAAAATGGATGAAGGGAAGAGGAAGAGGGAGAAACAGCCTTCCAGTTATGGAATGACTAAGTCATGGGAAGAAAAATACAGCATAGGGAAAATAGTCAATGATATTGTAATAGTGTTGTGTAGTGACAGACGGCAGCTACACTTGTGATGAGCACAGCATAAGCATAGACACGTTGGGCCTCTATGTTGTACACCTGAAAACAATGCGACAGGGGTGCCTGGGTGGCTCAGTCGGTTAAGCGTCCGACTTCGGCTCAGGTCATGATCTCACGGTCCGTGAGTTCGAGCCCCGCTTCGGGCTCTGTGCTGACCACTCAGAGCCTGGAGCCTGTTTCAGATTCTGTGTCTCCCTCTCTCTCTGCCCCTCCCCTGTTCATGCTCTGTCTCTCTCTGTCTCAAAAATAAATAAACGTTAAAAAAAAAAAAGAAAACAATGTGACATTGTGCGTTAACCAGGCCAAAAGAAAATTAAATGAAAAAAAGTATAGATGCTAGCTAAGAACATCTTTTAATTATAGCATGTTGAGATGCTGTGGACAATAATCTTTGCTTTTTAGGTATTATTGAATTAATCATTCATTCATTTTTATTATATATTATATGCTCCTAATTTTTGTAAATATTGACTACTTTTAAGGTACTAAGAATGCTTGAAAAGAAGTAGAGAAAAGAGAGAAAATTTAAAATGGACCTTCATTGTTTCTTAATATTTTGTTTTACATATTTTATATTTACATATATTTCATCATTTGTATTTATATAGTATATATATTCAATTTAGTATGGTTCCTTAATTATTGTATTCCTTGGGGATGACACCTTTTATCAATATCAAATTACTCTCTTCCTATTTGATGGTTTTGACCTTAAACTCTACTGTGTCGGCAGCTCAGGGAATAGAATCAATAATACTGTAATGACATTGTGTGGTGGCAGATGGTGACTGCACTTACTGTGGGGAGCACTAAGTAATAGATGGAATTGTTGAATCAATATGCTGTAGACCTGAAACCAATATAACAGTGTATGTTAATTATACTTCAATTAAAAAAAATCTCCACTGTGTTTTGAGATTGATGTGGCTACTCCTTTTGGGGGGAGGTACTGCTTTCTATGATTATATTTTCCTAATGACTCATCTGTGCATTTCTAACATTCCAGTGTAGTGTTATTTCAGGTGTGTCTTTAGCCAGTGTGCTGCTGGATTTTCCCTTCCTTCCTTCCTTCCTTCCTTCCTTCCTTCCTTCTTCCTTCCTTCCTTCTTCCTTCCTCCCTTCCTTCTTCCTTCCTCCCTTCCTTCCTTCCTTCCTTCCTCCCTCCCTCCCTTCTTTCCTTTCTTTTTGAGAGAGAGGGAGGATGAGGGGCAGAGGGAGAGAGAGAATCCCCAGCAGGCTCCACACTCAGCACAGAGCCCTATGCAGGGCTCGATCCCGCCACCCTGGGATCATGACCTGGGCCAAAATCAAGAGTTGGATGCCTAACCAATTGAGCCACCCAGGTGCCCCGCTGCTGGATTTGCTAAAATCCAATCCCAGTTCTTGGAATCTGTAAGTAAAGGTTTTCAAACAGAACTTCCAGGGGGAATTTGTTCAATGACAAATTCTCATTCTCCTTCTGCAGACTCTACTTCAGCACAGCCAGTGTGGGGCCCAGGAGTCTGCATTTTAATGGCGAATAGCGGTTTCTGAAGCACCAATCCATAGAGCACTGTTTGGTAATCAGGAATTAAACAATTTTGTCTCTGGGTGTCTGAGTGGCTCAATCGGATAGGCATCCAACTTGGCTCAGGTCATGATCTCTCAGTTTGTGAGTTTGAGCCCCACATTGGGGTCTGTGCTGGCAGCTCAGAGCCTGGAGCCTGCTTCAGATCCTGTGTTTCCCTCTCTTTCTCTGCTCCTCCCTCACTCATGCTCCTCCCTCACTCATGCTCTGTCTCTCTCTCTCTCTCTCTCTCTCTCTCTCTCAAGAATAAAAATTAAAAAATTAAAAAAAAAGAATTTTGTCTCTTGCCACAACCGATCATTTCCACCTCACATCTACCAGCCTGTTTGAGGCATGTTTTCCTTTTATGCTTGTTTGCTTCGGGTTCCTTCTCTACATGGGCTAACTGTATTTGGTTAATTTGTCTCCACTTGCTATTGTCTTTTTTGTTTATTGTTTTTTTTAGCTAATAAAATACACCTTTAAGCCTTCCCAGAAATATTTAAAGCTGCATTTCTCTGTGTACCAAGTCAAGAACTAATTGATTTCATTTCTCCTCACCGCAGGCAAAAGGAAGAATTAAGCCTATTTTTGGTTTGAGGCCATAACTATTATTATCAGTGTATGCATTTCTTAAGGTATAGCTCTCTGGTTTCAGGAACGTTTATTTATTATTGCGGTGTGTTTAGAACCATAATGGCAGGCATTCCCATTTAACTGTCCACTTAATTGGCTTTACCTTGTGCCAGCTGTTTTATAACTTACCCCACCTGGAGCGTTTAATGAGCAGGGATGTGTATGTCAACATGAGTTTTCTAAAGACCATATCTCAGACCTTGCACAGGTGAGGACATCATTGCATTATTTCTGCACATGATCACATTTGGGCTGGGTATAAAATTTGACCTTACCACACTTCTCCCTAAGAATCTGTGGACAGTGATCTTCTGTTTTCTAGACCGTGGCTTTTCAAAGAAGTCTCAGACCAACTGAGTTTTCTGTCCTTATGAACAACATGCCTAATCTAAGGTGCTTCTCGGATTTTTCTTTTGATTATCTTCTTCAACAATGTGATTATTTTCTGATTAATTTTGTCTAGAACATGGTGGCTATTGTCAACCTGCATATAATCAGATTTTTCTTTCAGTTGAAGAAATGTTTCTTTAGTTATGCTTATCTTTAATCATTTTCTCTGCCAAGCCCTCTGGTTTCTTTGCTTGGTCACTAACTCTGAGTATCACTCTCTCCTGCACATGGTACCGTTTCTCAGTGGAAAGAGCCAGCTTACAGAACTCTAGTTTGTTGTCCAATTGCGGACCTGGCCTCCACCGATACAGCAAGAGAAACCTACCTCCCACTCCATGCCACCCCAAGCCTGCCATCCTCAACACCACCAGGAAAAGGGACCCTTCCTGACGAGGAGGACAGTTAGCATCCAGAAAGGTGAACCATGGAGAGTCAACCAGCAGAATGGGAAGAAACATTTGCAAACCATATATCCAATTAGGGGTTAATATACAAATCATTTAAGGAGCTCAATACAACTCAATAGTGAAAAACAACTTGATTTAAAAATTGGCAAGGGGCACCTGGGTGGCTGAGTAGGTTAAGCCTCTGACTCTTGATTTCGGCTCCGGTCATGATCTCACAGTTTGTGAGTTCGAGCCCAGGCTCTGCACTGGTGATGAGAAGAAGCCTTCTTGGGATTCTGTCTCCCTCTCTCTCTGCCCCCTCCCCTGTGCTTTCTCTGCCTCTCTCTCAAAATAAATAAATAAATTTTTTAAAAGTGGGTAAAAGGACTGTATTGAGTTTTACAACAAGGTAAGTCACCATGTTATGTCTCACGACTTAAGTTGTATTAAGACAACAGTGTGCACATAAAATTATAAATTATATAAAATTATATAATACTTAATGTGTAGCTAACATTACAAGTGAGTTATTAGGTGAAGTATGAAAGGCATGGAACTCTTTAGTAAATGTGTTTGTGTGCTCATGTGGTAAATTCTGGGGTTTTGCTCTTGAAAATATCTAAATAATTTAGCTATACAGTCAACAATGATGTCACTCATTTCAATTACTTCAAAATAAAACTTTTCCTATATATTTAATTTAAAAGAAAATGATATAGTACTGAAACCCAATCTGTCCAGCAGCTAGTTTATTTTATTTTTTATTACCAAGAGGGGGAAAATATGAAGCATTTTATGAATTGCAGTGAGAACTTATGTGAAAATCACGAATACTTGATTATATGATTTGAATAGAATAGATCTTAACTACTTCATTGAGTAATACAAATTCTTAACATCACAGGTTTTATCTGTGAGTTTTACCCCATGATCCTTGAAAAAAATGGGGTCACCCCAGGAAATATTCTAGTTATATCTAGAAGAATCAGTGTTTTTGTTTGTGAGACTATGTGGAAACAGGCATTCTTACATATAGTTATCTAGGGGTACAAAATAATAGAAACTCTATATGAGGCAATATCTAACCAAATCACCTCTGACCCAGCAATCCTCCCCCTGGGGAAAATACCTTGAAGATATGCCTCCACATCTACATAACACCTCAAGTTATTAATTATGACACTATCTGTAACAGCAGCAGGTGTGAAACAACCCAGATGTCCCTCAGCGCAGGAGGCTGGTTAACAATCCCCTGGTGCACCCATCGAAAGGAATATTAGAGAGCCATGTAAATGAATGAGAAATTCATCCGTGTTCCATCTGAGGTAATATCAGGATATATGAAGTGATAAAAGCAAGACGAAAAACGGCATATGTATTGCACTAAATTCGTGAAAGCCAGAAGGGAAAGTGAGAGCCCGTCGTTGCAAAAAGCAAAGCCTTCAGAAAGAGAAACACGGGATAACAAAAATGATGACCATGTGGGAAATAATGGAGGAGTTGAGGACATTAAGACTTCTTGAGACCATACAGCTTGGGCTTTTGAGCCAAGTAAATATTATACCTATTCAAAACCTGAAATGAAATCAATAGAAAAAAAAAAAAAAAAAAGCAAATGTGAAGCTGGAATTAAATGAGATCAAATAAACCCAATGGCACATCCACTGAGTAACATTCAGGTGACTTTTGCACTGAGTACATTGGTTCCGTGTCGTCAGTGGGATATATTCTGAAGATAGAATACCATTCTCCATTACAGAGAAACAACCAACCAAACAAACATTAATTCCAGGGCGGAGGCAGGAATAGTACAACACCTTACTGTGTCAGAGAGCAAGATGGAACCCCGACACTCACGCGGAGACAGCATGTCACAAGGATGCAGCAGAGAGGGAGAGAAAGAACATTTAAGACATCATCCCATGTAGGATAGAATCAAAACTATCATATACCTGGGAGTAAATGTAACACAAGACACGCAAGCCCTTTTCACCGAAAACTACAAACGATATTGCTGGGAGATATTAAAGAAGAAATTATACCCAGTTTGGATGGGTAGAGTTTACACGGTACTACGATGTCACTTCTCTAGGACCCAGTGTATACATAGAGTCAGTGTAATTTTGATCACAATTCCAGTAGGCTTTTTCAGGTAGAAATTGAAGAGCTATTTATAAAATTTATGTATTTATTTATTTATTTATTTACTTAATGTTTATTCATTTTTGAGAGAGAGAAGAAGACACAGAATCCAAAGCAGGCTCCAGGCTCTGAGCTGTCAGCACAGAGCCCGACGCGGAGCTCGAACTCACAGAACGCAAGATCATGACCTGAGCCCAAGTCAGACGCTTAAACCCACTGAGCCACCCAGGTGCCCCTGTTTATAAAATTGACATGGAAAAGCAACTGAGCTAGAATAACCAAAGTAATATTTCAAAAAAATAAACCTGCGTTACAGGATTGCAGATTTGATGTAAAGCTACAGTAATACGGAGGGTCTGATATTGACAGAAAATAGACATGGAGATCCATGGGACAAAATAGTTTCCAGAAGCGAACCCTCACTTGTATGGTCACTAGATATTTGACAGAGCTACCATGGCAATTCTGGGGCAAGAACAAAACCTTCTCAACAAACAGTGCCAGAAGAACCACCAGCCTTGACCCTTCACTCACACTTGGCACAAAGCCTAACCCTCAAAGGATGACAGACGTACGTGTAAAATTGAAAACTATGAAACTTCTAGAAGCGAAAATTTGGAAGTTTTCAGTGTAATACGGAAAATTTGTGGCTTGGGTTTGGGCAAATATTTCTTAGGACACGAAAGTTTGAACCGTGAAGAAAAATAATTGTAAATTGGTCTTTACCAAAATTGAAAACTTTTAATGTTTGAAAGAGACCGTTAAATAAACCATGAGGCAATTCGCACAATGGAAGGAAATACTACATTATATAATTACACACATGTGCATATATTCGCACACATATATGTATATCTCTCATACAAACGTCACTTGCTTTGTGTTGACCTTGTACAAATCTTGATTCAGACAAAAATCCTTGAGACACTTATAGAACAATGCAGAAATTCAAACCCTGGATATTTGATATTAGGGAATTAGTATCAATTTTTAAAGTATGAAAATGGTGCTGTAGTGATGTTTTTAAAAAAGACATTTTAGCTTGTAATGATACATACTGACATTTTTGTAGATAAAATGATATGGCTAGGATTCGTTTCAAGATAACCTATGGGGGGAGTGGATGGATGAGAGTTGAGACAATGTTGGGCAACAAGTTGTATGTCTCTTACCTCATTTTTTCTCACCACACACCTGTCAGGTGGACACGATGGCTGCACCCATTCTACAGAAGAGAAACCCAAGGCCCAGAGAAGCCCGTGATCTTAATGCTTGTGCAACACTGCCTCTCACCTTCTTTGATCAGGAAGGCTCCCGAAGAAGCAGGAAAGAACCACTCTGGAGCACAATGGCACCATGATAAAGAAGCAGGCCCCTTCTCCGTTTGGATCTACACTGGATTAGTAGTCGCACAAGTGAGTAACAAGTTTGGAGAGGGCTGTACGTGCTCAGAGGCGGGTCTCACCCTAAGAACCCAGCATGTCTATGCAGCTGGGCTGGTGAGCACTTTGCAAAGGAGCCCAACCGGGAGAACCCATGTCCGCTTTTAACCACAGGGCTTGGTACTCGGGCTCCCTTCCTCCCCCAAACGATTGGGAACAGTGGAAAAGTCCTACAGGCGGGTCGACCTTTCAGCAAGAAAGGCGGCCTGGAGAGAGACAGCCAGCCAGAGCAGCGTGCCTGGCCCCGTGAGCTCCGAGAGGCTGTCCTTGGCCACAAGGGAGCCCTGCATTTGAATTCCCCCACAGCTGTCTCATCTCTAGGGAGTTAAGTCCCTCCAGAGGGAAGGGACCGTGGCTCTTGCGTCACCATCCCCAGCAGGTAGTTACAAACTTTGCTAAATGAGCCGGCTCCGTAAAATTTTACTCCGTTAAAATATTGGAGCGCCTGGCTGGCTCAGTCAGTAGAGCTGGTCCAACTCTTGATTTTCAGCTCAGCTCATGATCCCAGGGTCATGGGATCGAGTCCTGAGTCGGTCTCCATGCTGAGCCCGGAGGCAGCTCAAGATTCTCTCTCGTCCTCTGCCCCTCACGCCAGCTAGCGCTCTCTCTCTCCCTCTCCCTCTCCCTCTCTCTCTCTCTGCACCTCCCCCACTTGCGCTCTGTCTCTCAAAATAAAATACATAAGCATTTAAAAAATAATAAAATAGGGGAAATCTTAATTGCACTCTGCTGGCAAGGGCAAAGTGACACAGATGACCCCCACGTTGTTGGCGACAGCGTAAAACGGTGCGACTCCTTCGGAAGCAGCCTGGCAACAGATACCAAATCTTTGAAACATTCATACTCTTTAATTCAATAATTCTGCTTTCTGAGGGTAGCAATTTTAAATATGGGGGATACGTTCATAAGGATATGTAATATAGAATTATTTATACTTTAGGAGAACTAAAGATAAATGTTGAACAATGTAGGAGAGCTGAATAAACCTGCACAGCCTTGAAAAGTTGTAGTTAACTCGTGTGTGTGTGTGTGTGTGTGTGTGTGTGTGAGCGTGTACGTGAGTGAGTGTGTGTGGATGTGAGTGTGTGTGGATGTGAGCGTGAAGTGTGTGTGCTGTGTGAGTGTGTCTGTGTGTATGAAGTGACAGAAATATACCAAAGTAGGATTAGGTTATACTGTTTGGGTCATAGGACCTTGGATGGTTTTCTCTATTTTCAACAATTCAAAGTGATTACACTTTTAATAATAACTATATATATATATATATATACACACACATACATAAAAAGGAGATAATATGTATCTCCTCCACAATAATATATATATATATATATATATATACACACACACACACACAAAGGAGAACACACACACACACACACACGCACAAAGGAGAGTGGGAGAGAAAAAAGAAAGCTGACCTATGGCAAACCAAAATCCTTCCTTTTCTCTAATTTTTTTTAGAAACTTAAAGGACAGTGTCAAGAGAAGTCCCGGCCCTGGTGAATTGCCTGCACTTCACGTTTTTAGAAGCTTTTCTTTTACATAACCTTTCTTTGGGGCTTCGGAATGTTCACCCCGCCGAGAAACATCCCACGTCTTGTTCAGAATATTCTATTTATTACACACTGACCTGCTTGCTGGGTTTAATGCTTAAGGGACTGTATTTTAGTATCACTTACAGAGTTTTAATAGTCCCCTTGTTTCTTTCCTTTTCTTTCCGAACGCTCTTTTTGAATGTGTTTGAAATACGAGCTCGGGGACTTTGTGTGTGAGAAATAATTACGACACCACTTATTCCAGAGGCAGAAGCAGCCCTCAGCAGGTTCCTGTTATTCCTAAATTCAGAACCAGTCGTCTTCCTTGGAATTGTTAACATACTGGGCACTACCCATGTGAGATGCTCTAAAATGGTCAGCTCATTAGAGACTTTACGATCGGAAGGATGTGCTTTATTTTCATCATGTGAATGTTCGTGTATGTGACTATTTATGAATGTACTTGTGTTGATGCTAACAATTTTATCACATGTGCTTATAAAGAAGGTTTAGTCTGCTTATTTTTGTTAAAAGTAATTATTTTCAAAGATATCTCAATTACAAGTATATGAAGTAAGCAGGTGTGAAATTTCATTAAATAAAATTTAATTTATAATCAGCTGCAAGTGTAAAGTTTGATAACCTGCAATTCAACTGAATTAAAAAAAAATACCTAGATTATGAAGTTATAATGGTAAACTCAAAATATTTTGAATATAGATATAGATAGATAAATAGATGAGAGAGAGAGAGAGAAGGAGAGGTTTTGGGTGAATATTTGAAAACAGCTAAAAAAATTCTTTCAACAATGGTCTCTCTAAATGTAGAGACATATTACAACCCAATAAGTGGACCTTATGATAAACTGTTCTGCCTCTTCAGATATAAATCTACCTAACCTAGATAGAAATGGTACTCTTGAAATGTGATCAAACAAGACGCTGGAAATAGATCTGAATCACAAAGACAGAACATATACAAAGTGTTTCTGTGAAATATTCATGTGTGAGACACTATCCATTTTATGCCAGTTACACATACGGATCCCTGGTTCCTGTTTCAAGCACCTGAAAAACACAGCTATTGTTTAAAATTGAAGCTTTGAATCTAAATTTGGTTTAGGGGCAGATACACAGAATGTGGCAAAAAAAAAAAAAATATTATCATGTATCCTAACCCTAGACATCAGGTCATAACTGTAACAAATTTTGTTTGAAGCTAGATTTGCTGGGCTTTTTTCAGACACTTTTTTTAATGTTGTTTACATACTGTTTTTTGGGGGAAAAAATCAAGACCAAACCATTCAAGGGGTCATGAGTCCCTCCTGATCAAAGTCATCTATTTTAATGCTACAAATGTTTACAAAGTCCCATGCAGGCACTTTGCTGGACCCTGGGGGGCAGGGAAGTAGGGGCACAATGTGAATTTGACACAGGACACAGCTTTGTGGATTTCACTGCCTCTCATCCCTTCTGTCTGCTTCTCATTATTCATTTAGCCAGTGTTTTCTGAGCCACACTGTTGTAGCCCTGGAGTTATAAAGGGGAGCGAAGCAACAATGTTGCCTTCTGCTTGGAGTTTTCGTTAGCCTGGTTCACCCGAGATGGTTTTAAAATACGCATACAGGTATAGAGTTTCGGTTTTGCAAGTTGAAACAGTTCTGGAGATCTGTTGGATAATAATATGAATATATTTAACGCTACTGAATGACACACTTAAAAATGGTCAGGATGGTAAAGGCTATGTTTTATTTTTAAATCACAGTTTAAAAAATTTTGGAAAAACATGTTGTGGGGAGCCTGGGTGGCTCCTTTGGTTAAGCGTGGACTTCAGCTCAGGTCATGATCTCATGGTTTGTGAGTTCCAGCACCTCCTAGGGCTTTGTGCTGACAGCTCGGAGCCTAGAGCCTGCTTGGGATTCTGGGTCTCCGTTTCTCTCTGCCCCTCCTCCGCTCATGCTCTGTCTCTCTCTGTCTCTCAAAAATAAATAAGCATTAGAGAAATAAAAATTTAAAACAAACAAAAACCCATATTGAAAAATTTTTAAAAAGGTGCACATTCTTTAATACTCCTCCCTCCAAACACTGGAGTCTAATTTCTCTTCCCTTGCATGTGGACAAGACTTAGTATCTGACATCTAAGGAGTAGGAGGTGGTGGGTGTGGTGCTATGTCATTTCCAAAGGCAATGACCTTCTGCCTGGCTCTCTCGCTCTTGTGTCTCCTCTTCTGAGGGAAGAGGAAGGTCATGCAGTGAAATCCCTCAGCAGCCCTTGAGAGGGCCCATTTACAGAGGGACTGAGACCTCCCACCTGTCCAGCACCACCTTGCTGGCCATGGGGTGCGCCATCTTGGAAACAGATCCTTCAGCCCAGTCAATTCTTTTCGATGGCTGCTGGCCTGGCCAACGTCCAACTGAACCACACGAGAGTCCAAGCCGAAGCAATCCACTGACCTACTCTTGAATTCCATAGAAAGATAATAAGCTATTGAGTTCTGAGGTGATTTTCTACACAGCAGTAGGCAGGCTCTACCAGGCAGGGGAAAGAGTAAGCTACTTGGAAGAGGAGCAGGGCCTTTCTCACATCCTTTTCTGACTCTCTGCACATATAGTGCTACCCAAAGCCTCAGAATCTCCCTTCAACGAATGGGAAGACTGCCATCTACTTTGCAAAGCTGTTGTTGACATTTAATGGAGCGGTGAATGGCAAGTATGGGGTCCACAGTAGGTTCTCAATAAACAATAGCTATGGGGACTTGAGTTCACAGGGCACGTGAGAGGTGGGAAATCCTATTTACATCACCTCGGCCAAAGTCAGTGTGGTCTTTTGTTACTATGCGATACAGTCTAACCCAACATCTCACAGTTTGAGGAGCCCCAGGAAATCTGAGCTAGAAGGGATCAGAGAGCTCTTTCATTCAATGCCTTCATTCAACAGACGTGTACGCTAAGATCTGGACCGGCTAACCAGTTTGCCCCAAATCCCCACCAGGTCAGCCGAGACTGAGGCCCAGAGAGCTGACTCACAGCCCGGTGTGCCTGCTCTGAATACTGATCTTCAAGCGTCAGACTGATGCGCCGGGCACATTTTCTGTGCCTGAAGAGATTTCATTAGCTCTGCAAGGGAGCCTGTTAATTACTCCCATCAGCCATCCTCTGCTGTGCACCCACTGGAGCCCCTTCTGCGTGGACGTGCTCGGACTGAATCCACACACAACTTCCCAGATGCTATGTGGCAGAAATGAAATGAAGCTGTGCCATTAGTCTAGCCTGTGCCCGGTCGTCCGTGCCCACATATCACTGTAAACAGACCTTTACCTTTTGACAAACCCTTTCCCTGCTCTACTCCCTTCATCACTCCTCTGCCCAACACCTCAACGGGGACCAACACGTGAGAATTCACCAGGTATCGGCAAGTGTCTGTGTCCTTGACCGAGGCCCAAAGGCTCTTCCTCAGGGGTTAGGATCAAATGTTCAACTTGGGTCAAGGGCCCAAAGAAACTGAATTCTGTAGAGGCTTTTTGAAAACTCAGAAATTTTAATGGAGTTAATCATCTCTAATACCCGAAATCAACCCAATGAAAGCAGTTTTGCAATTTAAGATCTTCTAGATATTTATTTATGAAGGGTGATGAATATGATTTCTCCCCCCTTTTCCTCCCTCCTCCCTTCCCTCCTTTCTTCTTCCTTCTTTCCTTCCTTCCTTGTTGTTTCTTCATCTTTATACCCCAACCTTTTTTATCTTCTTATTTCTTTTTCTTTTAGCTCGTTATTTATTCTCCCTTTATTTCCTACAGCACACTTCTGGATTCATTTGTCTTCTTACTGTAGAGTATGTCCTTCAAGGGTGTTTTCAAAGAAAATCTTGCAGAACTAAGCTTTCTGACCCCTATATGCCTAAGAATGTATTCTCACCCTAAAGTTATAATTTAGCTGAATATAAAGTTTGTTCCTGCTCCCAGGAACAGTGTTAGAAAATCTAGAGTCAGTCTGATCCTTATTATCCTGTGAGAGATCAGCCCTTCCTATTTAAAGGCCTTTGGAATTTTGTATTTGTCTCTGATGGCCTTAAATTACAAGTATGTAGGGGGGCGCTTGGGTGGCTCAGTTGGTTAAGCACCCTACTTCAGCTCAGGTCACGATCTCGTGGTCCGTGAGTTCGAGCCCGGCGTCGGGCTCTGGGCTGATGGCTCAGAGCCTGGAGCCTGTTTCTGATTTTGTGTCTCCCTCTCTCTCTCTGCCCCTCCCCCGTTCATGCTCTGTCTCTCTCTGTCTCAAAAATAAATAAACGTTAAAAAAAAAATTACAAGTATGTAGGGGTTGTCCTTATGTATAGTGTGCATTCTATGAGCCTTTGCAATCTGAGATTGCTATCTGTTTACTTCTAGGAAATTTTTACTCATTATTTTTACATATATTTTCTCTTTTATTGTCCTCTTTTTTTTTTTCTGGGACATCTTTTACATATATTCTGCTAATATAGAGAAAATCTTTTACAACTCAACTTTGTTTTTTTCATCTTTGTAGTCCTTCATGATGCCTTTGGGAGAGTTCCTCAGTCTGATTTTCCAGGTCACTAATATGTTATTTGCCTATACCCACTCTTCTATTTATTTCCCTGCTTGAATTTTGTTGTGTTCCACCTGCAGTATGTGCCTTGGTTCTTGCTCAGAAGTGCTTGTTCCTGCTTCGTGTTACCGACTTCCCTTCTCTGTTCTTGTTGCGTTGATTTTAAGTCCTTTGTCATTCTGCTCCACGAGCTCCGGCTTGTCTAGGACCTGTTGTTCAGTTTTTCCTTCCTGTTTAAGTACACGCCACACCCAGCGTGGAGCCCAACGTGGGCGTGAACTCACAGCCCTGAGATCAAGACCTGAGCTGAGATCAAGAGTCAGTCTCTCAATCACCTGAGCCGCCCAGGAGCCCCACTTTTTCCTTCCTTTTAATCTGAGAGTCTGCTCAGGCATCTGGTTAACATTACCATTTCTAATCATTTTCCTTTGGGAATACCAGCATCTTACAAAGGAAATTTTCACCCTGGACTATGGGACCGAGGTCATTGCTTACCCTGATTCTGGTGGGTTTAAGAAGTGTGTGTGGGGGGGTCCCCAAGGACTAGAACTCACAGAGATACGATCTAAACTTGACCACCGGTGATATTGTGATTAAAATAAAAAATGTCTATTTGGCCCTCATCCGTCTTTTGGCACAGATCTCCTCAAACCCGGGAATTTCCTGGAATGACTGATCAAGACAAGTTTTGCTATGCTAATGAGGTGATTTGGGACCAGCACTAAGGATGGGGGCTGACTGCCAAGGGAGCCAACCTGTGATTTAAAGGGTCGAGTCTACCCCTGACCTTCTGGGAAGGTTCCAGGAAGTTGAATTCAGTCATCAGTGGCCAATGATTTAATCACACTGGCCTACATCAGAACCCCAAGTGGGGTGGGGAGGCACCTGGGGGGTTCAGTTGATTAAGCGACTGACTCAGGCCCAGGCCATGATCTCACAGTTCGTGGGTTTGAGCCCCGCATTGGGGTTGGCTCTGTGCTGACAGTCCAGAGCCCAGAGCCTGTTCAGATTCTGTGTCTCCCTCTCTCTGCCCTTCACCCACTTGTGCTCTCTCTCTCTCTCTCTCTCTCTCTTTCTCTCTCAAAAATAAATAAATAAACATAAAAAAAAGCAAAGGGGAGAGTTTGAAGCTCTCCTCCTAGGCTGGTAAACATGTGGAAATTGGGGGACAGTGGTCTCCCACCAGAGAGCATGGAAGCTTGGCTCCCCTTTGCCCTATGAATCCCTTCTAGTTGGCTGTTCGTGAGTATGCTTTTATCGTAACCTGGTAATCTATTAAGTAAAATCTTCCTCTGTGTTCTGTGAGCCGCTCTAGCAAATGAATGGAACCCCAGAAGGGGATTGTCAGAATCTCTGATCTACAGCTGGTAGGTCAGAAGCCCCGGTGACAGCCTGAACTCATGATTGGCACCTGACATGGGGTTTGGGGTGCAGCCTTGTGGCCTGAACCCTCACCTACAGAGTCTGAGCTCTCTCCGGGTAGGCAGTGTGAGAGTGAAGTCGAATTGTAACTCACACAGCTGGTGCCCAGGGAATTGCTTGTTGGTGTGGCGAGGCCCCCGTCCCCAACACTGGAATTGGGTGAGTGCAACCTTTTGGGGACACTCATACCCACAACGCCTCTTTCCCCCATCCCCTTACCACTCTCTTTAGAGAGACTTTCCTTGACTTTAATCACCGAGCTTGCTAAGGATGATTGCTAAGGATGATCCCGAATGCCCACCCCTGTTACAGGAAGGCTCTCTTCTGTTCCCAGATGAGGGTCCCACCCTACCCCCGTGGTGCTGGGCTTTTACAGCTGTTTTTCTGTCCCACGTTGGCGACCGGGGTGGGTGGGTGGGGGGAGGGTATGCAGCAAAGGGATGAGAAACAATGAACAGCCTTTGCCAACCTGTTCCCCCCTCCAGCCCGGCCCACCCTCTGCTCCTTCTCTACCTACCCTCTATTTTCTCCCCAATCAGGTCACAACTCCATCTGAGTCCCCAGGGGGCCTCGAGGGATTCGTTCTCCTTCTCTGAAGCCATACAGTTTCCTTTTCCTTGTTTGGCACCTTCGAGTTGGGCCAGCAGCCCGCAGTAGCTCTCTCTTCCTGATAGTGAGCATTATAAAATAATATTAACTGTGCATCTCCTTAAGTTGCTATCCTCAACGCAAGTTATTAATTCAGCCAAGGCCTTCTGCACTGACTGGAGTGAGTACACTGATCGAGCTTCAATGCATAGAAAATCCCAGCATGCTTGTTGAAAGTTAAACCCTGCTTTTATTTACCAAGGAATGGGTCTGAACCACTCACAATTTATTCATCCAATCAATGTTTATTGAGCACTTACTAAATGTCAGACACTGGTTTAGCTGCTGGGGATACATTAGTGAACCCAAGAGTTAAAGTCCCCTGTCCTGTGGAACTTGAAATAAACCATAGACATAATAAATAAGTTTTAGCATGTTAGAAGGCGCTAAGTGCTGGTGTTTTGTTTTGTTTTAAAGAAGAACCAGGAGGGAGGGTATGGGCTGCAACTTTAAACAAGGTGGCAGAGTTGTTTCAATGAGAAAGTGACATGGGCTAGACAGAAGGAGAAGCAAAGACTTGAAGGAAACCCTGGGTCCCCCTGAACATTAAGGTCAACTAAGAGCTTTTACTTAATTTTACTTTTTTAAAGTTTACTTGTATTTATTTTGAGAACGACATAGAGGGTGAGTGGGGGAGGGCAGAGAGAGAGGGAGACAGAACCCCAAGCAGGCTTCATGCTGTCAGCATACGGCCTGATGCGGGGCTCAAACCCACAAACCATGAGATCGTGACCTGAGCTGAAATCAAGAGTCAGACGCGTAACCGACTAAGCCCCCAGACACCCCAACTAAGAGTTTTGAGAATTACAAAGACACAAAAAGAGGGGAAGTAAAATGTTCAGCCTTTCAATGCTGGTGGGGTGATGGGGACCGAGGTCTCGTGTTGCATCTCTGCCTTGTAAGGAGAGCTTCTGATGGAAGGGAGTAGAACAAAAATTTGTCAGAGTAGACTGAAAGTCAAGACAGGGACACCTATTATTCTTAGAAAGAGAACACTAAGATGCTCTTAAAAATGCCAAGTCTCCTGCCCAGGCCGTCTGTGTAGTAAGCCCGTGGGTAGAGGAAACGCACTTCTCACCTCTTGCCTCTGGGGCTCCTCCCTCCATCCCCATGATGTGGATCCTGATGGGAACCTGCCCGTTGCTCTCATCCTGCAAATACAGGGGGTTAACACTCATAGGGGACAGAATGCTTCTACTTTGACCCCAGGTGGGTGGTTGTGAAACGTCTTGCTGGCTCTGAAGAAAGCCCCAGTAGAATGGAGCATTGCCATCCACACCACTGGCCAACTCAGCAAAGCATCTTTATTCCTGCCCCCACCCCTGGCTTTGGTCCCTTAATCTTGCTTCATGGGATCACTTTCCAATTAAGCTGCCTGCATGGAAGCCTTCATCTCAGATTCTGTTTGGGGAAAATCTAGGCCAAGACAGCACTCAGCTGGAAAGAGGGAGCATCTGGATTTGAGCATAAGGAGCCCAAGTTTACAGCCTGCATGCTTCACCACCATGACGTGGCTTCTTCCTCTTTGGGTAAATGTGGCAAATTTCTGTAAGGTTTTCAGATAGCAGAAGAAAGGGGACCTCAACATCATTCCCAGATGAGATGCTGGACAGTGTTACCAATGGGTCAACTTGATTCCACCCATGAGAGTCAGGGTGCTCAGCGCACCTGGGTGGCTCAGTGGGTTGAGTGTCTCACCTCAGTTCAGGTCATGATCTCAGAGTCTGTGGATTCAAGCCCCACATCGGGCTTTGTGTTGACAGCTCGGAGCCTGGAGCCTGCTTCAGATTCTCTCTCTCTCTCTCTGTGTCCCTCCCAAACTCATTCTCTCTCTCTCTCTCCCTCATAAACAAACAAACAAACAAACAAACAACAACAAAAAAAGAGTCAGAATTCTCTGAGAGAATGGTAAGTCACAAGGTCTCCATGACAGGGAGAGTATTTTGTCCCCTTGGTATCTCATGTGCCTGCAACATGGTCCATGATATTCTGGGTAGTCACCAAAAGTTTGTTGGAGAGTATCAGAACACATTAACTGTGTTAAGACTGTCAAATTTGAGAACCTCGAACCCTTAAAATTCTTGGAGACAATGTAGGGAAATATGGTCTGGATGCCAGTTTTCTTAAGTGATTGTTTAAACAATCAGACTCATTTAATGCTATCCTTTTGATATTGATGGAAAGACTTCAGTCAACACAGAGGGACGTTTCTCATTTGATTTTACCTCAGTTTTATCATTTCTATCCATTTTTACCAGCTTTTATTCAGAAATTTCTATTGAGTCAGTAACTCTAAGACCTAGAGTATAAATATAAATCGCATGTTGCCAGCCTGCGGTAACAGAAGGAACAGACTAGAAGACGGGGGAGAAAAAGGAAGAAAATGATGCTTACCAAGAATTCAGTTGCTTGCACTGTACCAGCCTTATACACGTTATTTCACTAAATCCTCTTGAAGGTTAATAGGTGAGGACACCGAGCTTAGAGAGGTTTATCTGCTGGCCCAGAATCCACGCAGCTAAGGCCAAAGTCCCTCCTCTTTCCTGTGATCCAGTGTTTCTCAAAGGGTGACTTACCTGTGGCATCCTGCAACAAAATCTCCAGGGGGCCTTGTCCAAACTGCAGATTCCGGGGCTATTTTCTAGGTGTGCTGAATACTAGGAGGGACAGGAGAGGGCAAGAAGAAGGGACCGGGCCACAGGCAGGCTTGTCGAAGCGGCCTCTTCTCACCCCAAACCCAGGATGTCGGCTTACACACTGGGTAATGACCTGCAGTTCTCCGCCATATTGCCTTATCTCTGCCATCTTCTGACCTGAGACTTGGGGCTCCAGGCTTCTCAGGGGGGGAACAACCCACAGTGGTTTGAAAGAGAGCTCCAAGTCATACCTACTCTTTCCTAAAAACAGCCCTGTGAATGCAAGTTCTCTTTTCTTTGCTTCTTTGAACTCTCAACCACCTTCTCTTTTTCATAGAGGCGGGGGGAAAGGCACACCTCTCACTATGGTATATTACTTCGATATATACCGAAGTATAGTTATATACTTTGTATAGGGCTGGAAACCCAGCCCTATACAAAGGGGCAATTGAAAATATTCAGGTCACTGTGGGAACATGAATGAGTCTGATGAGTGGGTGTCAACTCCTTTTTCAATTCAGGGGTTTCCCAAACCTTTGCTTTTAACAAAGCTGAAGGAGAAATTAACAGAGCTGGCAGCCAATAGATATTTTTTTAACTTTCGGTCACTACGATGTTTGGCATATAATTCAGCAGTATTACAATGAATCACAGTCACGAAACTCCTTTATTTATGTTGACAAGATCGCTCAGCATTCATATCTATTTTATTTTATTTTTAAAAATTGAATGTTTATTTGTTTTTGAGAGACAGAGAAAGAGAGAGAGTATGAGCAGGGGAGGGGCAGAGAGAGAGAGAGAGTGGGAGACACAGAAGTCAAAGTGGGCTCCAGGCTCCACACTGTCAGCACAGAGCCCGATGCGGGGCTCGAACTCACAGCTGCGAGATCATGACTCGAGCTGACGTACGACCCTCAACCGACTGAGCCACTCAGGCGCCCCGTTCATATCTATTTTAAAATAGATGCTGGGGCACCTAGTGGCTCAGTCGGTTCAGTGTCGGACTTTGGTTCGGGTCATGATCTCATGGTTCGTGGTTTTGAGCCCTCTATCAGGGTCACTGCTATCAGCATAGAGCCTGCTTTGGATCCTCTCTCTCCCTCTCTCTCTGCCCCTTCCCTGTTCCCTCTCCCTTTCTCTCTCACTCTCAAAAATAAATAAACATAAATAAAATAAAATAAAATAAAATAAAATAAAATAAAATAAAATCAGTGGTGAACTCTGCTTCATTTCTAACAATGTCATCTTTAGCCATATTCATTTATGTATATTTAAACCAACTGTAGAAATCCCTACCCATTCTACCAGAAGATGTGTTTCCAACAACATTTTATATGTTTAATTGTCGCTTATTGAAATCTATACCACTTATTATGTTCTGTTGATCAATTACATATTCATAGCACTTTTAATAGCAGCTCAAGCCAGGATAAATTTCTAAACACAGTTTTAGGGCCACAAAAACTATTTTAAAATTATAAATTAAAAATAATTTTTAAATTAAATTTAAGTAGTGGCGCCTGGGTGGCTCAGTCGGTTAAGTGTCCGACTTCAGCTCAGGTCATGATCTCACAGTCTGTGAGTTTGAGCCCCGTGTCGGGCTCTGTGCTGACAGCTTGGAGCCTGGAGTCTGCTCCCGATTCCGTGTCTCCCTCTCTCACTACCCCTCCCCTCTCTCTCTCTCTCTTTCAAATATAAATAAACATTAAAAAGTTTAAAAAAATAAATTAAATTTGAGTATATGTTTTTCACAAAGAAGCTTTAAATTGATTAAAGGGTGTCTGGGTGGCTCTGTTGGTGGAGCATCTGACTCTTGATTTTGGCTCAGGTCATGATCCCAGGGTCATGGGATTAAGCCCTGCATTGGGCTCTGTGCTGAGTATGGAGTCTGCTTAAGATTTTCTCTCTCTTTCCCTCTGCCCGCCCTCTGCTCACACTTGCTCGTTCTCTCTCTCTCTAAAATTAAAAAAAAAATTCATCAATAAAATACTTTCAATCATAGAGTGTATTAGAGAAAATTCGGTGTCAGAAGTGTAATGAAAATGCAAGTCCAAACAGAAACATTAAAAAGGTAAAATTTCTGACCCTTAAAGCTTAGGTTGTGCATTTTGTAAATGGGTGATAATGACTGTGGAATCACTATAGTATCAGATTCCACTGGATCCATTACCTAGAATGATAGACTTACATCTAAAATGTAAATATTTACAAAATTCTGGAAAATTACACCTTGTTTGCACCTTTCACACATGTGACGGAAGCATTTGAAAGTTGAATTAAAAATATTTGGGGGGGGGGTTGCCTAGGTTTCAAAGTTCTTACTTTGGAGTGAATGAGCCAAACCCATGGGAGGCCATCATCTCCGTGTCCAGTGCTCACGGCCTGTGGACCTCTGACTGCTGGAACAATGATCGTTGAGCACCTAGGGGAGGGCGGGGAAAGGAACAGGGCACGCACGCAAGACGTCCTCGGGACACCCGAAGGTAGGTTCTCACGGCTTGAGAGGTGACCTTATGCGGGAGGCCAGGTCCCAGAATTCAGGAAAGATGAACGACCAACGTTTGAAGTCCTTAACTTTAAGAGCAGTGATGTAAATCCAGGGATAGCAAACGGAAGATGTTGAAGTCAGAAATACTCCAACAGAATGCGTAATAGCCGTTAAAGGGGCTGAAGAAAAAGGCGTAGCTAGAGCTTACATTTAAGAAAGTGGATTAAAATAATAAAGTGTTATTAAAATTAAACACACATCAGAGTTCCGTCAAGTTGTAGACGGGTATCGTGAGATGTGCAAACCCTTCAACGTGCGGGGACACACGTTGTAGTCTAGTACACGTTGTAGTGTACTATTATCCGCTTACTCTTTTCTAACCATTTTTAGCTTCTCACACATATCATAATGCGTCCACCCAGGCGTCCAACCCCCAGGAAGTGAATTTCTCTGATGAGAAGAATTTCAGCCAGAATTCTGGAATTTCAGTGATTCCGTTTTTGCCTGGGTAGCTACTTAGAATGCTGGCAAAGCTATGTTCTGATCTAAGTATAAATCGAAAGCTTTACCATTCCAGGAAAGTAAACATAATGCTTATCAAGAAGCATATATATCTTTTGCGTGATGGGCGTGCTGCATACAGAAAGATAACGTGTCTCTGCACCTGATTTATTCTCACTTTTAGACCAGTGGAAAAAAGAGAATTTTTATACTTACAAACTCGGATCACAATATTATTTAAAAACATCCTGGAGAGACCCATATAAAAATATTAATTGTAGCTGTCATTTTAACACAGCAAGCAGTAATGTGACCTAGAGTATTTGGACCTGAATTTTCAGATTCCAAATTGCTATCTTTGAAAAATGCATAAAGTGGATTCTAATAAATCAAGGGTTATACCATGTGTCAAATATCTGTGTGAAATATATTCCTCTGGGTAAGCTATGAATCTAGAAATTGGGTCTTAACTTCCAGTGCACAGTTCCTAGTATAGTGTAAAAGGAATAGCATCATATAACTTTACTTCTTTGAATACTTTGTCTGAAATAGTGACTTTACAGCCCAAATTATTGTGTGAGTCGGTATAAAAATGCTGTGAGTAACACTGAGTCTGTCTAATGCCGTGAGAATCTTCTAATTCTGTGCATGTACCGGTATATACTCGCCCATGCTGGGTTTCAGATCTTAGGACCAGACCTTCAAGCACTGGCCTTGCTTAAAGAAGTCTGACTAGGGATTTGAAACTCATAAAGTTCTTATTACTGACCCTTCCTTTACAGGAATCAAATCTGACTCTTCCTTGGGTGAAAGTAATAAGTGTCTATTACACACGACAGAAAAATAATATGACTTTCTGTGTGCACAACTTTGACATGGAAAAATATACTTTGCCCCTGTCTTCAAGATGGATTTTCCATAGTGGAAAAAACGGAAAAAATGATTTAGATGAATGTGTCACGAAGTGTGAGCACTGGGTTCATATTGATCTGATCGAGACTTAGGAGCAGAGGTGGAATTTGGTCCAGAAAACAGTTTGGAAGGAAATGCACCCAAGGACTTCAGACATTAAAGGCTTCGTAGGAGATTGCTGGCCCTCTATGGACTGAGAAGTGGTTAGGCATGCGTGGTTTTAGAGGCCCAGTGTGGCAGGGAACTTTTGCTTTGTTGACAGAGCATGCAAACTCAGCTTTGTCAGAAAAAGGGGGAATCTCCAACCAGCCGTGGGTTTGTGTGAGTATTACATGTTTCATCTGGAACGGAGTGATCAATAATTGATTCCATTCCTTCATTCCCTTTTTCCTCGTCCACATCCATTTCCCGAACCTCCCTATGAAGTGAAAACAATTTAAAGTCTAAGTTGGTGAAGATGCCTCGGTTCTGAGTGAAGCTTTAATCCTAGCTTCCTAAATACAATCTAAATAGAGAATGTTTCATCAATTCGCAAGCGATTAAGTGGAGGAATGTACAGCTCTTCCTCGTTAAGGTCACGACCCAATAAACTCATTGTAAGTGGAAAATCTTCCAAGTCGAAAATGCATCGAATACACCCATCCTCCCAAACACCATAGCTGGGCCTGGCCTACCTCGAAGGTACGCAGAACACGTCCAGCAGCCTCCAGTGGGGCAGAACCACCACCAAGAGCCTACGTGTAACAAGGTGTTGAACGCCTCATGGAATTCAGTGAACGGTGTATGGAAAGCGAAAACGACACTTTTCAAGGGCTGGTGACCCTCGTGATCCCTCGCTCCCTGGGGACCCTAGCTGTGCCGGCCAGCACCACGAGAAAGGATTGTCTGCATGTCGCTAGCCTGGGGAAAGGCCCAAATTGTCCAAATTCAAAATCTAAAGGACAGTCTCTACTGAATGTGTGTGGCTGTCCGACCATCCTCACGTGGAAAACTCGCAAGTCGAACCACGGTAAGTTGGGGACCATCTGTAGGTTGCGAGGACACTGACTGAGGACACAGGAGACCTCTGCCCCAGTCCCAGTTACCTACTCTGGGCAGCTGACTTTAGCAAGTCTTTCTCAGGGGATTCTATATATTCTATGTATTCTAGATTTCTGTATATTCAATGGGCGACGATAATACCTGTTCTGCCTAATTCACGGGTTTTAGGTGGCTCATAAATGCACATAAATGCATTTTATGACACTAAAGCATCACAGAAAGTTTTTGCAATTAAAAATTTTCTTCCCACCCGCCTTCATCACACCTGCTCTCAACATTTCAGAAAAAAGAAAAAAAAAAAAGGTGTGATTTAATAGGAGGGGAACTGATCTGTAGCCAGCACTTGATTAATGTCACACGTAGATAGTGACTTTTTGACAGTAAGTTTAACCTCCTTCCTCAGGTGACATTAAACTAATTTGAATCACACCTCTCACGAGGAATTACAGGGGCCATAAGGAAGACCCATTTAATCAAGATTTCTCTGTGGCCGGGAAGAAATACTGCAGAAACCTTCCAGTCGCCAGATGTTGTTCAAAATCACTTTAACCTGAATTCATGCCAAGCTCAAAGCGTCGCACAAAAAAGTATCACTTCAACTTCTGTTCCTATATTTTACATGGACAAGGACTTCCTTTTGAGATTAAATTTTCCTTAGTCCCAATTTTTAATGGTAAAGCTAGAACACAGGCCATTTTATTGTTAGGAAGATAATGCTTGTTATCTCTACTGTATTTCGTTCTTACTACCATTACTATCCATGCTAGTTATCATCCTTGCAAGGTGTCTGTTCGTGTGTGGATGTCTGTGCGAATATAAAATATGTGTGTATTTAATAGTAATGTCGCACTCTGGGGAAAAGTCAAGGAAGATGAATAGGGCATAAAATTTCTAATAACAACAGGATATTAGAAGAAAACAGGAGAATAATTACTCGAGTACGTAAGCAATATGGTTCACACTTATTATTTTGCAAGTTTTGAGTCCATAATTTATGTCTTTAATAAACTTCAGCACTTTCTCTAAAGCACATCCCAGTTGTCTGTATTATCTGTGTAACAGGAAAGACTCATTATGCAATATAATTCTTTTGGATAAACAAACTTCTAATCACTGTTAAGAACTTCTTTATGAACGGCAACGCTCAAGAAATCGCAACAAGGTTAAATCCTGCGGATTGGGTAGTGTAATCTCTTTAATTCCCTTTGGTTGTATTGCCGTTCCCTATTTCTAGAAAGCATGACCCATACCGTAAGAATCCCGCGTTGAGACGTAGTTTAACTACTTCAGAGAGGGTTCGTACCCAGGTCGGAATTTCAAATGTCACGAAAGAGAGAAATTTTAACTAAATGATGATTTGGCGTTTTCCTATAGACGCGAACACAATATCGACTGCTATTCCAACTTGAAGAGCAACTGAGTTTATATTATATGTGAATTAAGGCTTACTAAGCCCACTTTGTATCTTATCAGGTAATTTATTGCTTTACACAAATCAAGTTTTGGAGAAACATATTTCCACTTACTCCATAAATATAATTTATTCCCTTTACGTAAAGACCCTGCATGAAGGGACAAAGCTAAAGAAGGGGTAAGTGTGAATTAAAACTTCATCAGAGGGTTTTCCCAGTAGCCAAGGTACCAAGGTAGTCAGGGAGACTGCTTAACTGGGAGGATGTCCACACATTTACCACAAACGTTACCAGTCAACAAGGAGAACAAACGAAGCCCCATAAATCTCATGCTTTCCGAAAAACAACAAGCAAAAAGCAAGACACGCAAAAAAGCAGAACGCGAGGTGCTTCTAATTAATGTGAAAAATAAACATCAAGATCCAGCAGACCTATTTTTCAAACATTTACCACCAACCTTTGCCAGAGAATCGGCAAAGTCTCTGGAAAAAAGCTGCACAGGAACGAACCCAGGGGCTGAGAGAAATTACTATCAGAAATAGCAGGTTCACAGCAAGTGTGAAAACCCTGAAAAAGAATCCTTGCCGATAGGAACACTGCCTAGACGTGTGTGGGCAGTTTGAAAAGTAATGTTTCTGAAGGAAAAGGATAACAAGGAAGAGAGGCTGGAGACCGGGTGATGAGGGAAGAAAGGGAGTTTGGGGTTCTGCAAGACGGAATTGAATAAGAAGAAACCCAAAGGGTGCACACCCTCTCTCCAAATAGAAGCCACCCATTGAAGAAACTGTAGTACACATAGGAAAAGCCTGCTCTTACAATCATTACAAATAGCGAACTGTGTGCACGAAGGATGGAAACATAAGAAATCTTCATCTGAAAGCTCCCCAAGAAAACGAAAACAATAAAAATCACATGTCAGCTGATAACAATTCTCCTCCTCTCTGTCCCAAACAACCATAAGACAGAAGAAAAATGTAAGAAAAAACCCGAAACTGAATTAAATATCATTAAACAAGCATTTGGGGGACATGGAAAACCACCATGAAACAGGAAAAAAATTTTTTTTTAATTTAATAAAAAAGGATGTAAAACAAGATGGGGTCAAGTTAGAAAAGAAATACGAATCAAAAATGGCAACCATGCTTCACGGTGCCCAAGAGAGAATATATTTGAGTAAAAATGTGATGAAAAGCATACAGGAAGAGGAAGTATGACATACAGAAGGAAAACGAGATTAAAAAAAGAGGAAGCGAAGAAGGAGGAGGAACGTTCAGAGGGAAAGTGTTTGAAATGGACGCCAGGTAAAAAAGCTGTAAAATCCATGTAATTGGTGCCCCTAGTGTCTGGACAGCAAATAAGGACATAGGACTAATAGCTAAACTATAATCCAGTTCAACTTTCTTTTTTTTTTTTTTTAATTTTTTTTTTCAACGTTTATTTATATTTTGGGACAGAGAGAGACAGAGCATGAACGGGGGAGGGGCAGAGAGAGAGGGAGACACAGAATCGGAAACAGGCTCCAGGCTCCGAGCCATCAGCCCAGAGCCCGACGCGGGGCTTGAACTCACGGACCGCGAGATCGTGACCTGGCTGAAGTCGGACGCTTAACCGACTGCGCCACCCAGGCGCCCCAATAATCCAGTTCAACTTTCTGAAAGGAGAAGAAAACCTGAGTCTAAGTTATGAATGAGCTCCACAGGTACCTACCAAGACTGATCCAGAATGGTGGCCTCTGAGATACACCTAAGGGAAATGGTTAGATTTTAAAGGTAAAGGAAAACATCCGAAAAAGGTCTGCAAACAAAAAGGTCAAACTACTTACATGGGCAAAAGAACTCAACTCCTCACTTTTCTAAAAAGTGTGCAAAGCCACGTAACATTGAGCACTATTTTTAAGAAACTCAAAGACAGGATTTGAGTCTGCCCATCAACTATCCAAGAAAAACATAGAAAGATCATTTTAAACATCTATGAATTCAGGGAATTCTGTACCCATCAGTCTCCCCTGAGAAGTGTCCTAGAGAATGAATTTTCTACCAAGAGAAGACGGGGGGGGGGGGGGGGGCAGGGGAGGGGGCAGCAGGAGAACTAATTGTGAGCACTGAACAATCGGTGTGAGACAAAAACAAAGGTGGGAAAATAAGATCCAGATGTGATATGTTTGGATGAAGTAAAAACAACGCAACTAAAAATGAGGACACAGGGAAGAAGGAAAGCGAGAACAGAATAAGTTCGTTTCAAATTGTGTCTGTGCTACGTGACAGGCAAAGGATATCATGAAAAACGACAACCAGAGAGCAAACATCTGAGGGAAACAAGCAGGGAGCTAGGGGCACCCAAACAAAAATATAGACTGTCCTAAAGACTAGAAGAAAAGAGTGATTAAAACGCATTGTGTACGGCAGAAAACACAGCAAATATTCCACAACACACGTAGAAATTCTAGAATGTGACCAAGCGGAGACCAAGCTTATCAGTAAGTGTAAATGGATGTAATTCACCTATTAAAGAAGATTTTTAATTTTGCTCGCAAAGCAAGAGGCAACCCAGTGATGTATAAACAGGACACACATAACAATATACCTGAAGCCCTGTGATTTAGGAAGGGCTCACATGGGGGGTTGGGCAAACGAATGCTAGGAAATGGAAGAAATAAGAAATTGGGCTTCCCTCCTTATGTTTGAAAAAAAAAAAAAAGTAGAATCCAAGCTAAAAACATTGAATTTGACAAAGGACACTTTTCAGTATTAAAAGCCACAACTAGGGGCGCCTGGGTGGCGCAGTCGGTTAAGCGTCCGACTTCAGCCAGGTCACGATCTCGCGGTCCGGGAGTTCGAGCCCCGCGTCGGGCTCTGGGCTGATGGCTCAGAGCCTGGAGCCTGTTTCCGATTCTGTGTCTCCCTCTCTCTCTGCCCCTCCCCCGTTCATGCTCTGTCTCTCTCTGTCCCAAAAATAAATAAACGTTGAAAAAAATATAAAAAAAAAAAAAAAAAAAAAAAAAAAAAAAAGCCACAACTAATGATAAAGCCATAAAAAAAAAGAAAATGCCTGTGCACCCAAACCATAAAGCAACCACATGAATAAAGCATATGCTATAAGAGATGGAGGGAGATATAGAAGGAAACACACTCATAACAAAAACTGTAAAAATACTCTCAGTAAAAGTCAAGTCAAGGGGACAAAATAAGTAAGGATATAAAAGGGTGCATCCTCTGGACACCTATCAAACTTTGTCCATTAAAATAAAAAATACACCTTCTCAAACGCATAGGGAATATTTGTGTTATTGACTGAATGTGTTCCCACCAAATTCCTATGCTGCATCCCTAACTGCCAGTGTGATCGCGTGTGGAGATAGGCTCTTTGTGGAAGCGATTAAGATTGTATGAGGTCATAGGGTGGGGGTCCTAATCTGATACAATTAGTGCCTTTATGAGAGGAGACAGAAGAGAGCTCTCTGTCTCTCCTTGCACCCAGAGCAAAGGCTGTGCGATCACCCAGGGAGAAATCAACAGTGGGTCTTGCAAACAAGGAAGAATGAAAGCCGTGCTGTCACCTGATCTCAGACTTTCAGCCTCCAGAACTGTGAGAAAATAAATTTCTGTTGTTTAAGCTACCCAGTCTATGATATTTTATGATGGCGGTCTGATCAGGCAAATCTAATCCACAAGCATTAATCATATATTGGCTAATGAAGACAAATTTGGTAATTTTTCTGAGAAGCAGAGACATTACAAACAATACTGTCATCATAATTCAACAAGACCAAAAATAATATCAAAGCTTAAAAAGATCCTTCCACCTGGAAATGAAGAAGTCTTCTACAAAACAATTATTGAATGGAAATGCAAATACAGCCAGGAAGTACAGAATCTGAGAAATAAGGTTAATGAAAACACCACATATCAGTTGAGATGGAACACATTTGAAGTGGTGATAAAAGGGAAATATACAGCCTTAAATGCTTACAATTTTTAAATTAAAGGATAAAAATAAGTTACCCACATTGCCAACTCAAAAAGTTGAAAAACAAGAAAAAGCAATCCATAGAAAGCATACGAAGGAAATAATAATGATAAAAACAGAAATGATTGAAATAGAAAAAGACAACCAATACATCAAATTAATAAACCAAAATCTTGTTTTTAAACTAGCTGACACACCATTAGCTAATATAATCAAGAGGGAAAAAAGAAATAACTTTACAAAACAAGAAGTAACAAATGGAAATAACCATTGAAATAGAAGTTTACAGAAGCTTAAGACATGGCTTGACTGACTTCTAGCCAAATGAATTTAAAACCTGGATGAAATAAACAATCAACTAGGAAAATAGCATTTGCCAAACTTGACCCCATTAAGGAAAAAATGCTTAATCAGAATAATATTTGCGAAAGTAGTAGAAAAAGTCAACAAAGAATTAACTCACAAATGGTTATTGGGATCAGATAGTTTCACAGGGGAATACCGTGAAGCCTCAAAAATCTTGAAAGAGAGAAAAAAACCAAAGTACAATATCAGAAATATAAGAGAAGCCATTGCTATAGTCGAAAGTAATTATATCAAAGGAATACTATAAGCAACTTTAGGGCAATATATTTGTCAATTAGAGGAAATTTCTTTAAAAAAACAACCTCCCAAAATTGACACGAGAAGAAATTTTGAAAAACATAAACAGCACTGTATTTATTAAATACATTGCATTTATAACAAAAAACTTTCCACAAAGAAAATTAGGCTGGGATGAATACCTTGGTGACTTACATTAAACGTTTAATAAACATAGCATACCAATACTACACAAATTCTATCAGAAAATACAGGAGGAAAGGTCACATCTTCATTCACACCTTAACTCATTTTATCAAGCCAGTATGACTCTAATACCAAAACCCGACTTTACAAAACAATTAGATCAATAAGATCAATATAACACATCCATGCAGATCAGTAAATGCTATGTAAAATATCCATAATTTGAATTCGACAACATATAAAATATAATGCCATGTGACCAACTGATTAAAATTTATATCTAAATGTAGGGAAACTAGAATAGCCAAAATAATTTTGTACAAGAACCAAATCGAAGAATCTAATTTGAAGATTAACTGTAAAGCTGTAGTCATCAAGACAAACTGAAATTGCTATGGGGAACGGCCAGTGGGAAAGAGTGTAGCCTCCAGAAATAGACGCAAAGGTAGGTGGTCAGTCGATTTTTGATAAACGTTTCAAAGAAATTCAAAGTGAAAAGGATAATTTTTTTTAAATGGCACCAAATCAATTGTTTATTCACATGCAAAAGTACCAACCACATTCTTACCTCACACATTTCACCAATACTAACTTGAACTGCATCACAGATCTTACATAGGAGCTGAAGCCCTAATATTCGTAGGACACTTACTAGCGTATCATTGTGACGGGGGGTAAACAAGTCAAAATGCAAAAATCGTTTAAAAAATTTAGGTAGGGGCTCCTGGATGGCTCAGTTGGTTAAGCGACCGACCTCAGCTCAGGTCATGATCTCACTGGTTCGTGAGTTTGAGCCTTGTGTCGGGGTCTGTGCTGACAGCTCAGAGCCTGCAGCCTGTTTCATTCTGTCTCCCCGCCCACCCCTCTCTCTGACCTTTTCCTGCTTGTGCTCTCTCTCTCTCTCTCTCTCTAAGTAAATAAACATTTTTAAGAAATTCAGTAAATTGGATGTCATCAAAATGAAAAGTTTCTGCTCTCCAAAATATGGTATAAGGAAAACGAAAGGACAAGTCACAGAATAAGAGACAACATTTGCAAAACACACATCTGGTAAAAAGGTTGTACGCAGAATATAAAAAGAGCTCATACAGTTCAATAATTAAAAAACAATTCAATTAAAACATAGGCAAAACATTTAAATAGACACGTCCTGAGGAAGTTATACGAATGGCCAGGAAGTATATAAAAAGATGCTCCACATTATTAGTCATCACAGAAAGTAAAATAAAACTCCAATAAGATATTACTGCACATCTGCTGGAATGACTAAAATTAGAAAGTCATAGATATAGAATATTCCTACAAATAGAATAGTAAAGGTTGGCAAGAATGCGGAACATCTAGAACTCTCATACACTGATCTTACCAAAATGAAAAATTCGTAACTGAAAGAAAACTACAAAAATCTCCCAAGAGTTGGAAATTGAGCGCACCCTACTTCCAAGTTTTCCAAGTTCAAAGACACGCGGTGGACATTGGAAAACATTTTGAACTAAACTATAACAAAAATACAACATATCAACTTGTGTAGGATATAGTGAAAACTGTTCAGAGAAAAAGTTTTAGCTATAAATGCACACGATAGAGAAGAAAAAGGTTGACAATTATATAAACCATCTTCTCAAGAAGCTAGAAGTACAGTAAATTAAGCCCAAAGAAAACAGAGGCAGGGAAATAATAAAAATCGGAATGCAAATCAATAAAATAGAGAGAAAATATACAACGGAGAATATCAACAGAGTCAGAAGCAGCTTCTTTTAAATGATGGATAAATTTGTAAATCTCTGGAAGTTTGATCTGGGGAAAAAGAGAGAAGACATAAGTTTTCAGTATCAGAGTGAAAAAAAGATATCCTAAGGGATGTCACAGATGTTTAAATATAATAAGAGGATAAATTTATGCCAATCAATGGACAACTTTGATGATACACAAATTTTATGAAGAACAAGATTCACCAAAACTCACAAAAGAAGAAATATTTGAAAATTCAAACAACCCTACATATGATAAATAAATAGGATTCGTCATTTAAAATCTTTCCAGGTCTAGAGGCCTTACTGGTGACTTATTCCAAACATTTGTAGAGGAGAAAATATTAATTTTACAGAAACTCCTTCAGCATAGCATAGATCCAAAACCCTAACAAAGCATTACAAGCATAGTCTAGGTGCAAGGCAGACAAGGAGTCCAGTGGGACAGAACAGAGAGTCCAAAAAGAGATTCGTGTACGTATCCATATCCATATATATCTATTATGGCAAAGGCCTCACCACAATAAGCAGGAAAAAAAGTTAGTTGGGTACCCATGGAGAAAGGAATGAGCCATATCTCATACTATATATAACATTAGTGCAAACAAAATATAACATAAACTTAATATGAGAGGTAAAGCAATTAAGCTTCCAGAAGGACGCATAGAAGAAAATTGATACTTTGAAAAGATAAAGATTTCTTAAAAAGAATACAAAGGCACTATCATTAAAATTAAGAACTGTTATTATTTTCTGTGGGGAGAATGAAAGGTTTTTTTCCCTTTTTGCATTTTATTTTTCTTGTGTTATTTTTATTTTTACAGTTTTTTAATTTTTATTTATTTAATTAATTTTTAAATTTAAATCCAAGTTAGTTAACATGTAGTGTAATAATTTCAAGAATAGAGTTTAGTGATTCATCACTTACATATAACACCCAGTGCTCATCCCAACAAGTGTCCTCCTTAATGCCCATCATGCATTTAGCCCATCCCCCCACCCAACACGTCACTAGCAACCCTCAGTCTGTTCTCTATATTTAAGAGTCTCTTACGGTTTGCCTTCCTCTCCGTTTTTATGTTATTTTTGCTTCGCTTCCCTTATGTTCATCTGTTTTCTAACTTAAATTCCATATATATGAGTGAAATCATATGATATTTGTCTTTATCTGACTTATTTCACTTAGCATAATACACTCTAGTTCCATCCACATTGTTGCAAATTGTTAAGATTTCATTCTTTTTGATCGCCAAGTAATATTCCATTGTGTATGTATATGTGTGTATATGTATATATATGTATATGTATATGTATATGTATATGTATATGTATATATATATATACATATATATACATATACACACATATATATACCACATCTTCTTTGGACATTTGGCTCTTTCCATGCTTTGGCTATTGTCAATAGTGCTGCAATAAACATTGGGGTTCATGTGTCTCTTTGAAACAGCACCCCTGTATCCTTTGGATAAATACCTAATAGTACAATTGCTGGGTCATAGGGTAGTTCTATTTTTAATTTTTTGAGGAACCTCCATACTGTTTTCCAGAGTGACTGCACCAGTTTGCATTCCCACCAGCAGAGCAAGAGGGTTCCCGTTTCTCCACATCCTGGCCAACATCTGTTGTTTCTTGAGTTGTTAATTTTAGCCATTCTGACAGGTGTGAGGTGGTATCTCATTATGGTTTTGATTTCTATTTCCCTGATGATGATTCATGTTGAGCATCTTTTCATGTGCCTGTTGGCCATCTGAATGTCTTCTTTGGAAAAGTGTCTATTCATGTCTTTTGCCCATTTCTTCACTGGATTATTTTTTGGGTGTTGAGTTTTATAAGTTCATTATAGATTTTGGATACTAACCCTTTATCCGATATGTCATTTGCAAATATCTTCTCCCATTCCATTGGTTGCCTTTTAGTTTTGCTGATTGTTTCCTTCGCTGTGCAGAAGCTTTTTATCTTGATGAGATCATAATAGTTCATTTTTGCTTTCATTTCCTTGCCTCTGGAGACATGTCAAGTAAGAAGCTGCTGCATCCAAGGTCAAAGAGGTTGTTTTCTCCTCTATGATTTGATGGCTTCCTGTCTTACAGTTAGGTATTTCATCCAATTTTAGTTTATTTTTGTGTATGGTATAGGAAAGTGGTCCAGTTTCATTCTTCTGCATGTTGCTGTCCAGTTTTCAAACACCATTTGCTAAAAAGACTGTCTCTTTTCCATTGGATATTCTTTCCTGCTTTGTCAAAGATTAGTTGGCCATATGTCTGTGGGTCCATTTCTGGGTTCTTATTCTGTTCCACTGATATGAGTGCCTATGTTTGTGCCAGTACCATACTGTCTTGATGATTACAGCTTTGTAATACAGCTTGACGTCTGGAGTTGTGATGCCTCCAGCTTTGGTCTTCTTTTTCAGGTTTGCTTTGGCTATTCAGGGTCTTTTCTACTTTCATGCAAATTTTAGGATTGTTTGCTCTAGCTCTGCAAAGAATGCTGGTGTTATTTTGATAGGGATCACATTGAATATGTAGATTGCTTTGGGTAGTATCAACATTTTAACAATATTTGTTCTTCCAATCCATGAGCATGGAATGTTTTTCCATTTTTTTGTGTCTTCTTCAATTTTTTTCATGAGCTTTCTACAGTTTTCAGTGTATATAGTTTTCACCTCTTTGGCTAGGTTTATTCCTAGGTATTTTATGGGTTCTGGTACAATTATAAATGGGATTGATTCCTTGATTTCTCTTTCTGCCACTTCATTATTGGTGTATAGAAATGCAACCTATTTCTGTGCATTGATTTTATATCCTGCGACTTTTCTGAATTCATGGATCAGTTCTAGCGGTTTTTTGGTGGAATCTTTTGGGTTTTCCACATAGAGTATCATGTCATCTGAGAAGAGTGAAAGTTTAACTTCTTCCTTGCCGGTTTGGATGCCTTTGATGTCTTTGTGTTGTCTGATTCCTGAGGCTAGGACTTCCAACACTATGTTGAATAACCGTGGTGAGAGTGAACATCCTTGTCGTGCTCCTGACCTGAGAGGGAAAGCTCTCAGTTTTTCCCCATCGAGGATGATATTAGCAGTGGGTCTTTCATATATGGTCTTTATGATCTTGAGGTATGTTCCTTCTATCCCTACATTCTTGAGGGTGTTTATCAAGAAAGGATGCTGTATTATGTCAAATGCTTTTTCAGTATCTGTTGAGAGGATCATGTGGTTCTTACCCTTTCTTTTATTAATGTGATGTATCACACTGATTGATTTGTGGATATTGAACCAGCCCTGCAGCCCAGGAATAAATCCCACTTGATCGTGGTGAAGAATTCTTTGCATGCATTGTTAGGTTCAGTTGGCTAGTATCTTTTTGAGAATTTTTGCATCAGTGTCCATCAGGGAAATTTGTCTGTATTTCTGCTTTACAGTGAGGTCTTTGTCTGATTTTGGAATCAAGGTAATGTTGGTCTCATGGAATGAGTTTGGAAGTTTTCCTTCCATTTCTGTTTTTTGGGACAGCTTCAAAATAATAGGTGTTCACTCTTCCTTAAATGTTTGGTAGAATTCCCCCTGGAAAGCCGTCTGGCCCTGGACTTTTGTTTGTTGGGAGATTTTTGATTATTGATTCCATTTCTTACTGGTTATGGGTCTGTTCAGTTGGGCAGGGCTTGGTGTAATGGTTCTGTTTTCCACTAGGTGGCCCTGCTCAGCTCACACGGGTGAATCAGGGTGGCGCAGCAGCAAAGGTTCAGAGATTGTGGCCAATCACAACACACAGCCCACACCAGACTCTGGCATCTTCGTCCCAATACCAGCAAACGTGGCTGCTCTCTGGGGTCCGTTGGGACCTTTGTCTGTGGGGAGGCCATATGGCCTCTACCAAATGCTCTCCAAGCAGGGGAACCACTTCTCCTGGTGTGGCACAGTGACCCCTTAGACCCCGCTGCCTGCTCCAGAGGATTGGCCCTATTTCCTCACCAGAGGACCACCAGGCACTGGGCTCGAGAACTTGAGTCTGTGCTCCCCTATTTATAGAATCCCAGTGATATAGAACCCGTCTCCTTTCTTCCCGTCAATGGTTTTGGGGAACAGATTTCTTGTTCAGTGCCCTGGGAATGTTTTCACTCTTCCTCTCTCTTTCTCTCCAGCTGCCTTCAGGGGAGTGGTTTCCTTGCACGATCCCAATACGCCCCACTCTCCCCCTTACTCTTTCTCTGTCCTCTCTCTTCAAAAACAGTTCCCTCCCCTCCATGGCTTTTCTCTATTCCAGTTCACCTCTGGGATGAACTTTAATCTTATGGATTAAAGGAGAAAATAAAAAAGAAAGACATTTTCAGATAAATGTAAACCATAAGGCTTTATCACTTGTACAACTACACTACCTATAATACTAGAGAGTTCCCCAGGCAGAAGGAAAATGACATTGGACGCGAACAAAGACCCAAAGAAGGAAGGGCGAGCTTCGGAAAGGCAAGCATGGGGTAAATATAACTTAATATTGCTTCTGTAAAGCAGAATTCAATGTCACATGGCGTTTAGAGCTTATGTAGGAGGAAATGCAATGACAACAAATAGAAAGGGTGGGACAGAAGGGAATGAGCTCAAAAGCCTCAGGGCTACTGCACTGTCCAGAAGGTATCACAGGCACCAAATGAAGGTGGGTTGTAACAAATGAATGAGGCATATGTGATCTTTAGTGTACTTATTATAGGATAAAAAGCGAATTTACAGGTAAAATCTAACAGCAGACAAAATATTCAAAGTCGATGTGTCAGGAAGTAAAGGTATATGCCTGTGATCCAGGGTGATGAAGGGAACTCTGGAAAGACCTAGAACAGAAATCAGGACAAGAGCTCATCCCTGGGAAATGAAACAGGGCTGGAGGAGAAAGAGAAACAGTGGCCTTCCTCCTTCCAGTTCAAGAATATTCTGGAACTCTGGGCTCCGTACATGTGATACTGTGGTAAAAGCATAAATTGAATGTTGCTAAAGGGATGGGAGGTGGACTGTCAGCTAAACGACAAACCAAACTTCGGTTTCCACAATCCCCTCGGAGGAAGTTGCATGTTCTAGGCTGTGGCACTGCCTTTGCGGGCATTGACTTTGAACCCTCCTATTCCAAGCGGCCAGTGTGCCTGCGACAGGAGACCAGGGAGGCACAAGCGGGTGTGGGCCTGCCCAGTCAGTTCGCACCTATCAAAGTGGGGACCGGGGAGGGGTAGCTGGGGTTACCTTAAACTACATGCTATGGGGAGAAAAATCTCACCTCCAGTGGGTAGATTCTCAGATGTGCTGAGATCCTGGAGCCCTGAGCCAGCATGAGTAGCTTACCTGGGCAGCGATGCCCAGCAGGGCCAGCAGCACCAGGCAGAGAAGCCAGCCAGCAGGAAGAATGATGCACCCAGAACACAACCTTAATTCAACAGAAGCAGGCTCATAGTCTGAGAACCGGGCATCATTTATCCATAAGGGGCAGAGGATGGGATGGTTGTGTTAGCCTGTCAAGTTCCAAGAATATTTCATTGTTTTAATTATTTTTAATGTTTATTTATTTTTGGGAGAGAGACAGAGCATGAGCGGGGGAGGGACAGAGAGAGAGGGAGACACAGAATCCGAAGCAGGCTCCAAGCTCTGAGCTGTCAGCACAGAGCCCAACGCGGGGCTCAAACCCACGGACCGCGAGATCATGACCTGAGCTGAAGTCGGACGCTTAACTGACTGAGCCACCCAGGTGCCCCATGAGTATTTCTAAGTGAAAAAGAATATTTTTCCAGTTGGATACAACACAGATTTTAAATCTGCAGGTATTTTGCTCTGATGGTGCTTTGGGCCACGTCGAGGCCCCTTTAGATCCATCGACGTCACTTCAGAAATTTTAGTTTCAGCTGAAACCACTCAAAGAACTCCAGCCAAATACCTGTTCGCATGACTCTCTCGCAATGCTGCTGCTGGCTTCCCAGGAGCTGCACTTGGAAGGAATGTTTGGGGTTGCAGAGGTACTGAAGTGATTCATGGGGTGAACTCAGGGGTGGGGGGCACATGATAGAGGTGGGACATGCCACCTCATAGGCGTGTGTCTGACCTTGGCCCTGACCCTTAAGACAAAGCCTTAACCCCTTGCATATCTGTTTTCTTTTTTGTAATACTTGCCCAACCTATATGACAAGTTGACGTGAGAAGAGCCTGAAGAATTGGACAGTGATGCGAGTATGCTTTTCAGAATTTAAAACATCCTAATAATTTGAAGTCACTGTTGTTCTTAATCATTTCAGTGATGATTCAAAATGCACAGGGAAAAATGAATATAATTAATATAAATTATATTGGTAGTATATAATATTTATATAATATAAAAATATGTATAATATTTGCAATATATATAGTTAATACATTTCCTTGTAGCTACTCCCCAAAACACTCTTACACTAGAGCACTATTCAAAGGTGATTAAGAGATGCACCCCGTTTGGTGTTGCACGACTAGTTGGTTTTAAAAAGAATCATGCACAGATTTGAGGCAATCTCATTAGTTGATCCATTAAATCTCATTGGTTCATTTGTTAATGAAGAGCAAAGATTTGACTGGGTGTGAACGATGCCCACATATGAATATGGTACCCCTCTTCCTGAACTCACCAGATCACAGATCACAAGGCAGAAATCAAACTCTAGTTGTAATTGACTTTTGCGAATGTCCTATTTCGCTAAGAGTGTACCTAATCTATTAGAAAATAGAGCTACCGTAACTCTCAAAACAACACACAGGACACCAAGAGTAACACATTCATTGAAAATCAGAGATAATCCATTGTTGCCCCAACGCTTGAGGCGTACGTGTCCTAAAGAGGCCACTCCCTTTAAAACTTGCGTACAGCTCACCTGAGATTCTGGCCTTTTAGAATCTCACTAAATGCTAGACTTATATACTTTGTTCTTTTAGCCACCCGACAATCAGAGTACAAATCATATTCTGGGTTGATCTACGGTAACACTGCACCGTAAAGAGCTTCGTGTGTGCTTCTTTGCACAGAACCCACCCTGAAGTCTGTCCTTTCGCCTTCGCAAAGGACCCGCAGGGCAGTCTTGTGAGTATATATCAGAAGGAGGGGCAGTCCATCGTTGAGTGAATTGTGCTTCCCAGGGTCCATTATGCCATCCATCACCAAAGCAAATTGTTGCTTTAATGATATATTAGTGCAATAACCTACACAGGACATACCAATGATGTATTACTCAAGATGGCCCCACTTAGGAAAGCAAGGCTCCAGGAAGAGCCCGGGTAACCTGGGAGGCGATTGGAAGGCTTCCACCAAGTCTCAAATCAGCCAGCAAGGCACTTTCCTAGGAGCAGAGAGAAATACCGGGTTTAAATTAAACCTCCTGTCATCTTTGTGATAAATCTGCAGCCCCGTTTGACCTTGGTGTCTTGGCTAACTCTAATTTGCAGGTACCATCTTGGTCAGTGGTAAGAAATGTGGGATTTTGCTCTGGGGAGTTTCTGAATCAGAAGATGGCCAAGCCCTCCTCTGCACATCTCTCTCTTAGGAAGGCTGTGGCACAGAATACCTTAGAGATTTTCCCATTAGTTTGGAATAATTGAAATCACCTATAATGATAATCTCATTGAACACATACTTGGCCTTCTCACATGGTGTGTCATTGCTTCTCCCGCTCTATAAAAATAGATTTATTCTCCTCCCTGTTTCCCTTCCCTCAAAATGTTTCATGTTATTAAAAACAGAAGATTGCTTGTCAAGTGCTTTATTTGCCACGTGTGTGGGGCCATCGATCATCTTTACTTGCCCAGTGTGCGCATGTGCACCTCATTAGCTGAACTCCACTCATCACGCTCACGTAAAAATGCTGCTAATTGGATTAACAGATATATAAGAACTAATTAAAACATAGCATTTACATCATAATAACTGCACTTGGTAAAAGAATACTGGGAGCATCATGGGAAGTGAAAAGTCCACCCTACAAATTGTTCTTTATGGACATAATTGCTCTCGTGGTGGAGGGGAGATCTTTAGGCAGCATCTACAAGGGCAGAGGCATTCATCTCCATTTGGCCTTGAATTGGGCATATGATGGCCATGAAGGAAGCATAGCACAAAAGGTCCAGTCATAAAGGAGGGGGGCATCCAGGCTAACCATTCCCAGAGTGCTTCTGGGAGTCAAGCTGATCTGCGCTCTCTCTCCCCAGGCTTCAGTCTCTGCCTCCAAGGGCATACAGAACAGGCTTCCTTCCCACACTGGAGTCCAGAGGATCCCTGAGCTGCGCTGGGTTCTGAGGAAAACAGGCTAGAACGGCTGACCTATTGGATGGTGCTCTAGTGTGGTGATCACAGAGAATGTTCTACGTGAGTTAACTCAAGGATAACCACGGAGCTACCCTTTCGTGCTTCGGTTTACCTGAGACAGGCACTCCAGTTTTAGAGGACTGGGAAATGATGCTCTGGGATCATCAGTATAAACTTCTCCTTCCCATCCAGCCTCTTTTCCTCTGCTGCCTAGCTTCCTCTTCCCCTCTTCTTGGCTCTCAACTGATCTCACTGCAATTTTTCACATGGCCCGTCCTGCTCCAGACTGCTTGTCATATCTGGTGTCCTAATAAAGCAGAGATTGAGAGAAGCAGGGAACAGGTACACGAAGGTCTGTTACATCCATGGGTTCAGAACCTCGCTGGCAACCTGACACAGGACTGGGTGAGCCCCCGCTCTTCTGCCAACACAATAACTGTGCTGCTGGTGATGCTGATGCTGATGATAATGGTGGCGATGGCAAAAATAATGACAGAGGACGTGAACCACAGTGCAATTCTGATCAAGGACGCTGAGGCACACATTCAAAGAATAATTCACCTCAGGGCACCTGGGCGGCTCAGTCGG
Organism: Felis catus; assembly: GCF_018350175.1. Classification (NCBI taxonomy): domain Eukaryota; kingdom Metazoa; phylum Chordata; class Mammalia; order Carnivora; family Felidae; genus Felis; species Felis catus. The sequence continues at coordinate 82,946,438 of NC_058378.1, forward strand.
TTGAGCGTCCGACTTCGGCTCAGGTCACAATCTCATGGTTCATGGGCTCAAGCTCCACGTTGGGCTGTGTGCTGACCGCTGGGAGCCCGGAGCCTGCTTCGGATTCTGTGTCTCCCTCTTCCCCTGCCCCTCCCCAGCTCACACTCTGTCTCTGTCTCTCTCTCTCAAAAATAAATAAACATTAACAAATTAAAGGTCGAAGAATAATTCATCTTGAAGAAGCAAGAGTTATTCCAGGCAGTCGAGGATGGTTCAAAGCATGGAACACAAAAAGATCGTAAAAACCTAACAGGAAGAGATCTATTTGTGCAATGCTGGTTTGCCAAGCTATAAACTGGTACAGTTCTGGATGGCAAGTAAGCAACACTTGCGAGGAGATGTCAAACTCATAGAAGCAGAAAGTAGAATGTGGTTACCAGGGGCTGAGTGGTGGCAGAAGCAAGGAGTTGCTGCTCAATGGGGACAGAGTTTGTTTCACAAGATGAAAAAGTTCTAGAGATTCGCGGCAGAACAACGTACGTATACTTAACACCACTGTGGCGTAGGCTTAAAAATTGTTAAAATGGTAAGTTTTACATAATATGTTTTTGACCACAATTAAGAAAATGAAACCCTATTAAACCAAGTACCTCCACAGATGAACTACTCTCTTGCCACAAAATGTTTGTTCGTGTCGTTCCGGCCTCTCGCTCCCGCTGGGCATGTCAGATCCCTCCATCGCTGACTGAGTGGAGCCACACGTCCCACCGTTTCACTGGAAGACTGTTAGAGCTGAGCATTGATGTGGCGTCCACCCAGCAACGTCCCGCCCAAGGCCACTGTTAGAGAGGTGTGCATTCGCCAACATTCCTTAAGTGAGGAGGCTAAACCAGTCCTCTCAGCTTCCTCCACATGCTGCACTCCCCTCTGCTTCACCTTGGCAACCCCCATATAACAAAGGAACGGAAGGCAAGTTTTCTGACCAGAGAGTGCCTAGCAGTCCCATCTTAATCTTTGAAAGCCCGATGTGTGTAACAGCAGCAGAGCTTACGCGACGCTTCGATCATCCCAGGTCACCTAGTCATCCCACAACGGTGGGACTGAATCCTATCGGAAGGAACTGGTACATATGGTCGTTTCCCAAAAGACATCACTGGGGGCAACAGAGAACAAAAACGTATCAACAAGGGTCTGGGATTCTGATAGCGTTTTGCTTTAATGCCCTATGAGGGAGGGGGAAGCAGCCAGACAAATAAAGGCATCTGTCCGAGTTCACATCTAAGTATCTTTCAGTAGTATATATGATTAATAACAACCCTTAATAAAGCCCTTCTCCATCTTTCCAGTTGGAGGATTGCTACATCCGCTGCACCGGCTTCAAAATTATTTGCTTGGCTTTTTATCACGGATCGTTTCACGCCTGTCTCCTCGACGGGTCGCGAACACCTTCAAAGAGGAGACCTGGCCGCTGACCTTTTCTTGTGTGTTTCACGTATCACTCTTGGGAATGTGACGGGTGGGCCCCCCCGGGATCTGCGTGGGATCTCCGTGCCCACTTCTTCCAAGTGTGCCTCTCTTCGCTGCACGTGCCACAAAGGTAAAAGCGATCCTTTTACAGACCCCCTGGCAGCTAGAAAGGGGGGTGCGGATGAGGACCCAGCAGTTAGACGCACTGGCAGGAGATGTGGACGAGAGAAGGTGGACGGAGGCTACAGCTGACTGCTTTGAGGCTCTTGCCCTGGTTAGGTCGGGTCGTGGAGACACGGAGCTTAAGAGGCGGGGGTAGCAATAGCTGTCGGATGTCAGCGTCATGAAAACAGTAGTTCAGCGACAGTCTCTCATTCCCCCTCTATGGGTCTTTACGCCCAGCTGTGGAAGCACCTGCTCCCCGTATTAAATCTCTCTCTGCTTAAGCCACCTACGGGGCTTTTGTCTTCTACACTGAACCCTGAGTCACAAATGGTAAATTAGACTTGGTTGCTCCCTCTCAGAGTTTGCAGTCAAGCAAGGAGGTTAAAATATGGGAAATACCTAAGCACCCGCCGAAGGGGGAGTGTTTCAGGAATTATGGCGCATTAACGCTAAGGAAATAACTTAAGAGATATTTTGCTGACATTAAAATTTATAAAAGTGAAGAGAAAGCATAAAAGGTATTTTATTTGCGAAGTGATGATCCGACAAATCAAACATAAAATTCTTACCATGATTACATGTCTATATTAAGTTTTATATGTGAATCGGTGTTATTAGTAAACCGAGAAATAAAATAATTGCTTTTGACTTGTGGTATCATACCTTCTTTGAATTGTGGAATTTTTTATGCATTCGAAGTTTCACTTAAAGATGACATAAACTGTTTTGATAAAAATAATTTTACAAAAATAGAGGAGTCGTGGCAGGCTCCATCAGAAAGTCGTAGAGATGAAGAAATGAACTGGAAAATAAACCAGTTTAAATTTAGTTTCAAAGTTCTATTTATAAAACATTTAATATCATATTCTGCCTGTCATACATAACATTGTGCTTCTTGGCCATCCACATAGGTACCTATTGAATTGCTTTTCTTCAGGAAAAAACCATCATAAATATATGTTCCTTGCAGCAATCTTAGGACATCGTCCTGTTCACTTTCACAGATGTACTAACCTGCCTACACTCTTGTATCAGCTCCAAGTCCAACACATTCCTGCCCACGCACTTGACACAGGGCAGACAGGTCCCAGAGAGGTTCAGGAATTTCTTAAAGGCGTGCCGTTGCTCGACAGCCCGCGAGGAATTAGATCCCAGGCCTCTCGATACATCCTCTGCTTGGCTGAAAAAGTGAGCAAAGGCTTACACCATTAAAGCGCGCTCTTAGGTCAGAAATTGGGGAAAGTTCCCAATGGCAAGGGCTATTGAACGTCACGCCAAGTTATGCAAAGCAGAATTGCTAGAAAATTAAATGGCTTACAAGGAAAAACACACGTAGGGGAGAGGAAAGGAAAATACAGGAGAAGAGGCAAAAACGAAAAGCAATGGAGTCTCCTGCATTGATAACTGGATGTAACTAATTTAGCATTTATCGCTTTATTTTTGCCTGGAGGGTAGGAAAATAATTGCAAATCTGTCCGATGTGAAAATATCTTTTATAATTTAAAACCCGGGGCGCCTGGGTGGTGCAGTCGGTTAAGCGTCCGACTTCAGCCAGGTCACGATCTCGTGGTCCGTGAGTTCGAGCCCCGAGTCAGGCTCTGGGCTGATGGCTTGGAGCCTGGAGCCTGTTTCCGATTCTGTGTCTCCCTCTCTCTCCACCCTTCCCCAGTTCATGCTCTGTCTCTCTCTGTCCCCAAAATAAATAAAAAAACGTTGAAAAAAAAATAAAAATAAATAAAAAAATAAAAAAATAAAACCCTATGGCATTTCCTTACTTGGGAGTCAAAGAAAAAGGACAGAACGTTCCTTTTCTCCTTGGAAGCAGGCTAACGTACTACAGTTTTCCTCAGTGTAATACAGAAACATTTCAGTGTAAAAGCATAAGGATCCCCAGAGATACAGGAAATGTCTGGGCAGCCAAGCACTAGCCCCTCCTGGGCCCCTGCCCTGCATCCAGCACTCGGGGTAGAGGCCCGACCGTATCAGGCAGCACAGGGGAACGGACATGTCTCTGGGCTAAGCAACCCGGAAGTGACAGGGGCATTTTCTTATTGGCCTGTGGCATTGCTCAGACCGTCTTGGCTTGAAGAAGAACGGTGGAGCAAAGCTCTTCTCGGTGCCAGGAAGCTGTGACTGACGTCTCGAGAGTCGACTCACAGCAGCTGGCAAACCAAGAAGACGAAGCTCTCCGTGCCTGAGAAGGTCTCAGTCCATAGGCCAGCTGCTTCTGGAATACAAGTTCAGGTCACCCCCTACACCAGAAGTCTCAAGCGATAGCTCATGAGCCAAACTTAGCCTGCGGACGCGTTTTGATGGACTTTCACCAAATTTCAAAATCAAGTTAGTTATTGACATTTTACGATGTAGACTCTCACACACGCGTATGGTTTCCTGGCTTCTTTTGTAAAGGAGAAATTACCGACACCCTGGGCCCACTCCCCGATGGGGCAGCGATCGGCGGGGACTGAGGTGGGAGCTGCCCTCTTTGGATGGGGCGTGAACGTTTCAGTTTGCTGAAATCCTCACCACCCTCTCTATTCCTTGATGACTTGAGATTGACTTGCCCCGTACGGGCGTACCTCGCTTTATTGTGCTTTGTCTTTTAGAACTTCACGAATACTGTATTTTTTTTTAATACTGTATTTTTTAAAATAAATTGAAGGTTTATGGCGACCCCACGTCGGACAAGTCTACCGGCACCATTTTTCCAACAGCATTGGTTCTCTTTGTGTCTCTATGTCACATTTCAGTAATTTTTGCAGTGTTCAAACTTCTTCATGATTATTATATGTGTTATAGTGATCTGTGATCAGTGATTATGAATGTCTGAACGTTCAGATGATGGTTAGCATTTTTAGCAATAAAATATTTTCAAATTCAGGTACACACTGGCTTTTTAAGACATAAAACTGGAGCGCCTGGGTGGCGCAGTCGGTTAAGCGTCCGACTTCAGCCAGGTCACAATCTCGCGGTCTGGGAGTTCGAGCCCCGCGTCGGGCTCTGGGCTGACGGCTCAGAGCCTGGAGCCTGTTTCCGATTCTGTGTCTCCCTCTCTCTCTGCCCCTCCCCCGTTCATGCTCTGTCTCTCTCTGTCCCCAAAATAAATAAACGTTGAAAAAAAAATTTTTTTTTAAAGACATAAAACTATGGCACACTTAGTAAACTACCGTAGAGTGTAAATATAGCTTTTCTATGCACTGGAAAACCAAAACAGCCATCTGACTCACTTTATTGTGGTACCATGGTGTTCTGGACCAGAACCTCAACATCTCTGAGGTATGCCTGTATTGGCTCAACTCATTCCTTTACTTTTGGGTGCGAGATACTGTTAGGCATTAAAGTGTGTGACCCATACTCCTGTGCCTCCAGAATTGAATGTGCTGTATCCAGTCCCTACAGGTTGTAAAAGGTCAAAGCCTCTATACTCAGTGTTGAACAAAGTTAGTGTATAATAAAAAAAGGCAAGCTTACTGTGTAACCTTCAAGTCATTTCCGCATGCGGGTAGCAATGTGGTCATTCCTGAAATGGGGCAGAAGCCCTAGGTACTTTCTGAAGCCCCTCCTGATTCTAACATCCTAGGGGCTAAATTACTTCACAGTTCGCCTTGTTCCTAACTACCAACCTGCTAGAATTCAAATGTATTAAAATCGGATTTCTTCTCCTGTCTGTGTTTGGCATTTGTTGAAATCTCTTAAGTATTTGAAAGCTCTCCTGTGGGGAATACGCTTAGAAATTCCCTGAGCTTGCACTGGTGGGTTAACAAGGCATAAAGAATTAGAAATCCATGGGATGAACACACCCGACTTTGGGTAAACAAGATTAGGTAAATAAGATTAGGTACACGGGGCAAAGGCCCCCAGTATAGGACAAAGGTATAGGATACAAGAAGCTCTCCTGTAGGACTGGTGTGTCTTATAAAGAGGCCAGAGAGTCAATGGGCCTGAAAATTGAGCTTTTCTCTCTCCTTGGAATTCATTTGCTGTACGCAGATTTGAGACAGCTTGACATGGGAGAAATGGAGCCTGAAAGCCCTTCTGTATGAGTTCCTATATCCAGTGTTTCAGTCCTTCACTCGGGTGGCCCATCCGCCGAGGGCTATTACACACGACCCATGGCCCTGGCGCTCATTCAGAGCACTGGGTGAGGAGGGGACACTCAGGTGACTGAGTCGGTTGCGTGTCACATTTCAGTTCAGGTCATGATCTCGAGGTTTGTGAGTTCCAGCCCCGCATCAGGCTCTGTGCTGACAGCTCGGAGCCTGGAGCCTGCTTCCGATTCTGTGCCTTCCTCTCTCTCTCTCTCTGCCCCTCCCCCACTCATGCTCTGTCTCTGTCTCTCTCTCTCAAAAATAAATAAAATATTTAAACAACGACAACAACAAAGCCCTGGGGGAGGAAGGAAGAAGGTAGAGGGCACCACTCTTGCAAAAAGCTTTTGGGGGAGGCTGCTAATGAAAAAGAAGGTTCCATAGAACATCACAGATGTATTCTACCTCACGTAAAAACATTTTTCTGGAAAGTAATGTCCTTGACTTTTTTTCCCTTCAAAAAATGCCCAAGAGTACAATACGTCTTGCGGCTTGTTACTACTTATGCAGCATGTGGTAAAATATGAGCTAAAAGGTATAATTCCAAAATGCACAGCACAATAGATCTTCTTTCCCTGGAATGAATTTATTTGGTCATTGCCCAAACTCAGGTCTGTTTTCAATGACTCTGGAATACACGGTTCTGACAAGGAATTGAAAATGAGGCTGAGAAGTGCTTCAAATTAAATGCGGCGTCAAATGAGAAAATGTTTTTCAGCACTAAAAAATCTAACGAGAAGAGTGGAATCTAGCTTTGGAACTTCCATATACTTAGTTTTGCACCTAGAGTGCTGATCACTACAATATACAGTTAAAAAAAAAAAAACAACACCACAACTTAATGTGTTTATCTGTACCCATGAATCATTCTAAATGATAGTAGGTGAGGCAGTTGTTTTTAAATACAAAAAATTGGAAAGTTTCTAAATATTAACTTCAGTGCACGTAACGTGTTAGATCAACTTTTTTTCTGAAGATATTTTTTTTTTTTCTGGAGAAAAATGTATAAACTACTTTGTGGCTCCCTTGCAAATGGAAATGCTTGTAGTATAAATTTTATCTACTGAAGTTATCAGGAGCATTTGGGCTAAAAATGATTTATGTCTCTTGTGCTCCTTCAGATCTGCTTTGCTTTAGCTTCTCTGATATATATCTGCCTTCAACAAATCACTGGATCATCAGGATAAGGGGTGCACGGTTGCTTCTAAAAAAAAATGCTTCCAGAAACAGTATAAAAATCTCGTCTGATGCTTTAGTCACGGTAACAGAGCTAACCCAGGATCCTTTTGCTTTAAGGGAAAGCTGAATTGAACACAGTCCATGAGCTAAGTGAAATTGAATTGAAGACAATTTTCTCCTGTTCTGCCATTTTTGTTCCATTGTTACTTGATAAAAATTAGAATTGGCTGTCTGCAGAAGAGCTATGTGTTAAAGAGACAATCGGGTGTGCGAGTGGGCAATCATCCCTCCTGGTTCCTCATCAGGAAAATGAGCATATTGGGCAAGATTATCTCTAATGTCACTCCAAGTTCTAAGTTTCCTTGACTCGCTGGCTATTTCCCTAACGTCCTCACAATTCAGAAGAGAATTAATCTACCTTCCCCGATACTGAAATTCGTTTCCCAAGCATTTCTTTCATTGTACCATCACCAAAATTCATGCTTCTCTAAATACAGAGATCTTACTTTTCATGCACTCGATTTTCACATTTCCTCCTCTTTCAGTAGTGACCTATTTTGATGAAGGGTTCATGGTTGCCTCTAGGAGTAGGTTATAAAACACACAGTCTAAAAAAAAAAGAAATGCATTTAAAAAATTATATCGTCTAAGCACTTTGTGAGGAGTAATGAGGATGAAAATGATCGTTTACCTTATTGAGCCAAAAGTGAGGATCTTGTGTGCGCATCTCGTGGGAACACCTGGGGGCCTTTACTGCAGGAAATGCAGGTTTGGTTTGGACTCTTCCTCAATCGTCCACATTTTTAATTGTGACTGAAGAGAAGTCATGGGCATGGCCTTGTTGAGCCTCGAGATCATGTCTAGATTTTTTATGGGTTTCCATAGCGTCAGGGGATGGAATTTTCTCTCAAGTCCCACAAGTAAGATTACTTTTGGGAGGGTGGTCTGGATTATGCTTGACCTGGCCAGCTTGGTGATTTATTTCCTGCATGCCCAGCAGTAAGCTATCTAGCTCCACTCTGCTTATCACCTCACCTGCAAGGGGCAGTGATGGTGTCATTGACATCCTGCCGGGTTATTGGACAGATTAAATGAGGAATCACCTGTGAATTGCCGGGCACATTGTTCAGCACACACATATTTCAGATATCAGAATTTATCACTGGGTGTCTGGGTGGCTCAGTCAGTTAAGCATCCGACTCTTGGTTTTGGCTCAGGTCACGATCTCATGGTTTGTGAGTTTCAGCCCCACATCGGGCTCTGTGCTGTAAGCTGGGGATTCTCTCTCTCTCTCTCTCTCTCTCTCTCTCTCTCTGCCATTCCTGCTCTCTCCCTCCCTCTCTCTCTCTCTAAAAATAAATAAACTTAAAAAAAAAAGAACTTACTATTAACCAACCTTGTAGGACCAAGGTCTTAGAAACCCCCTTTAAAGAGCCTAGTTCCTTCTCCAGTCCTGAAAGAAAGTCCATGAAGTGCTCCCAGTCTTGTGAACCTAATGTCAACAGCACCTTGAGGATCTTTATATGTAATGTAAGAGGCCTTTCAAGAGAGCTGTTTATTAGTCACATTTGAGATCTATTAATAACATTAATAATTATTCATGGGGGATAAAGGTAATCAGGAAACAAACTGATTGCTAGTTCTCTCAGAAAGGACACATCAAGGCCATGATGACATGAAATGCATCACCTTGTTGGGAGGAATTAAGCACCAAAACCACTAAATTAAGAATGGGGCTGAATGTTTGGAGTCAAGGGAGAGTGAAGCCAAGAGACCCACTTCTGTACACATTCAAACCACTGAGACTTGGTCAGTTCTTAAAACCTGGCCGTGTTGGGCAGATGGGCCACTTCTAGAGTTTTCCAAGGGGTCTACCTCTCCCTCATGCATTCTCCATTCATGTGTGCACTCATTTGTTCCTTCACTCACTCAATACCTGCCAGGCCTCCAACCACAGGCCAGGGCCTATATTTTATGTTGGGAATATGGTGAAAGGCAACAGACCCGATCCCTGTCTGAGTGGATAGCTTCTCCCTTCAGGAGGCTGCTATTACACAAATAATAATCACACAAAGAAATACATGGTTATAAATTACAATACATACTATCAAGAAAAAGGACAGGGTGTTACAAGAATAGCAGGGGGACTATTTCCTGAAGGAGATCAGTGAAGCCTGCCCTGAGGACTGACTTTCAAACAGACCTGAAGAAAGAGTAGGTCTGGGTAGGCAAATCTTGGAGGAAGAACATGCTGGGCAAATGACCTTCATAGGTGGAGAGCCTGATGGTTTCATTTGAGATAGAAGATTGCCAATGTGTTTGGGGCTTGGGAAGGGAGCACGAGCTGGAGATAAGGTCACAGTCGCAGTGGTGGTTAGGAGCCAACCAGCAGGGCCTTGAGGATATGGCATGCATGTGTGGTTTTCTCTTAGGTGTCAACAGAATCAACTCAAGGAAGAGAATAATTTCAGCAGAACTGTAGTTTAGAAGATGCCCAGTGGCTTTCATACAGCATGACAAGCAAGGTTGGGGGCTCAGATGGGAGAGGAATCCAGGTAGTGGGGAATGTGCAACAGAAGCAGAAATTGTTAATTATTATTTTTGTTTTTCAGTCCAGCCCCTTTCCAGACTACATGGGAGGGGCATCAAGGTTATCCACTGTCTCAGAGAGCCACGGGTCTAATTCTAACCAGGTCCAGAATAGCCTCTTCAAACCCCTTCTGGATTGAGAGGTTTGTCACATCCCGAGCCCTTGCAAATCAGAGACCATCAACAGGGTTCATTCAGAGACCATTCCTTCAGGGATGGCTGTTCTGTTCTTAACTCCCAATCTAGCACTGATTCTCCCTTTTCCCAGTTGCTCACTAACTCAAAAAAAGTGGGAAGACAGCTTATTTCATTGGTGTCTACTAAAACAGGGCAAGTTGACTGAGGATTGAGATGCAAACAGAAAATTCAATCTACTATCCAGATGGCCTTGTCCATCAGCTAGGTCACGGTCAGGAAACAGGAACCATTCCAGTTATATTAGCAGGAGAATTTAACACAAGCATTGTTAGCCAGGTATTATAGAACTGAAAAAGGCAAAAAGCAAACACTAAGGGATAGAGCTTGGGGAACAAATGGAAGCTGTCGGAACTGTCAAATCTTAGAAGTTCGGAGGAGAGTCTTTCAGGGGATGGGACACAGACCTTTGAGGAAGAGAGTCACTGCTTGGTTGGTGGGGCAGGTGTCCCTGAGTGGAGCATGCTGAAGCCAATTGTCTAGATGTTGGAAAAACTACAAAATGAGGTCAACTTCTTCTGGAACAAAGTAATGCTGATTGGCACAGGGAAGAGTCCCTTCTCTATCCCTTAGGCTTGCTGCCTCCCTCTAGTGCTCCCTAGTGGTAGTGGCCAACAGGGATCGGCAAGCGAAACAAACCTGCAGAGTCCCAGGGCTTAGATCACAAACCAGGGAAAAGAGAGGTTGTGTGGCTGAGAGACAAGCGCTCTATTACTGGCAGAGTCCCAAATGATCATCTGGCAAAGTGTAACCCCTAAGTCCAAATTTTTAAATATTTTTCATTGTTTGGTAGAGATATATGCGTGTGCATTCATACCTGCATTTTCAGACAGGTATATAGATTAAATAGATGACAGATGATACTATGCATAAAATATTACTTTTCCTTATTACCTAGTAAATATGCCTGCCTCCAGCAGGTCATTAAGTACCTAGAGCATATAAAGAACACTAACAACTCAATAAAAAGAGAACCCGCTTTAAAAATGGTCAAAGGATAAGAATAGACATTTCTCCAAAGAAGATATACAGATGACAAACAAGCACATGAAAGTATGACTAACATCACTAGTCATTAGGGAAATGCAAATAAAAACCACTTACCTACTAGGGTGGCTAGAATCAAAAAGGCAGATATGACAGGTGTTGGCAAGGATGTGGAGAAACCGAAGCCCTTGTCCACTGGTAGTGGAAAAGTCAAATGGTACAGCCGATTTGAAAAACAGCCTGGAGATTCCTCAAATAGTTAAAGAAGAGAAATACAGCATGTCCACACAAAAACTTGTACATGAATGTTTATGGCCGCATTATCCATAAGAGGCAAAAGGTGGAAACAAACCAAATTCCTATCAACTTGTGAATGGATAAATGTGGTATATCCATTCAATGGAATATTATCTGGCCGTAAAAAGGGATGAAGTGCTGATTCATATCACACATGGATGAACCTTGAAAAAAGGATGCTAAATGTAAGAAGCCAGTCACAAAAGCTCACATATTTTATGATTCTATTTATATCAGGTATCCGGAATAAGCAAATAGAAATATAGAGTAAGCTAGTGGTTACCTAGGGCTAGGGGTGGACCTGGGGGCTTGAGAGGTGACCGCTAAGGGGTACCAGGTCTCTTTTGGGCATGATGAAAATGTTCTAAAATTGATTGTGATAATGGTTGCACAACCCTGCATTTGCTAAAAACCATTGAATTGTACATTGTACATTTTCAGTGGGTGAATTATATATGAATAATATCTCAGTAAGGCTGCTACTGAAAAATAAAAAAGACATGAAGACCTAAATGCTTCCAGGCATGTTCACCTGAAGAGAAAAACAACAGGAAACCCAGTGATAATTACTCCGCAAAAGTCATATTTAGGCTTTCTCTTCTTTAAGTTAAGAAGAAGCTTTTAAATATTTTGTTCCAAATCCCATAAGTACCAAGGGCGGATTAAAGAGTCAGAGCTATCCAATTCCAAAAACAAAATTTCTTGATCAGAGTCAACCCCATCTTCTAGGACTCTATAGTTTCCTCCAGGGTCTCTGTGTACAGTTGGGCCATTTGTACAGGGGACAATTTTGTCCAACCAAGGGGCCAAGTGGAGGCAAAGTCCCTTCCCAAACTGCTTACCAAACTCTGATGTGCCTGGCAGGGGAAGGGGCCTTCTTCCTTGCTTCAAGACTTTATTTACTCACAGTGACATGAATTCAGTGCCTGCCCAGGATCTGTCATCCCTTGTGTTCTTGTTGTGATCTATGTTACAAACTACACAACACAGTGCCTCAATTTTTATTTTAATCAATCATGTGTTTTAAAGAAGTTAAGAGGAGGGGCGCCTGGGTGGCTCAGTCGGTTGGGTGTCCAACCGCGGCTCAGGTCATGATCTCATGGTTGGTGAGCTCGAGCCCCATGTTGGGCTCTGTGCTGATAGCTCGGAGCCTGGGGGCTGTTTCAGATTCTGTGTCTCCCTCTCTCTCTGCCCCTCCCCCACTAACTCTCTGTCTCTCTCTGTCTCTCAAAAATGAATAAATGCTAACAAAAAAAATTTTTAAAGAAGAGGAGAAATTTTTCAAAAAATATGTACCCCCATATTTACCATTTCCAGCACTCTCCATTTCTTTTCACAGACCCGTTTTCCATGTGATGTTTTCCTTCAACCTGAAGAATTTCTTTTAACATTTCTTATATTGCAGTTTTGATGATGATAAATTCTCACAATTTTCATGTATCTAAATACATCTTTATTTGTTTTCCTTTTGGAAGAATACTTTCACTGGATACAGAACACTGGACTGACCATTTTTCTTTTGGTACTTACAAAATATCATCCTATTATCTCTTTGCCTCTATTGATACTAATGAAAAGTTTGCTGGTTTTTATATTATTGTTTTCTTGCATGCAATGTGCTTTTTTTCTTTTTGACTGCTTTTAAGATTTTCCCTTTATATTTGTTTTCTTGAAATTTAGCTATGATGTACTTAGATGATTTTTTTTTTCGTGTATCCTTCCGGGAATTTGTTGATCTTCTTGGATCTATAGGCTTAAGATTTTACCAATCTAGAAAATGTTAGCCCTTATTTCTTCAAATATATATATATATATATATATATATATATATATATATATTTGCTCCATTCTCTCTCCTCTTTGTCTGGGACTCCAGTTACAGATCAGTTAGAATCCTTGATATTATCTCAAAGGCCACTGAGGGTCTGTTAATTCTTTTCTAATCTTTTTTTCTTCTTTATTCTTTAGCTTTGAGAATTCCTCTCCGTTTATCTTCACGTTTAGTGATGCTTTTTCTGCTGTCTTCAATCTATTTTGAAACCCATTCTGTGAATTTTATATTTTAGGTAGTATTGTTTTCAGTTCTAAAATTACAATTTTGTCCCTTTTGGAGTTTCCATCTCTCTCCCAAGACTCTCTATCATCACAATCATTAATACTATGTTTTCCTTTAACTCTTGAATATATCTCTAATAACTCCTTTTAGATACCTACAAACTAACTCCAACATTTAGATCACACATGGGAGGCTCAGTTTCTATTGCCTCTCTTGATTGTGAGTCACACTTTCGTGTTCTTTCCTCGATCTAGTAATTTTTTATTGTATGCTGAACAATGTGAAAAGCCTGAATTTTGTTATGTTCCTTTGAAGATTGTTGATTTTTTTTTCTCGCATGCAATAAACTTGGATAAACTCCAGTCTCTGCCCTGGGGTGGGCAGGAGCTAAAATTCCCACTCATTTCTTTCAACCTTTCATTTTTTGCTGTCTGCCAGCTCTCTTGGTGTCTTTCCCCAGGCATATGTAGTTCAGGAGTCAGCCAAGCATTTGCGTGGAGTTTATGTTCAGATTTTGAGTCTCCTCCCTCTCTATTTCAGGGTATCCTCTCCTACTTTTACAGCTACCCTTGCAAGGCTAAGTTCTATTTTTTTTTAATAGTCAAGGCAGTAAATCTGTGGATTTCTGTTTCACTTCTAGCTACCTCACATGGTGAGAACTGGGGAGTGCCCTCAAGTAAAAGGCTGCATCGATACCAATCTCACTCAGTGAATCCCCACTTTCTGACTTCTTTTGATCACTTTCTAATTATTCAAATGTGATTTTAAAACTATTTATATTTTTAAAATATTTTATAATTGTTATATGTTGATAAGGCCTAAAACAAGCTTCCCCATAGTTATTGAAAGCAGAAATTTTGGTTCACATTTTTTAATTTTTAAAATATTAGAACACAGCCCTCTAAAAATTGTCCTAAGTTTTCTCTGAGGATTATTGATATTTTTATATTTAAATTTTTATATTCTGAGCATCAGTAACTGAGGTTTTAGGTTTTATACTTAGGCTAGCACTGGGTACTATAAAAATTTTAACACTCAGATTTTAAAATGTTATGTTGTTACATTTATTTGCATTTCTTTAATTACACACAAGATATTCCTAAGTTATTCAGTAGACTTTATTTGTCATGAACTCCATATTTATTCTCTTCGCTTGATTTTCCATTGGGTTGTCTATCTTTCATTTATTTTATGAGCTTTTTGTAAATTAAGGAAATTAGCCCATAATTTGCCATATGAGTCACAAATGTTTCTTCCTAATTTGTCATTAGTCTATTGACTGTACTTAAGATATTTTATCCATACTGAAAATTTACTTTTTATAAGTAGTAAAATCTCTCAATTTTCTTTTATGGTTTTGAGTTCTGCACCCTGCTTAAAAAGGATTTCCACATAGTGTGATTATACATAAATTTGTGTGTAAGAGTTTTTTTTCTTTGTCTTTTAGGGCTTTTTATTTTATTTTATTTTGCTCACTCTTCAATCTGTTTAGAAGTGATTATGATGTAAGAAATAAATAGAAATCTCTCTCTTTCTCCCTCTTTTGCTTTCTTTCTAAAGGCCAGTCTATAGTTACACTTTTTAATAAATAATCTTTCTTTTCTCTGTTTATTTGAAGTGTTTACCTATATTGTACAGTAGCTCCCCCCCCCCCCTTGAAACACATCCCCGATGGATGCCTGAAACTGTGGATAGCACCAAACCCTACACGCTATGTGTTTTCTTATACATATACACCCATGATAAAGTTTAATTTATGAATTAAGCACAGTAAGATGTTTACAAAAACAGTTATAAAGCAGAACAATTATAACAATGTGCTATAATAAAAGGTCTACATGATGAGATGAAGGAGGTGAATGGCACTGGCATTGTGGGATAGCCTGAAGCTACTACCAGCCTCCTGATGATATGTCAGGACGAGGGTCATGTGGTTCCAGACCACGGTTGACTGCAGGTACCTGAATCGTGGGAAATGGAACCGTGACGTGGGGAGACCACTGTATCCTGAGTTGCCTTTCGAGTTTGATCCTTTTGTGAATCTACTGCTCCATTCTGCGTTCGTCCCTTTTTCATCACCAAACTATGTTCGTTATCGGGACTTCATTTAACATTTAACACCCATCAGGGCTACTCTTGAGGAGCAATTACTTGAAATGTAGTATACTTTAATAGTCCACTTCTGCGAACATCTTTCTCCATTTCTTTATTTTAATTACAGTCATTAAGGTTGTCTGGCTGTAGCAGGTCTCCACTTTCTGCTGACAATGCTTGCATG
Source organism: Felis catus (assembly GCF_018350175.1). Taxonomy (NCBI): domain Eukaryota; kingdom Metazoa; phylum Chordata; class Mammalia; order Carnivora; family Felidae; genus Felis; species Felis catus. Next base: position 82,961,718 of record NC_058378.1, read on the forward strand.
GCCACTCACGTTGTTCCCCTCCTCTGTCGTGTCATAGGGCTCCGGATCCACCTCTCAGAGCTTTCTGCCGGTGAAAGATGATGGTGACACTTTTGGAGAGAAGAGCATGTTTTGGAGTACCCAGGCAAACTGCCCTCCCCTATAAATAACATCAATTACATTCCCCAAGTCTATTTTTTAAGCATAATGAAAATAATTCTAATATTACAAAAATAAAAGATCTATGGAGTCTAACTCTTGCTGTTATCTTTGTATTGTATTGTATTGTATTGTATTGTATTATTTTTTTAAGTAATCTCTTCATCCAATGTGGGGCTCGAGCTCATGACACCCTGAGATCAAGAGTCGCACACTCTACTGACTAAGCCAGTCAGCTGCCCCTTCTTTGGAGTATATTTCAGTCATAATACATGATCATCATCAAAGTTCAGTTGAAAATAATTCAACATAACCATAATAAACTCATTCACTAAGTAAATGAATATGACAAATGTTCTACAAACTATAATGTAGTTATAGATCAAACTGAAATGTACTAGAAATTAGAAACGTAGAGTAAAAGCGTTTTTATATGATTATAGGCTTAAAGACAATATTGTTTTGTATGCATTTGGGAGGTTTCTTTTTTTTTTTTTTCATTCCAACACAAGATGTTTGTTTGCTGACATTTATTCAGACGCAGAGGCATTCCCACTAGACAGTACAAACGAGAGGCTGGAAAGACACAGCTAAATTAGCTATAAATGTTCAGAGAAATTTTATTTTTAAATGAAATCTACTTCTTGATAAGATGAGTGAAAACATGGAAGTTAAAAGGAATTAGAGATCAAACAAAATAAATAAAAGTACATATTGAAATCTGAGGAGGATGAGAGCCATTTTTCCTGTTGATAGTTAATATTTTCACTTTCTATTCAAACCCGGCCCCAAGAGAAAAATAAGGCAGAGTTTCAGTAGCAGCAAATAAAATGTAATAAACCCATAGGAGTGTATTAAGAGAGCAATCCACACCTGCAAAGGTGATTGATGACTGAAATCTTATGAAATCAGGAAACTGAAATGTCAAGCAATAGCACGATTTTTAAAAAAAAAACTATATATGCACAAATAAATTTATGTATATGCAAATGTACGTCTATGCACATGTATGTGTTTATAGACATGCATGTGTATTTATAAATAGATGTACATGCATTTTTGGTTTTATCTACTATTGCTTTTAAAAATGACCCTTCATATTTTCTTTTTTTATTTTTTTTAATTTTTTTTTCAATGTTTATTTATTTTTTGGGACAGAGAGAGACAGAGCATGAACGGGGGAGGGGCAGAGAGAGAGGGAGACACAGAATGGGAAACAGGCTCCAGGCTCTGAGCCATCAGCCCAGAGCTCGACGCGGGGCTCGAACCCACGGACCGTGAGATCGTGACCTGGCTGAAGTCCGACGCTTAACCGACTGCGCCACCCAGGCACCCCTGACCCTTCATATTTTCATTTTTCCCTAAGGGGTATGTTACCTTTTAAAAATACTTTTAGCTTTTAAAAATGCCACTTACCATAATAATATCGATGTGCCAATATTACTGAAATACAACGTAAAGGCACAGAAAACAACTGACAGCGGGAGAAACTGCTTACGTGTAGATCCCTTCACTTTTTTTTTTTTTTGTTTCAACGTTTATTTATTTTTGGGACAGAGAGAGACAGAGCATGAGCAGGGGAGGGGCAGAGAGAGAGGGAGACACAGAATCGGAAGCAGGCTCCAGGCTCTGAGCCATCAGCCCAGAGCCCGACGCGGGGCTCGAACCCACGGACGGCGAGATCGTGACCTGAGCTGAAGTCGGACGCTTAACCGACTGCGCCACCCAGGCGCCCCAATCCCTTCACCTTTTTAAAAAATCTTACCTCAAAAATGGAATTCGAATGGGGGCGCCTGGGTGGCTCAGTCGGTTAAGCGTCCGACTTCAGCTCAGGTCACGATCTCGCCGTCCGTGGGTTCGAGCCCCGCGTCGGGCTCTGGGCTGATGGCTCAGAGCCTGGAGCCTGCTTCCGATTCTGTGTCTCCCTCTCTCTCTGCCCCTCCCCTGCTCATGCTCTGTCTCTCTCTGTCTCAAAAATAAACATTAAAAAAAAATTTTTAAAAATGGAATTCGAATGATTGGCTCATCAACTTTAAAATACTAATATACGTCGAGAGTACTTTTAGCCGTTTTCTAAAACAATAGACCACAAGTTTTCCGTAAATAATATTTAGGCAACTGTCTGTACAAGTGTTTATCTGTACTTCACAAAAAGTACTCAGCACCCTGAAGGGTGTCAGGTAACAGCGACAGCCTGCTTCCCTTGTATCAAGTATGATGCCGGGGCGCCTGGGTGGCTCAGTCGGTTAAGTGTCTGACTTGGGCTCAGGGCATGATCTCGCATTCATAGGTTCGAGCCCCACCCCAAGCTTTGGGCTGACGGCTCAGAGCCGGGAGCCAGCTTTGGATTCTGTGCCTTCCTCTCTCTCTGCCCCTCCCCCACCCACACCCCGTCTCTGTCTGTCTCTCAAAAATAAAGAAATGTTGAGTAAATATTTTCTTAAAAAAGTATGACAGCAAAGATTCTGAGAGTTACCCGTTGAGTACATATGAGATTAAGCCGTCGCATTGTATACTAAAAAGAATACACGGCACCAGACGGCCCCCATCAGAAACACAGCTCTGTGTGTGGGCACCGTTGGGAGGGAACAGAAAAGGGAGGAAAAGAAACAGCAGAAGCAAGTGTCAGCTGGCAGTGGATGGAAGGATCTGCCGGCCTCCCGGCTGCCGGAAATGACCCCCTTGAGAGATTATAACTTCCATTGGCTGATGTTGGCCACTGGGGGCGAAGACAGCAGATCCATACCATAGAAACACTCCAACCATACCCACTCGGCAGGGGCAGCAAGAGCCCGAATCCAGAGATTACTGGAAAATCACGCTGGGGAACACGGGGAGAAATTCTGAAATAGACAGTGTTGGGGCCCCCGGGTGGCTCAGTCAGTTAGGCACCCGACCCTTGATTCCTGCTTAGGTCATGGTCTCGTGGTTTGTGGGATCAAACCCCCCATCGGGCTTTATGCTGTTGGTGTGGAGCCTGGTTGGGATTATCTCTCTCCCTCTCTCTGCTCCCACCACCCCCGCCCCCAATAAATAAAAAGCATTTTAAAAAATCTTTAAAATAGACAGTGATGATCTGTTCCCCTGGGGCCTTTCAAATGCTGGCTTTTCAAGCAAGACTCCCTTCCCCCTAAATTCCCTTTGAAATCAGAGCGTTTTGCTGCACTACTGTTTCCAACGTTCCCCATATTATAGCATTATCCATAAAACATGAGGAAAACCTGGCCCCAAATAGAGTGATGTGTGTGCCGCTGCTACGGGGCCGGGTGAGGACTGAAGCGTTCTAGTCCTCCCCAGGGTGCTCCGTGACTCAGCAGAGGACTGATGATGAGACATCAACCACCCCAGAATCTTGAAGGCATTTTCCAAGCACCCGTCAGCCACTCTTACACCTCTCCTGCTTTTAAAGGTCCTAGAAGGCGGGAAAAAAAGGCCACTTCTTTGTCCTAGAAGTTGGGGCCAATGCAGAACCCATCCTCCTGGGCAGCTGTCCCTGAGCCATCTAGCATCTGTTCTGTTCTGCTCCTGTGTGGGTGGCTTGGCCTTCCTGCCTGGTGAGCTCCAGCCTGATTGCCAGAGAATTCCAGCAGAGACGGAAGTCGGTGCTAATGTGAAGTTTTCACAGGACAAGGGCCAGCTGGGTGGGGTGGGGTGGGAGGAGCGAGGGGGAGGATGTGTCAAATGAAGCCGGAAGTCACTTCATAGAAGCCACCCGAGGAAAAGGGCCAGGACCAGGAGCGTCCCAGCTGGACCTGCTTTGTGTCTGCCTTGCACCAACATTTCAGAAGTGCCTCTCCCACCGTGACGTGCCTTGGCCGTATATTTTAATTCCTGCCTTCGATTAAACATTGATCATAATGCGTCACTCCATGATGTTTCATGAAACGAGAATTCTGCCGTTACCTCCGAAAAATTTTATGACAGTCCTCTGCAGAGAAATTGATCAAACAGTGGCTCAACGACCAGGAAGGCGGACGACTTGTAGGGGTGCCCGTATCCCGGGCATTAAGAGCTCCAAGGGAGGCCACGATTTAACGAAAACACCTCCGGACTATACCTGCTTCATCCAGAAAATAAAGCAGGGCTCGCCCGACCACATGTTTTGTCCTCTTTACCTTAATGTCAGACCTGCCCGGAGAAGCCTGGGCTTCATTTGGTTTCTAGAAAATACACATTTTACACTCTTCCCTTCTCCGTTTGCATCAAGGTTAAACTCTATCGTCACTGAACTGGTATAAAGCACAAGACCGATTCTGACCCGGAAATGAGAGAAATCACAGAAGTTCACATGTGAAGAACTGTGATCCTGAGTTTTTAAAAGACCCATCTCATGCACCGAATACTTGCATTGGAGGATGCTACGTGGTTTCACTTATTTACCAGCCCTCAGTTCCCCAGTGCCAAAAAGTGGGTGCCACTCTATTCACAGGCAAGTCCAGGAAGCTGTGTAGGGGACATTTGTGGCTTCTCAGATTTGACATTTACAAATAAACATGCCATTCATATGGACTTGCACATTATAGACGATTTCTGGCTTCCATTCTTAATAGAACCGCAGATTTCTGGAATCAGCGTGTAATGAATGCATTACAAATCTATGCACCTCTCAAGCAATTTTAGCACTAATGTGACTTCTAAATTGTGAGTTCTTCACTTCTGATTCCTGTATTTGCATATCTGTTCAAATCCAAATGATTAAAAAGGAGCTATCAAGGTTGATAGGCCTAAAATTAGACTTGTCTGTTCATTTTGAACGTACACATTAATATAGATGTCTCCACTTCCTATTTTTTTCTGAACCTTCAGTGAAGGAGAATGAGGTACGTCAACAGTTTGAGACATTTTATTTCTTTTCTTTTCCGAAAGAGTCACTAACAGCCTGTAAATCAATCAGTGATGAAAAGCCGCTCCACTTTAGAAACATGTACAGACATTTTTAAAACCACAATTTTAGGAAAGAGTAAATTTCTACCAACTAAATTATTGTAGGTGTTTTTAAAAATCAATTTACTTAATGTGACTAATCCATGGTAAAACATATTTGAACACTTGTCTTTAAGCCCACAAATGCATTCTGATTGTGTCATCATTCATGGTAATTTCCCATACATTTAGTCACCAGGAAAATGACTATGAGAAACACTTTTTTTTTAAGTCTTCTTGTTTGTTTAAAAAGAGTAATTAGTTATTTAAAGGAATTGTGCTATATTTATGGACCCTTCTTTGAAATGCAGTGTGCAGAAATAACACGCCATAAATAATCGCAGGGCTTTTTGAAAAAAAAAAATTACTTTGTTTTCCCACATCTTCAAGGCAGTGGGGGATGTGCCTTTCAAGGGATGGGACACCGGCCAGAACTTTAGGGCTGATACGCTAAGTCTGGCGACATGTGTGCTTTTCAATCATGCCTCAGATAAAATCAGAACCAGAAGGATCCAGTCTGGTTTTTGACAGCTATTTAATCAGTTACTGTCCAGGATACACGATATGGCTGTTCACTTTTTCCAGGAAGCAGCAATTTTGGAACGAGCCGAATAAGGCACATCCACCTTTTGCTTAAGCAAAGACTAAGCCCTGTGGCCTTTCTTTGAGAAATGACACTATTGTCAACGAAACCATTGTCGCTGCCGCCTTCAGAGAATTGAGGTCTGTTTGGGAGGTCCCGCCTGCCCGAACTACTGGCAAAATTACAGTCATGCACATGGCAGGAAGTTAAGACCGCAAAGGTTCAAAGGTGTTGTGGGTTGTTCATTCCAAGCTGGGACCGACCTTTGTGTTTAGTAATTTGAGCACCTCTGCTTTTAAAGAAAGGTACTTGGAAGATAAAACCATGATTCCTTCAAGGCAGATTCTGGACCCCAGGTAACTTCTTGAAAGAATTTTTGTATCCATCTTGCTTCGACTTGATGAGAGCCCTAATTATCCCCACCCCCCTTGAGTGATTAATTGTTGGAAAGGAGAATCCTGCCATCTGGGATGTCAGCTCACCAACAAAGAGTGATTCTTAGGGTGAGCAATTAAACTGTGGCCGTGTTCAAGCCTCTCATTCTCTGGTCTTCCGTAGCATCAATTAAGGTGACTTGCAGATTCAGTCACCTGGCTAGCCTGTGCTGAGGGGCTCCCCATTAGGGACAAATGATGTAATAACTCCCCAAAAGTATCCAACTGGGCTATTAAGTACTTGGAAGGCGATGCCAGCTGCTTCCTTGAAACAAGGCATGTTCTGGCATCTACACCCTGCTGTGTCTTTCCATAGAATTAGACAAAGAATCTTTCCCTACAGCACAAGAGGGATTCTTTTTCCACCCATATCCTCCACCGTGACCCCCAGTGTCTGGGAATTCTACCTCCCTCTAACAGTAGGTTACAGACACTCAGCTGTATACGCTTTTTGGTTCCCACGCAAAATCATTCTGCTACTTAATACGGTAAAGTGATCCTTGGGTCCTAACTCAGATAGGTGTTGATCTAATGTTTAGATCAGCTATTTTACAGGAACGGGTCAGAAGATATGGTCGCAGCACTTGCTTTATAAAAACACAGTCACTTCTAGCAGGTTTTGAAGCTTAGATAGGCAGGGATGGAGGGGCTGGTAATTAATGCAGGGGTGAGGTGTGGTAACTGCTGAGAATAGAGTCCCCGGTCGCTTAAAGGACTTTCATGATAATTAGTGAACTTTGCTGATCCTTACAAAGCATTAGATTCAACATGTTATTGGAAACAAGCCAATGCATCCTGAGAATTGAAAGTACCAATTACTGAGCAAGGCAGAGATGACGTACGGGACTAAAGATAGACGGGTGGCTTGAAAATCCATATAAGAGAGCAATTACAGCTCTCAGTCCCATCTGGTGTTTCTGAGACGCTAGACCCTTAAAAGAAAGGACATTTGACTTCTTTTTTTTTTTAAGTTTTTTTAATGTTTTTATTTACTTTTGAGACAGAGAGACAGAGCATGGGCAGGGGCGGGGCAGAGAGAGAGGGAGACCCAGAATCCGAAGCAGCTCCAGGCTCTGAGCTGTCAGCACAGAGCCCAACACGGGGCACGAACTCACGGACCGTGAGATCATGACCTGAGTGGAAGTCAGACGCTTAACCGACTGAGCCACCCAGGCGCCCCATGGGACATTTAACTTCTGGAGCCACTAAACCAGAGGGTCTCAGACTCAAGAGCCTCAGGCACAGAGGGAGATGGGAGTGAAACGTCTTACTCAAACCAGGCAGATGGAAGGAAATTCTTACAAGATGAACACTGAGGCAGGAATCCTTCCCTCTCCCAGGCCCACAACATCACAAAGAGGCTCTATACCCAGGCGGATCACTGGGGCATCTCTCTAAGAAATTTGCTTCCATATCATTTTCTGAGTTGCCATTCAGGGATCAACTCCAAAGTTGCCTTGGTTTGGCCTGTGTGTACGTGCACCACACCCGTGCACACAAACAAGTTACCAACCAACTTTTTTATTGCCTCACTCCTAAATATGAATGGCTCCACCAAGAATCACTAGACCTTTAATGACAGACCCCAACATGAAAGATAAAGATTGAAATGGTTAAAACATATTAAGTGAACTCAAAGGAAAGAGAGGCAGCGCAGGGTGCAGAAGATAATTTCAAAATAATTATAGTTAATATCCTAAAAGATGTAAGAGGGAATTTTGCAACCATAAAACAAGAACAAGAAGCTATAACAAAGAAGAGTCAACAAATAAGACATTATAAAAAAAAATAAGACATTATTGAAAATATCAATGAAAACTAAACACTAAAAACAAAATAAAACAAAACAAAATAGAATAATCGCAACATAAAGTCAAGGAATTCTCCCAGAGAGTAGAACAATAAGGGGGAGCCTGGGTGGCTCAGTTGGTTAAGTGTCCGACTCTTGGTTTCAGCTCAGGTCATGATCTCGTGGTTTTGTAGGTTCGAGCCCCACGTCCAGCTCTGCACTGACAGCCTGGAGTTTGTTTGGGATGCTCTCTTTCTCTCTCTCTCTCTCTCTCTCTCTCTCCCTCTCTCTCTGCCCCTCCCCAACGTGCACTGTCTCTGTCTCTCTCAAGTAAGTAAATCAACTTAAAACAAAAAAGAAAGTCAAACAATAAGAAGAGAGTTTGAATACGACAAAGAAGATAATAAAATAGCAGACCAATCTAGGATGTGCAACATCTGACTGTCGGGCATTACAGAATCAGTGAGGAGAAAAGAAGAAAGTAAAAATTATTAAAGACAATGGCAATCTATTTTTTTCCACAGGCAAGGGACATGAGCCTCTGGGTAGAAAAGCCACTGTGTGTTCCAGGTGATGAACGAAATAGAAGTCTATAACCATGAATCTTCAGGACCCTAAGAACAAAGGGAGGATCTTAAACACTTCAAAGGAGGAAAAAAAATAGATCAAACCCCAGGAATCAAGAGTTTTAAATGATTTTCTACTTCTCAGTAGCTTTGGCAGCTGGAGTGTAATGGAAAAATATCCTCAAAATTCTATGTCAAATGATTTCCTTCTATAAATCTATACTCAGATAGACTACCAATCAAAATGAAAGTAGAAATTTCAATATATAAAATTCTCAAAAACATGCTTCCCAACCATCCTTTCCTGTAAAGCAAGAAGAGGGGTCCTACCTTAAAAGAAGTGAATAATCCAGGAAAGAGAAATATATGAGACCCAGCAAGCAGGAGATTCGAGAGAGAAAGAGGAAAAAGAAATTCCCTGGACAATCACAAAGGAAAGACCTTATGAAAATACAAAGCAGGAAGTCTGGTTTAGAGAAATCAATTAAAAGAAGGACTTAAGAAAGACGATTTCTCAGACACATACACAAAATTAGGTAATTTGTTACCTGACAAGTTAGACTTTGTAAAGAATTGTACTTACGAGCCTATAGAACATATTGAAGGAAAGACTTAGATGTTCAAAGAAAACAACGTAAATTTTAAAAACTGAGGCAATCGTTAACTTTCGGAAAAGTACCAAATTACGTAGAAGAAAATGTCATCAGACCATCCTGCTGGGTCAGCAGTGAAGGAGAGTTAACATAAATAAAATAGCTAAACCACTGGGAATGAATTTAAATAAAAATTAAGACACTATGGGCTGGAAGATTAGGTATAAGTGAACGAAAATCTCATCTCTTTTGAAAAGAAGACAATAGATAAAGCTAAAAATTGACGAATTGGGAAAAAGCAGTATCTGCATATTATTTCAATGTGGGGGGGAAATGTTAAAAACCAGGCAATAGAGTTTACAAGTTATTACTTGTATGGAGCAGAATAGGGTAGGGGGAATAGGAAAGCAAGTAAGGTCTTGCTATAAGTTCTTTGTATTGCTTTGATTATTTTTTAAATGTAAATTCAAGTTAGTTAGCATACAGTGCAGTCTTGGCTTCCGGAGGAGAACCTAGTGACTTATCCCTTACATATAACGCCCAGTGCTCATCCCAACAAGTGTCCTCCTTAATTCCCATTACCCGTTTAACCTATTCCCCACCCACCTCCCTCCAGAAACCCTCAGTTTGTTCTCTGTATTTAAGAGTCTTTTAGGGTTTGCCTCCTTCTCTGTTTTTATCTTATGTTTCCTTCCTTTCCCCTTTGTTCATCTGTTGAGTTTCTCAGATTTCACATATGAGGAAAATCATATGATATCTGCCATATTCTGACTGATTTATTTCGCTTTGCATAATACCCTCCAGTTCCATCCATGTTGTCGCAAATGGCAAGATTTCATTCTTTTCCATTGCTGCATAGTACTCCTTCATAGATACATACTTCGATTACAAATTAATTAAAAAACAAAAATGAGTGCCAGCCTGTACTTTAGAGTTATGGGAAAACTTCAGAATGCCTAACACAGAAAAAATCAAAAGTAGTCACCTCTGAGGAATAGGGAAGGAAGCCCAGAAGGCGTATGGGGGAGGAGATTTTTATGTTTTGCTTTAACTCGTTGAACATCACACATGTTACTTTAATAAGTAACAAAAACCAAAAACGACAGGATTAAAAATTAACATATTAAAGTTCATTATAGTACTTTAAAAAATAGATGTCAAAATATCTAGTGATCCAGGGGTGCCCGGATGGCTCCGTCAGTCAGGTTTGGCTCAGGTCATGATCTCGTGGTTTGTGGGTTCGAGCCCCACGTCGAGCTCTGTTCTGACAGCTCAGAGCCTGGACTCTGCTTCAGATTCTGTGTCTCCCTCTCTCTCTGCCCTTCCCCAACTTGCACTCTCTCTGTCTCTAAAAAATAAATAAATAAACCTGCAGCATTTTCAAGTGGCACTTCTGGTCACGACCCTTTCATAGAAAGTGGAAAGGGGCTTTCTCTTCCTTAAAAAAAAAATCCAGTAATCCACCAAAAGGAAGATGTCCTATTTAACAAACACTGAAGGCTTACTGAGTGCCAGTTCACTGAGCTAAATGCTTTTACATGAATTAACGCATTCGGTGTTTAAAGTGCTAGGAGGTAGTCACAGCCAACTTAACCCCATTTTAATGTACAAGGAGGTTAGCATTTAGCAAGGTTAAGTAACTTAATTACTTACGAGCCATAGTGGAAGAAGATTCAAGACTAAGTAATCCCAAACTCAAACACTATGGTTTTTAACCACCATATTGCATTACCCCCCTGCGATCTGAAGTCTCCAACTGGGCCCACGAACCTTCTTTCCCTTGCGTCAGAATGGCAGCAGCAGCGATTAATGTTTGGAAGGCATTTACAGCTAGACTTTCAAGGCTTACATTCCTCTTTTGCTAAAGTTCTTGTTCACATCTTTCATTTATGTTGAAACATGTTTCCCCCTAGAACTCGGATTCTGGGTCTGTGTTAGAGTATAGAGCTGTGTTAGGCTATAAAAAGAAGCTCCAGTTTCGGAAATATGAGCTCTCAGGGAAGAAAATGTCAGAGACTTGAAAACTCAGTGACATGAAGTCACACAACGGGGCCCCTTGCCAATGCAATTAGGGTTCAGAGCAAGATATTTTGTTCATGGACGTATCCATTACAAACCCTGAGGACAAAACCTTATACCTACCACCCCACCCAAAGTGTACTAAGTCAATAAGATGAAAAAGTTGGACATGTTAAGGAGTGGTGGGGACCAGGGCAATTGGAACTCTCACACAGGGCTGATATGTCAATTGGTGTAATCTCTTTGGAAAGTTATCAATGTGTCATAAATCTACGCATATACATACACTACGAGTAGGCAATTCTACTCCTAGAAGTTCTTCTATCTTCGCCAAAAGATTCGTATAGGATATTCATAGCAACTCTATAGCTAATAGCCAAAATACCGGAAACAGTACAAATATCCACCTATAGGAGGGATGGATAAAATGGCCACATGATGGAATGTATTAAAGGAAAAAAAGGAACTATAAGGACTCGTAACACTATAGCTGAATTTCATCAGAAGAAATGTTGAGTGGCAGGGGTGCCTGGGTGGCTCAGTCGGTTGAGCAGCCGACTTCGGCTCAGGTCATGATCTTGCGGTTTACGAGTTCGAACCCGGCCTCAGGCTCTGCGCTGACAGCTCAGAGCCTGGTGCCTGCTTCAGATTCGGTATCTCTCTCTCTCTCTCTCTCTCTGCCCCTCCCCCGCCCCACGCTCTGTCTCTCTCTCAAAAAATACATAAATAAGAAAACATTTTAAAAATTTTTAAAAAAAGAAACATTGAATGACAGATCTGGACATAAAACAGCACACAGTAATGATCATATTCATATAAAGTTCAAAACCAGGCACAGTTCATCCATATTTTAAATTACAATAGGGGGTGCCTATGGCTAGGAGGACAGGAGGGCCATCTGGAATTCTCTAATGGGTTGTAACCTTTTGGGTGCTGATGGATGAATGATTCACTGTGAAAATTCACCAGGCTGTATACCTGACTTGTGGAACTCTTCTGTAGAAATATCAATAGCATTCATCAAAAACTACAACGAGGCAGAGAAGTCTTGGTACATTTGACACATTCTTAGGCTTGTTTACCATCAGTTTAACCTGAGCGCATTATAAAATTCCTGGCTTAGAGGAGAAAATAGTGCATATACATATCATTACAACAAGCTTAGGTATCCTTACCTGCTCCAAACTTTTGTCCCAGGTTGCTCTGTCTTTGAGCCTTTGCCCTTTGCAGGCCTTTTTTCCTAGCACACGCTTTCTTCCCTCCCGATGCTGCCAACATCACCGCAGCGAACCAACATGGTGCCCTTGCATCATCCTGTCCTCTCCTGTCCTACTGCACTTAGATGCTTGCCTCAGTCCTTCCTCACGGCGTCCTTCCTTCTAGACAGCTCCACGCCCGCACCACTTAACACAGATCCTGGCATACGGTTAGGTGTTGAGTCAATTCCTGTTGACAAAGCATTAACACACGTCCTTCTGGTGACTTGTGAGAACTCTAAAGTGTGGCCAAGGGGGAAGAAAACTCGCAGGAACTGGCATAGCCTTGCTCCGTGCACTTTCATACAGGTGACATCTTGTGAAAATCGTGATCGTGGACAAGCCTCGAGGGAAAAGAAACGATCCAGAAGGGTATTGTGCAATCAGAGGTGGAGGAGACAGGTACCGTTGAAAGTGAGGAAGTCAGTTGGTCCTTCTGGGAGTGCTTTCTGGAGGAGTGCTTTTGAACCCGTGCTGAGTGCTCCCACAGCAACCTCTGACGGGTGGAATAAACCTTAAACCTCAGAGACTTTACTCACCCGCCCTCGGTTTCTGTGTTCTTACCTGCATAAAGGCGATCACTCTTCCTACCTCGTGCATTACTGGAAAATCTCAAATGAGACCTCTGCCAGGGTGCTTTGTGTGTTCCAAAGGCCAAGCAGATACGATGAATTATAATCTTCTGCTGGCAGCATGGGCTCAGAATCACACCATTCAAAGTAACACGGCAACGGCCAAATAATCCAACAGGTCACACCTAATTAACTGGCAGGGCGTGACTGCCTAATTAGGAAAACCGACATTACTCTAGGTATTACAAAAAGAGAGGATTTAGCACAGGGAATTCAGTGACGAAATGACCGGATAGAAGCGATGTTACAAGGACCCGGAAGGCTGCCACATCTCTGCGGGAGCCCGCAGTCCACGGCCCCTGCTCTCCTGGGCAGGACTCCGGACGCCAGCCTCCGCTGGCCGCCCCCTCCCTGGGAAGAACTCGGCGTTCCTGCCACCTGCAGCAGGTGCTCCTGCCAAAGATTGCAGCTTCCCACAGTTCCCCGCGGCTGCCCCTGACCTACAGCCCCACGTGGGCTGGAGGCACCGCCCGGAACAGAATGGCTCGTGCCTGCCCCTCCCTGATGCAACCTTGCATCGGCAGAAGCGAACGGGAGCCCTGCTTCTGAAGGCTCCTATCCTGGCAGAGCAAAAGCGCAGCTAGAAGTCTAGAAGGGCAGAAGTGTAAGGACTGCCACAGACAGCATCTGGCCCTGTTTTCAATACTCGTTATTTTGGGGGCATCTGGGCGGCTGTCGGTTGAGTGTCTGACTTCGGCTCAGGTCATGATCTCACGGTTTGTGAGTTCAAGCTCCATATGGGGTTCGCTGCTGTTAGCTTACAGCCTGCTTCAGATCCTACGTCCCCATCTCTCTGCCCCTCGCCTCCCCCCCGCCCCGTCTCCCTCTCTCTCAAAAATAAAACATTAAAAAAATTTTTTTTAGATACTTGTTATTTTTAAGAAGTATCCAGCCCTGATCGTTGTAACCACATTGGCATCTAAGGAGAAATGGATCAACAGGTTAGAATTAGCTTTAAAGGTCCTTCTGTCACAAATAAATGGTAAGGATATTTCTGGTTTTGGAGAGGCTTCGTTGAGCATAACTTCATCTTAAAATGTGTGCATACTTAGCTCCCAACAAAGCGTTGTCTGTAGAGAAAATCCCACCATCAGCTTGTACAGCACATTGCAAATTTTTCTGCATCTTTTTTTTTTTTTTTTGAATCCCTCACGAAACCCTTGTGAGAAATGGCATCTGTTACGGATGCAGGCATCTGAGGCTGGGGGAGGTTGAGGGACGGGTTCCGGGGGCGGGGATGGTCAGTGGCCTGAGCGTTGAAGGCGATTCACCTGCTCCCCTGACCAGCGTCCTTCTCTCTGCAGTGCCTGTGACGCAGTCGGGTATGGCAACCAGAGGAAGCTAGACCGTGTGGGCAAAGAAGCCAGACAGCTAGACCCGATCTGTACCGACTAAGTAGGGTGTCTGGGACCCAGCGCCCCTGTGATGCCTCAAGGTGCCTGAGCCAACCGTGAGCGGATGCCCTGCTCCGCCATGCCCAAGAGACACACAACTAATTATCATCGTGTAATTGGATTGGTTCCGTTTTTTTAATGCAATTCTCTATAGATGTGTAGCCAAACTAAACAGATGTTGGGTGTTTGCCTCCATGTCTGCCGAGCTGTGTTCCGTGAGGAACCTTCTAAAGGTGGCTGAAGACACAGGGGATGGTTCTAAAATGCTGAGGAAAATTACTTCTTTTCCACCAGGCCCTGGGAGAATCTGATAGAAACCGAGCAAATGCTCCGCCATCGGCGGGGGAAGAAGGCAGTGCCTGGAATGGCATAGAGTTCGGGGTGGAAGTTCTTCGGGCGCAGTGCACTTCACGTCAGTTCCAGGTCATCATAGACGGTGCTCGAGCCGAGGGGGGCACAGGGAACCTGCAGATGAAGTCCACGGAGATCAGAGGGTGTAAGCCCTGGTTACCAATCCGCTCCAGAAAGCGCTGATGAAATTGATGACACTGCAGAAATCCGAAGGTTTTAGGAAATACTATAAGTAAGCAAACTCCAGGGGGGTAACCTCTGAAAAATGCTCCAATTCTGGAAAGCGCAGCAAGGGGATGAAAAGCCAGCATCATCCATCCGATACGTGGATGCGGCAAAAGCTAAGGACCAAATTACAGGCAGCCGTCGTGTGGAAATGGAAACACCCTTCCGCCAGCCACGTGTCCCAGAAAACCAATTACACAAACAAGTACATTAAATAAATGGAATTTAACATATTCGTATTATACCATATAATGTGTCTTTAATCCAATAGTTTAATCTAATTTAATATATTATTAGAATATATAAGAAGTAATACATATTTTATTATAGGTTACCTAACATATTAATGTAACAATTGTGTTGTATGTTGTATATGCTGTTCCATATATGTGATTGCAACATTAATATATTAATATATAATTAATTTGATATTTATAACAGTTACTCTTTAATAAAGATGTATGAGCACTAAACAGGTGCTTCTCATGCTCACTTGCCCTTCACGACCCGGTGAAGCAGATACTATTATTCACAGGGAGAATGAGGCTCAGAGAGGTTTGCTAACTTAGGCAAAAGAACAGAGGAAGGAAATGGGTTCCAAGACAGGACCGCCTACCTCCAGGGTCCACACTCCTAAATGCTAATTTCCTTGCCACTTAAGCAACATCTGGGCTCCTGCAGCCTTCGTGGAATGAGCATTCGTGGCTTTTGCTCTGAGTTGGGAAAGAACAGTGAGAGGCAGTCTGAGCCTCAGCAGGATCTGGAAAACCACTCAGGCCTTCCTCATTTCTGGAGGGGCAGCAAACTTCTCTGTGTGGCCCCTCAACAGACCAGACAGTGACGCCAGAGAAACTGTGCCCTTCCCCTGGGTGTTTCAGATCACTTCCACCTGCATCTCAG
The DNA here is from genome assembly GCF_018350175.1 of Felis catus. NCBI lineage: Eukaryota > Metazoa > Chordata > Mammalia > Carnivora > Felidae > Felis > Felis catus. Next base: position 82,977,521 of record NC_058378.1, read on the forward strand.
GAGAGGAGCCAGGAGCCCAGCCCCTTCTGTCCGCCTGCGTGTGCTGCTGTGCAATGCAACACTGAACCAAAGTGGTCAGGAATTAGGGGACCTTGATCAAGCTTGAGAAATAAAATGACAAGAAATTGAAAATAAAATGATTCTATCATGTTTCCTCAATGCAGGACGTAGCCAGAATTGCATCGGGGAGCAGCAAGGAGGGAGTGGAAAAGCCCTACTAGTCAAGAGCATCTTAAGCTCTATTCTAGTCTATTACGTGCATATTACTGTAAACATTTCATAGGAAAAAGAGGACTTCGATGCTCACACAAGTGGCAAGTTAGAGTTGTAAACAGCAGGTCTCATTTATACAGACCTGATCGTTCACACCTGAAGCTTGGATAGGGACTCTGCCCAGCCAAGGTCACACAGCGGGAAGGGAACAAACCAGACAGAAACTCCAGTCCACTGACTCCCAGGCACTTCCTGCCCCCCACACGAGGCTGGATGCCCTTAGCTTCATAGTCAGTGTAACTTTACATTCATTCCAAATACATTATTCTTTAAAAAAAAATCAACAGAATATTCATGGTGTTTAATTCCAACAAGTCTTTCTCTCAAATAACATTTCTGTACCTATTATAACGTCCTGTGTATTTACTAGAATGTTTTTTTAAATTTTCAATAGAATTATCATGAAAATTGGCATTATAATTTTTAATTCAAATTTTAAAAATGTAAAAGAAAACTTTATGATAAAACCAACTTAACCGCTTTGTAAGACATCTTTCTAGAGGAAAGGTTATATCCTTAAAATTTCCATTCAAAAATATCTTTATTGATGGCTATGGATTCTGAACATTTCTTTCCTCTTCACTATTTCACTACTTTCTAACAAGGAAATAACGAAAATTAAGCTACCTCTTATGGGGCATAAATGAGAGGTTTTTCTTAACAAACGGGTCTACTTGAGGAAATAGACTGTGACTTCCCACTAGATGGCATTACAGCCACATAATTAAGGACAGGACGGCTCCCAAGAGGACTGATCAACACACAAAGCCACCATGTGGTTACCAAGAGGGTGACTTCATTCTTACCTCAGCTGATTGCAGTTTGCTGTCTATTTATTGGCTACAATGAAGACAAGGCATACTCATTACAAAAGAAAAAAAGTGTTAGGAAACAAATAAAACAGACTAGTGAAGAGAAAAGTATGCACCCTTACTTGCCACCCTAAGAACAACAATTGATCCGTCTTGTGCCAGGAAATATGCAAAGTGCTTTACATGCTTGATTTCATTTTGCCCCAGTGGAGGGGGAGGGCCTGGGACCCGGTTACTACCGCTCTGAAGATAAGGAAACTGAGGATCGAAGTCAACTCACTCAGGCTCACACAGTAACTGGGCAAGACCAGGATTCAAGCCTGAGTCAATGTGACACTTCGGGCTGGCCCGTCAAACACAGCCTGATTGCCAAAGCCAACCACTGTTGACATCGTCCTGCTCCGCATCTACAAGTATAAAGCCTGTCTACAGAGATACAAGGCAAAAGTGTTGCCATAAAACCTAGAACATCCTTACGTGATCCCGGTGGTTGCCATAACTTTTAACATTCAAGTAACCCTATGCAAATTCTATGGCACCTACTTACTACATATATGCATGAAAGGAAATAAATATCGCACAGTTAAGTTACCAAGTGTGTTTTCCAGCTTCGTGCCTCTCAGTATATTCAAGGCTTTAAACACACGTGGGATGAAACAAGAGGAATCTATCTGCTAAAACGGCAACAGACCACACGGAGGAAAGAGACATTTCAAGTGACTTTATAGCATACTCCCTTGACTGTACTTCATGAACGAGATATATTTTAAGGATAAAAAAAGAGCTCCAAAGAAACCTTAAATCTCATTCAGTAGTTGTCCTATTAGTAATTATGGTGGTATAGTTGTTCAAAACCATAGAAGTACACTGTGAAATAAAGCCAGAAGTAACTATGTTGATATTATCAGGAATCAGATTTCCAGTGTAAGAGAAATGAGACACAGATATAGAGTAACAGCTTAAAAAAAAAAAAACCCTGTAAGTTAAATTCAAAGAAGAAGTATATTAATTTGTGATTTTTTTAAAATATATTTCTTAGCTCTGTCCACTGAAATTTCTAGAAACAATGTTATCCCTTCCCCAAGAAGCCATTCTACTCCCTATATTTAGGATTCTTACACTATTGCCCCTAAAAGGGTACCAGTGGGTCCACGGGAGAAAGAGATGTTTCAAGATCTGGGTCAGGGAATGTACCAAATGATCCTGGGACATCTTGTGTCGGAAAGAAAGGAAACGTTCGAAGACTAGCAGGGCCATGTCAAAAGGACACAGTGGCCAGTTCAAAGGAACTCCCAATGTTCCAGTTTGGGGACAATATGAGCATCACAAAAATAATTAGAATTTATGAAAACATTAAGTACGTAAAAATTCCTGACTCCGTGGTGGTACTCCAAAAAAGAGAAACCCAACAAAACTTGTTGTTTCCAATTAGGAGGACTGCTTCACTGACACCTGACTCTTAAAATTGATCAATAAAGAGAAAGAATCACATTTTCGTTTTTGCCTTTTAAATAGGAACTATAGTTCGGGGAAACCACATAAGTCCAATTGATGACAGAAAGCTCTATTTTACAGAAAAATGACAGGTAGCTAATGTCAGTGGAGTGACCAAAATAGAAAATTTCCAGGTTGCAACACCCAATGGCGTCACTGATTCAGGCAGTGACCACCAGTGGAAAATAGGACCCGCAGCAATTCTCACCTAGGGATCCTTTTACTGGGGGAACTGGATTTTTTCTTGTACTGGAGCATCACTCCACGGATTAGTTCTTAACTTCCTTTACAATGGGGAGCTCGAGCTGTCACTTCCTTAACCCAGTGGTCAAAATCAGTCAGTGATAGGGGACCAACCTGGCGTTGTGTGCCTGTGGACATGATGGGGTAAAACGACTTAAACAGAATCTATACCAACCTTGAAACTTAACTTCCAGCATAGATGAAATGTAGGGGATATGTTATTACTGGAGGAAACAATCAGACAAATCCAGATTGGAAGACCTCCCACACATCAACTGGACTGCTCTTTTTAAACAGTCAGCACCTTTAAATAAAAGCTTTGGGGAAGGGAGGCAGGAGGTAGAGAATAAAAGAAACTGAAGGCACATCACTAATACATGAGAGCTCTCATGTGTACACATTCTGATTTGAAAAGGAAAAGGCTAATGAGTTATTTAGAGAACAATGGGGAAATTTCAATATGAAGTGTTTATTAGACAATATTATGGGATTACTGCTGACTTATTAGCTGTGATTATGATATGGTGTGTTGGAGACTGTCTTCTTTTTAAGACGGATGCTGACATGTTTAAGAGTAAAGAATCAAAAGGTTTATCATCTACATCTAAAGGCTTCAACAACAAAATACCCACATACACAGAGGTGAAGCAAAGACAGCAGTAATTTACAAACTTTAATTCAACATTCTTGTCTGGAATAAAAGTTCAAGTATATAACATGTGAGGGTTTTAAAATCCGTCAGATGTGGGGCGCCTGGGTGGCGCAGTCGGTTAAGCGTCTGACTTCAGCCAGGTCACGATCTCGCGGTCCGTGAGTTCGAGCCCCGCGTCGGGCTCTGGGCTGATGGCTCAGAGCCTGGAGCCTGTTTCTGTATCTGTGTCTCCCTCTCTCTCTGCCCCTCCCCCGTTCATGCTGTGTCTCTCTGTCCCAAAAATAAATAAATGTTGAAAAAAAAAATTAAAAAAAAAAATCCGTCAGATGTAACTTATTTATTATATTTCAATATAGCCAGGTCTTTCCTTAATAATTGGAAACTAGGGTATATCTGGAGAAAAAAATATCATGACTATAAGACCTTTCTTCAGTTACCTATCAAGAATATAGAGAACATAGCTGAGTGTATTTGACTTTTGGAGAGAGACAAATGCTGGCCTCAAGATTCGTTCCCTAGAACAGCGGATGATCGATTAATTGAGAGCGAGAGAATACCAACAGATAGTATAAAGCAACCGATCACTACTTAATGCTTACATGTTTTACACACATGATGTCGTGTAGTCTCCACAGGAACTCGTGATATGGGTACTATTGACTCCCCTCTGCAGATGAAGAAACTGAGGCTTGCGGCGGGGGTTGGGGGGGGCGGTGGCTAACAGTCTACCTGTTCAGGTTCTTGGGACCACAGCCAACACTCCGATCCCGGTCTATCTGTAGCTGAAGTTCTCACCTTCTACATAATTTGCCTGAAAAAAAGTTTGGGCAATCTGCACAGCCCTAATGTTGCTTTAATCTTTTCAGCTAATAATTTCAGGTATGAACCACCACAGGGCGGTGATGACACAGGTTATGTATTAATTGGGAAACCTAATAAGTCAAAGCACATCACAGCTGGGGAAAAAAGGAACTCAGAAGTAGAATCACTGACCTAAGGTCTGTAGCTGGAGGCCAAGGTTGGGTTGACTCCCCGCCAGGGCTCCTGGCCACCGTGGCCCCTGGCCTGACCCCTTCTAGTGTGAGGAACTGGAAATCCATACATAATTCCAGAACTTGGGGCATTCTTTGGAAGACAAGGACGACAAAAGTCAAGGACAGCTTTTGTGGGTGCCGTAAATGATCCATTCAAAGACCCCAAAGTCCCCGGAGTTCTCTCCAATTTCAAATGTTTTAAAAAGTTAAGTAGACACCTCCAATCAAGTGGTATCCTACAAACCAGCCTTGAACAAAAGTGGATGTGCCTTTCTCGGAGTCCCATACAAGGGATGGTGAGAAGTAAGGGCACAGGTGCATGGCCTTGCCCTGGGGAGGCCCAGGCCCTGTGAGAAGGGGGGGGGGGTCCTCCTTCTCACTGCAAAGGGGAGTCACTGAATTAGAATGACAGGGTCTTGTTTGTCTTTGCTTCTGTCTCAAGTTTTCTCTTGCGTGTGACAAACTGCCATAACTTAGCAGCTTAAACAATAGGTCAGGTGTAGGCTGGTGTTCTGCTGAGGCTTAACTCAAGGTGTTGGCTACTGTGTCCGGAGCCTCGGACCTCTTCCCAGGTCATTCCCATCACAGACAGAACTCAGTTCCTTGTGGTTATAGGACTAAAGTCCCTGCTTCCTGGATGGCTTCAGCCTGGGGCCCCTCTCAGCTGCTAGAGGCTGCTTCCAATGCTCACGTGTGAAAACGGATCAATTCAGTTTGGGACACGTTGAGTTGGAGAAGAGGACATCCAAATGGCTGACCAAAATGGCAGAATCTTTAGTGAATTCAGGAGTTCTCAACTGGGGGTGATTTGGCCCCACAGGGGACAGTTGGCAATGTTATAAGACATATCTGGTTGTCCCAAAAGAGGGGAGACTGCCACCATCCAGGAGCGAGACATCAGGGGTGCTGCTAACCATTCTACGGTGCACAGGCCGGCAAAGAATCATCCAGGCCATTGTCAGTAGTGCTGAGTCTGAGAAACCATACATCACTGGCTGGTACTTAAACCGCCAGGGTGAGGAGACGAGTGGTCCTAAAACAGAGCTCTAAGAGGAGGGCAGGCTAACCCGGGGCCTGAGAGGAAGCTGGGAGATGGGAGAGGCGACCCAGAGAACAGAGTCGAAAGCAGGTAGAGAAAGGGGGGGTCGGCTCTGGAAAACCTCAAAAACTGCTGAGGGTCAAGCAAGGAGGAGTAAAAGTAATCACCTGATTCAGGGAGACAGAGGCCGCTGGAAACTGTGCCTGGGCTCAGTGAGCCGTGTGTCCTCCAGCCTGGAGGACTGAGCAGCCAGCAGAGGCAAGGGAGAAGCCAAGAGAGGCAACAGCATCTGGAGAAGACAGAGGATGCTTGTCAGCACGGAGAGGACGGAGAGGACGGAGAGGACGAAGGTCTGTAATGCGCTGGTGGAGGAGGGGAGGGGAGTGACCACAGAGGGAGGGCTCAGGGAAAAGAGTGAGCACAAGAACTGGGGAGCACAGCACCTCTCACTCGGGGCCCTGCCAGGGGCACCTCCCTAAACGGTCCTCTTCAGGTGGTCCTCGTGCCCCACCTGGCCCCAGTCCTGCTAGGAGAGAGACCGCTGTGACAAAGAGGGACACCTTTCCCACTGCGGCCAGAAGGAAGGGAGACAGGTGTGTTTAGCTGCAGGGGGGCTCGGAAGTTTTGTGGAGGAATGTTGGGGAGACAGATCCTCGAAGTAGGCAGTGGGGTCACTTTTGAGAATAAAAGGGAAAAGGGGCCAGGGGGTTGAGGAAGGGGTCTAGGTCTGTCAGTCAGGAATCCCGGGCAGGGCCAAGGGCTCAGGGGGAGCTGGGTGCTCGGAAAATGAAGACTTTTCCTTCTTATTTCAATTCCCATGAGGGTTTTGGTTGGTTCATTTTTTTTCCTCTCGGAAAAATTCTCATCAGATTTCCATCCAAGTCTGGCTCAAGTGTTAAAACATTTCTTCCCCCAAATGACTGTATTCTATCTACTGATACTCATTTTATGAGGCCAATCTGTCGAAAGATGCGGAAACTATTACAGTCAATAGAGATGGAATGTAACATTGGGCTCAGAAAGCAAAGAACAGTGATTAAAATGGGGGCATTCCTGTACACATTGCAATGATTTTTCTAAAGCGAAATTGAGAGAAATTACATGAAGGTTCATCTGATCTCCTTAGAAGTCCTGAAACTCACAAGCGTTAAAGAATTACAATATTAACAGAAACAGAGGCTATTAAAATTAAAGGGGATTTGGAAAGAGCTATCATCTTTTTTTTTATTCCTTTTCATTGTAAGAGATGAGCCACGATGTTCTTTAAAATTCAGTATCTCCGATTTTATTATCACAGTAATGCAGTTAACTGCGATAAAATTAATGCTTCCTCCCAAATCACAAGCCTCCACCAAGATAAATGTCTTCTACATTCAGAGCCTTGGCCAATCCAATCCCTCCCTTTCCCCCTTCCCTCCCTCCCTCCCCCCTCTGAGCAGAAGCTTCCAGACTCTTCTACAGAAGCTAAACATCTAAAGGGAAGGACCGACCATAGGTCCCATGGATGCAGGCTGTACCCCCACACGGTTGCGGTTCTGATCCGGACTCTCTTTCTCCATTACCCCCATAGTTTGGGTCAAGACCGAGCTGTGTGGCCTCTGGGATGCCCCAGCCTCATGACACACGGTTTCTGGAAAGCTGTCTCCTAACCGGTAGCCATTGCCAAATGTCAGGTGTGGAAACCTGCTTAGACTCTCAGCCAACTAAGTGTTGTTAAGGAGGGCAGGAAGGGTGTGTGCGCGCTGAGACCCAGTTTGCTCCATGGTGAACACATCTGAGTCGCACTTTAGAAGATATTCGCTGATGGAAAGACTTCTTTTTTCTTTAAGCTGCAGCTTGCCGCATCTATGGAGAGCAGTCCAGGTTTAAAATTGGGAGGACGTACTGAAAAACGCTAAGCTTAGAGGCAGATGGTTCTGGCTGCGGTTTTTTGTTTTTGTTTTTAGTTTATCTATTTTTCACACAGTGAGAGAGAGAGAGAGAGAGAGAGAGACAGAGCCTGAGGGGAGAGGCAGAGAGAGGGAGACACAGAATTCAAAGCAGGTTCCAGGCTCTGAGCTGTCAGCACAGAGCCTGATTCGGGGCTCGAACCCACGGACCTGAGCCGAAGTCGGACGCTCGACGGACCTAGCCACCCAGGCGCCCCTCTGGCTGCTGTTTTTGATGGAAGCAACAAAAGCAGGTGGTGTTTTCCATCCTGAGTACTCCCATCCCCCCTCAGCTGTCCCTGCAGCTATGAGGGGGCCGTGGACCCCCACAACCTGTACTCCTTTAACAACAATTAGAAATCTTTGGGGAAGGCGGAGAAGGGCAGGGGGGTACATACTGGCTAAGGAGCCCACCTCAGTGAACCAGCTCCAGCTTCTTCCCTGTCACTGGTTGAGAGACCAGAGTCCCCGGCTTCTACCTTCTAGAAGCCTTGACAACCCCTTGAACCGCCTTTAGGTCACCCATCACTTAAAGGGCAGTTACTTTTAAGTGGAGAGGCCTCTGTGGCAATAGAGGGACTCTCTCTTCTGCCCTTTGTTAAAACCTTTCGTGAATTGGTTGTTTTACATAAAATTCGCAATTACAACTTGAGAGGCCTAAGGCCACACCGACCTTAAATGGCTGACTCAAACTGGGACCCTTAATTCCAAAGTCCAAATCTTTTCCTGCATCCATCCTCAGCCCCAACCCCCTGCCCTCCCCCTTCCTCCTCCTCCCCACCACCAAGAAAAAGGAAAGGAGACAGGCGGTGGGATTGAAACTTTGGTCTGTTAAATGAATTTCAGTGTATCTGCTTTGATGATCCACAGACCCCGGATGGAACTCATCTCAATGATGGGCTCTAACAGGCAGGTGCCGAATTTCCTGGCGACGGGGCCCACCCACTATGCCCGAACCTTGATCATGGGACGGGAACGTTCGCTTCTCCAAGCGCCGGCAGGGAGTAGAACTCGAGTCCCAGAGGCCTCCGCTCTTTCCCAAACACCCCGCCCTATGGAGCCTGGCGCCCCGGGGAGCCCGGAGAGCTGGTGGGGAACTGGGAGGCCGGGAGCCAGGCAGCACGGGGAGCCGGGAGGAGCCGGAGTTGGGGCAGACTCAGCCGGGGAGACTGGCGAGTTTAAGGGTGCAGAGGGAACTGCACGGGTTTGTGATGTTGGGCGCACACAGACGTCCCCGTCTTTTCCGAGTCCCAAGAAAGCCAGTGGAGGGTTTTGCTAACCACTCACCCTGTGCCCCGAGGCCACTTGTGGGAACAAGCGGCGGGGGGCGGCGGGGGGGGGGACTTCCTAGGCAGCTGGGGCTCCGGATCTTCCAGTGTTTCAACTCTTACCCCGGTCTGGTTCCCCTCCGCGCGTTTTTCGCAGGGGGACTCCGTAGGACTCCAGTGCCACTGTCCTGGCCCAGCCAACCCTGGCCTTGGGCCCTCGCGTCTTTCACCGCGGTGACTTTCCTCGTGGTCCCAGCCCCTAGACATCCGTGGGCTCCAACCAGACTCCTGGCCCAGCACAGCGGCCCTCTGCTCCCCGTGGCCCCAACGACACAGGGGCCTGGATGAGGAGATTCTGCAGGGACAGGGTGCCCCGTGGTCGAGCAAGGATGCCGTGCGTTCGACTGGGGGCCTGCGAGAGACGTGGGGTCTGGCAAGGGGCCAGGGCAACCGGGACTGAGGGGACCTAGAGGCCAGATGAGGCGGGGATAGGTGAGATCCCTAGGGACTCTGGTCTGGGGCTCGGGTGCTACTAAGTCCAGGGCACTAAATAGCGTCAAGACTAGGGAGGGGCTGAAAGCTGACCCCGGGGCGGGGACCGCCCGGGGGTGCCACTCTTCCGACGCTGTCTGTCGGGGGAAGGGAGGGGGCTCGCCACGCACACTCACCCGGGACTGGGCCCCCCCCTCCTCGACGGCATTTAAAGGGCGGAGGGCGGGGCCCCGCGGGCCGCACCGGAGAGCGGCGGGCAGCCAAGCTGGATGGGGCGCCCATGAGCTTCGGCGCCGAGCTTCCCGGCCAGGCCCGGGAACGGCCGGACATGGCCTCGTACCGCGACGGCTCGGGTGCGTGTCCCGTCCCGCACAGCCAGGCCGGGGCCACCGCGCACCCCGTGGCCTACGCGCGCGCGGATCTGGGCGCGGGAGCCGGGGCCCAGTGCCCGTGGCTGAACGCGCCGGCTCTCAGCCCCGCGCCCTACACCGCCGGCCCCCGGCCCGCGCCCCCCTACGCGGCCCCCGGCCCGCTCCTCGGCGCCCCGGGCGGCCTGGCGGGCGCAGACCTCGCGTGGCTGAGCCTGTCGGGCCAGCAGGAGCTGCTGAGGCTGGTGCGGCCGCCCTACTCGTACTCGGCGCTCATCGCCATGGCCATCCAGAGCGCGCCGCTGCGGAAGCTGACGCTCAGCCAGATCTACCAGTACGTGGCCGGCAACTTCCCCTTCTACAAGCGCAGCAAGGCAGGCTGGCAGAACTCCATCCGCCACAACCTGTCGCTCAACGACTGCTTCAAGAAGGTGCCCCGCGAGGAGGACGACCCAGGTAAAAAAAAAAAAAAAAAAAAAAAAAAGGCGCGCCCCATCGTCCCGTCCAGGACTCCGCGGATGCCGGCCGCCCGGCCGCTGGCACTTAGGCCCGGTGGCTGGGGGCAACCCAGTCCCTTCCGCACCGCACAGCTAGGGGAACTGAGGCGGGAGGAAGGGGAGGAGGGCAGCCTCCTAGACGACCCCGGAACCCGCAGACCCTGGCTTCGGGTCTACTGCTCTGTGCGTCTTGAAAGCTCTGTGCGCTCCCGCGAAGGAAAAACCCGGAAAGCCGGTCAGCTGGGCCAGCCTTGGAGTTAGTCCTCTGGGCTCCAGTGTCCTTTGCTGTGAGATGGGGAAGACCGTGCGTACCCCAAGAACTGGAAAGACAAATGGCATGCCAATCCGGGAAGCGCTCCGGACTCCACTGGAGGAGCGACAGCCCCCGTCCAGGTGGCTCTGCTCCCCATGTCTTCTCCCTGGCCTTGAACTTAGAGGGGCTCCGTATTTCTTGGTTGTCGCCCTTCCCACGCCTTTCTGGGATGTCCAGGTTCTTCCCAGTCGGACTGTGGAGGCCGTCGTGGGGGGGGGGGGCGGGGATGATGGAGGGACAGGGGGGGGTCTTTTTGAAGTTGACCTCCATTCCTCAAGCGCACACCATGGTCCCCCAAACCCCGTATTTTTCCGAGCTGAGCCCTCTCTTCTTGCGCAGGTAAAGGCAATTATTGGACCCTGGACCCAAACTGCGAGAAGATGTTCGACAACGGCAACTTCCGACGGAAGAGGAAGAGGAGAGGAGAGGTGAGCGCCGCCGCGGCCTCGGGAGCCGGGAGCCCCGGAGGAGCCACGGCGCCGGAGCTGGAGCCCCTGGGCGCCGCCTCCCCGGACCTGCAGGCCCCGCCGTCCCCGCCCGCGCCCCAGGCGGCCACCTGCCTGTCCGGTTTCGCCTCGGCCATGGGCGCCCTGGCTGGCGGCCTCGGTACCTTCCCCGCGGGCCTGGCGGGGGACTTCTCAGTCGGGAGACCGACGACGGTCGCCGCCCACGGGCCCCGGGCCCCAGGCCCCGCACCCGGCTTCGGTGCCGGACGTCAGACCGCGGCCCCCGCCTTCCGCGCGGACCCCTTCGTCTACCGTCGGGAGGGGACCGAAGTGTGAGGGGGCCGGGACGTCCCCAGTGCTGTGCGGACGTGCGGAGCTCAAGCCCGGTTCCCGCCTGCTTGGCGCCGCAGAGTCAGCGCCCCAGAGCGAGCGCAGAGCCCCCGGAGCCGCCGAGAACAGACCGAGGCGAGCGCGCGTCGTCCCCCACCCCGGTGGCCCCGCTGTTCCCGCTGTCCTGCCTCACCCTCACCCCGCGACCGTTCAGATGGGGCAAATGGGCCGCTCCCTGCTCCCCCTGTTCTTCCAGCTGCTCTGGACCTCGAACCTGTGCTCTCTGGCATCCGCCTTAAAGGGGCGACAGGCTGGCGCTGGGCTCCAGCTTTTAGGAGGGGACCCTGGCCCGCTCCAAAGAGCCTTCTCAGTGCTTGCGGGAGGGTGGCCCGCGTTCTACCCGCCGCCCATTTCCTCCTCCTCCGGCCCAGCCTGGTCCACCTGGTGGCGCAGGGCCTTCCCTCCTTTCAGGGAAGCGGGCAGGGGGGTCGCAGGGCCCCGTGGGGCCAGGTAGCTTCTCTTCACCTTCACCAGCACTGTGGCAGCCAGGGGAAGGGAATCCCGACTGGGATGCGGGTAGGAGGGACTTTCTAGTGGCTGCAGCTGTGGGTGACGGCAGGGGAGAGAGCTGCAGGCGGCCAGGGGACTCCAGCGCCTTTCCCTGATGGTGCCTGGCCCTCACGGACCCTGTCCTGGGACCGGGAGCCTCAGGGGACCGCAGGAGCAGTGCCTAGCACCCCAGAGTCACAGGATGGGCTCCAGTTTACTCCCCACCCCACTCCCACCGGTTCCCTCTTGCTCCTTATCCCCCAGTTTGGGCCCAAGCTGCCCCCTGCATGCAGAGGGAAGGGACAGCCTGCCATGTATAAGTGAGCCCACTCTCCCACTTGCTATTTACCCAGAGGGTTCTCTTGGGAGCCTACAGCCATTGGGAGGAGAACTTTTGGCCTCGTACCAAACTTGGCCTGGGGCGCCAATCATTCCGGCACCTCCAGGCGCTGTGGGTGCTTGGCAGGTGCACCCCCTTTCCCTGAGCCCAGGTGGTTGGAGGAGAACAGGGAGAGAGGAGTTACCTTGGGAGGAGGGTAGCAGATTAGTGAGCCAGACACCGCCCCCCTCCGGGCTGGCAGACTGAATTCAGAATCCAGCTGGCCCCTGGTTGCTGCTGGGCCACTGCTGGTGCTGGGAGGGAGGGCTGCACTTGTGTTAGTTCCTTGGAGCTGACTGGTGGTGGGGTCCTGATGAACAATGGTGTGTGTGTGTGTGTGTGTGTGTGTGTGTGTGTGTGTGTGAGGGGGGGGGGATGGAGAGGAAGAGGGAGGGAGAGAGGCCAGAGATTGGGGACGTGGATATGACAAACCAAGAGTTGGGGTGAATTTGGACCCTGGGTCATGTCTCCCTGAGCCTTCCTGGTGGCAGACACAGACTTGCTAAGGTCTCAGCATCACAGGACATCTCGCCGCGGGCTGTAAGAAGGTAAGCAGCACCGACGCCAGATCTCTTTTGGAGAAACACTCCCCAAATGTAATAGACTTAAAGAAGACCAGAAAAGAGAAAGAAAATCCTTACCTTATAAATTGGAGAATTTTATCTCAACCTATTTTAATAAACTAAGATGCTAAAAACAAACACTAGTATATGTAACTTGAATGTTGTACATGTTGTTTTTTACATTAGAAGAGTTCTACTACTGTTCCCAGCTAACCCCACCAGAGACTCCGAGTTTGCAGGAAACTTAGAATTAACAAAAAAAGTTTGACCGGGTGCCGGGGTGGTTCAGGTGGTTGAGCATCTGACTTCGACTCAGGTCATGATCTCGCGGTTCGTGAGTTCGAGCCCCGCGTGGGGCTCTGCGCTGACAGCTCGGAGCCTGGAGCCTGCTTCGGATTCTGTGTCTCCCTCTCCCTCTGCCCCTCCCCCGCTTGCACTCTGCCTGTCTGTCTGTCTCTCTCAAAAATAAATAAACATTAAAAAGAAAAACAATTAAAAAGTGTGGATTTCAAGATACAGGTTTACATTTCACATATTGATTAAATACGGAGTATGTTCATATGTGATGGGTTTGCACGTTAGCAGCTCTGCCCTGGGGAATAAATGTACCACTTTCAATCTTTAATTTCCTAAGTGTACCCACTGCACTCAAGTGACATTTTTCATTCAGGGAAATAACATGACAGTAATTATTATAACTCTTCAGTGAAGCAGGAAACGGAAGTTGATCGCCATTTTTGCTGCTAGAAAAACGGAGTCAGTGGGCCAACCGGTCTCTAGAAGCTCATCTAATGAGAGCTAAAAAGACTCTTGACAGGCATGCCATCTTCCCACGGCCCACATGCAGAAATGCCCCTTCATCTGCACACATCTGCGCACACACCCCCACCACACTGTCACGCTTTGGCTACGGTTCTCCAGCAAAAAGCCATAGAAGACAGCCTTGGTACGCAAAGGCCTAGTATTTTCGACTGATACTGTGAGAACATCAAGTCTGCATCCAGGGTTTGAGTTCAGACGGAGACGAACACGTGCAAACGTCACAGAATGCAACAGGGGCCAAGTTCCACATCCTAATAAAGTGCAATTATTTCAATAAATCTTTTCGGGTGCCAAATATGAACCAGGCTTTGCATTAGTCCCTTCAGTGAATAGCCCGGGCCCTGTGCTGCCCTCACAGAATCTCCTTCTAGAAGGCGAGACAGAGGTGAAGGAGCAATTACAGCCTGGGTCTTGGTTATTTGGCCTCAAGACGATGACTTTATCATCAAGTCAATCAGCCGTCTCATTTGTGAACACACAATCTGAGTTAAATACACCTCACCGTGTTTTCCACACTCTTAACTCGGGGTGTGTTTGCCTGATTTCTGTTGTATAACTTGATGGTGTTGGAGGCCGGGAGTTGAGCCCTGTCCCAGGCTGGAACCAGTCCCGTTTGCTTCCTTCTCTGCAGCATCTTTTAGGAACCTCATCATAAAACCCGTGCTCTTCCTAGAAGATCTGTCGTCTGATAGTGACAGAAGGCAGCAGCTGTGGTGACCAGAGCTGGCCCTTCCTCAGGGCTCCTGGGTACGAGTTCCTTTCATGCATCCCTGCATCCATCAGTTGAAATTTGGGGAACGCTTTCTCTTTTAATCTAATATACAATTTTCTAAACAACATTATTCAAGGCAAGTGGCCTGGCACCTACCATGGGTTGACTTATTTCTCTGATCAGCTATCATCAGTAGCTGAACACAAAGAATGTGAAATATTTTTAGTTTCACTCAGCTCACAGAGGGTAAATGAATAGTATATTAAATTGGATTTTCATTTAAAGAAATCAGATTTGTATCCCTGCCTTAATATAGAGCATATTGAACTGCTGAGTCACTGAGGCTTTCTGTAACCCGCAAGAACCACCCATCCGTCCATCAGACATCGGTTGGACATCAAGGGGACAATGAGTCTGTTAGCTGCTAAACGGACATGATCTCATGAAGCCTTTACAGCCACCCAGTGAGGCAAATGTGATTATCCCCATTTTCCTGATATGGAAATTGGGGCTCTGACCTATTAAGTGACAGGAAGCTACCGCCCCTCCTCCCCTGACTTCTCTGCCTCCTCATTTCATCATTCAGGCTCCAGAGAGATCTCACTTTTCAGGAATCTTTCCCTGGCGTCTCTTCCAGCCCTGCTCTGCTCCTACAGCCCGTGGAGAGGTTACTCCACACACCCGCAGATTGTGGTCTATGTGGGGAGCAGCCTGGCCGCTTTATTTCGCAGTAATATCCCTGGCATATGCACCCAAGTGGTAGCATTTGAATGAATGAATGAATGAATGAATGAATGAATGAATATGTGAGCGTAGGTGTCCCCAAAGCTTTCCATGCACTCTCCATCCCATCATAGACTCCTCCCAACCCCCATCCCCTATGATGGGCCTGATTCCTCCCTACATAGGGTCAGGCCTTCTTCTGGACCCTCCAGATACAAAGATGACTGAGACAGTGTCCTGGGGACACCTGCCATCATGCAGAGTGAGCTGTGCTGCAGGGCTATGTGCCGAGAAGGCGTGGAGGTGGGGGCCGGGGGGTAGGAGAGTTCAGAGATTGTATGATGCCAATAAGGTTTGGTGAGTCTGCATGAGCTTCCCTCTTGGATCATGACACAGATGATGTTCCAGAGAATAGAGCTGACACTTGGTGACCACACCTTGATCAGAGGTTAACCACCCAGTCTTTTATCGGAGAGCCGCTTCCATATTGGCCAGTGATGCCCAGGCATTTTCCAGGCCGCTCTTCCCTTTCACCTCTGCTCCCCCCAGAGCTAAGTCTCCTTGTCCAGCTGAGCAAGGCTCAGCTCCCAAGGTGGAAGGGAGAATTGGAGGGCGGGAATCGCGTGATGCTTCTGGGTTCCTTCCACAGGGTCTGGGCTTAACAAGACTGAAAGATGGGGAGAGATAAAGAATGTGTGTGCAACAGATACTTTTCACTACCTACTTCTAGAAGTGTGCAGAGGTCTGCCTGCCTCCTGGCCCTTAATCGGTTCCAGCAATCCATCACTGTGGCCGGCCCGCAAGTGTGCACGCACCAGCAGTTCGGCTCTGCCTGGGGCGAACATTAACTTCTGCACCTGACCCAAACAACCTGCCCCCTTGGACTGGACCTCACCTTGCCGGGTCCTCTTTACTCCGGGAAGCCTGAGGGCAGGTCGGCGTAGGGGGAGATGAACTTCGGGAGTGAGTAGAATTAATACTTTAATGGAAGGTTTCTGTTTCAGGGTTCTTGAGAAGTATGGTGCTTAATTCTTTATGCTGTATTTTGTTTGTTTGTTTGCTTTGTTTTTGTCTTTGTCATCCTGAGTGGAACAGGACAGTTCCGTTGCTTTATTACATGGCCTTTTTTGAGTTTTTTAAATTGTTCAATTCCTGCTAAAAAGAATAAATCACATCATATATTTTAATTGGAGAATATTAAAAACCATCAGTCGCATTAAACAGCACAGCATAAGAAAGAAGTTATTTTAAAAAAGGAAGGAAGGAAAAGCTTTTAAGTGATCATTTGTTATAAAATTCCTTTTTGGGCATATAACGGACGTATAACTGTATCCGTTTCAGGTGTACAACATAATGATCCCCTATTTGGGTGTATTTTGAAGTGATCACATTAAGTCTGGTTACCATCCATCACTTCACATAATTAACAAACGTTTTTCTCTTGTGATGAGAACTTTTAAGATCTCCCCTCTCAGCAACTTTCAAATAGACAATACAGTATTATTAACTATAGCCCCCATGCTGTATGTTACATCCCCATGACTTATTTTATCTCTGGAAGTTTGCACCTTTTAACCTTCCTTATACGATTCTTAAGAGATGTATTGCTCCTAACCTTTTATTTATTTAAATTTTTTCGGTCATTTACTACTGCTTTAATTTTTTTCTGCAGTGCCCCAGTTGGTATCCGTAACGAATGGAAGATACGCAAGAAACACAAGAAGTCCACATCGATGACACTTCTTTATTAACCAGATTTCTTTTTCATCAGTGCCAGGAATATTTTTTCATTTCCAAGGTTTCAGAGCGTAAGTCTGTTGGTACACATCGCACTATTTATGCGTTTATTGCAGGCACAAAATTAAAATGAGATTTATGACAGGAAAAAGTCATACGTTTTCAGGTAACTAAGGAAGATGGATGTTACCACATTCCTCTGACCTCTCAGGAGGGACCCCACTCTTGGGCTCAGGTTTCACACGGGCTCATTCATACAGCAACCTCAAAGCGCCCTTGATGGCCTAATGGGGCGTCCTGAGGCCAAAGGACTGTCCACGTAAGCGAGCGTGAGTGACGAGCCTTCGCTGGGACGGCACACTCAGTTCACCACCTCTGGACCAGCCTTTCACCGAAAACCAGAGAGTCCTGTGGCCAGTGGGAAATAGAGACGTTCGGTTTAGAGGTGACCAAATCAAATGCTTCGTAAATGCTTCCACACAACAGACTGAGTGAAATCTCTACGGGAGAGCAAAAGTGTAGTGCCAGGCTCTGGAATGCAAGACCACGGAGCCCTGCAGTTGGAACAAACCAGCTTAGATGCAATCACGGGGGCTCGGGTGAAGTTCATGGTGGTGCTGCCAAGAGCTCCATCAGTAGGAGCATCATGGACACGTGTCTCCTGAAGGCTCATATGCAGGGGAGGTATTGTTAACTCAGCTCTACAAACGAAAAATCTAAGGCTGGGAGAGGCTCAGGGTCTTGCCCACAGGGGGTGGGGCTGGAGGCCAAGGTTGAAAGCCACACGTGTCTGACTCCACAGTCGGTGGTCTTCCCTTCATGTCCACTTGCCTTTCCTGTAACAGACGGAGGTGGCTGAGAATTTCAGTGTCTGTGGTCCTCAAGCTCGGCTCCTGAGAACTGAATCCCTTGTGTCCCATTCCCGTGAAAGATCAGGCACAGGACAGAAACGTGACCAACCTTCGGACCTCATTGTGAGAGACACGAGCCAGTAGGCATGCTCTTTGAAAAAAAAATTAAAATATGACCAACGTGTCTTTACTATAAAATATAATATAGTAGATATGATTTTTTAAATTAAGGGAAATCACTAAATGAATAGAGATATGATCTATAGCTTCCAAATAGGATGGAAGGAACAAAAACATTACAGACGGCAGGAAATTCTAAGTTATTTATCATATCTGGCCCACCACCTGCTTTTGTGCGGCCCATGGCTAGGAGTGGCTTTTTCCCCCATTGGTTAAAAAAGAACACACACACACAAACCAATGTGACACGACACGTGAGAATTACATGAAATTAACATTTCAGCACCCATAACTACAGATTTATTGAGCACGGCACGCCTATTTGTTCACATGCTGTCCATGTGGCTTTGGCAGTGGAGCACGGAGCATCACAGACCACAGCTGCATTGGACACGAACACGGCTACCGTGGCCTCACGTTGCAAAGCCCAGGGACAGCCCCAGGGAAGCCTCTTGACCACCGCCTGTGTTGACGTGCCAAGACTTTTTTTTTTTTTCCATTGCCAGCGCAAGCCCATCATATGAAAACAAGAAAAGAAGACAAGAGTGGACTTCAAATGCTGAAGTTTTAAGGCACGGGAGTTGGATTATTCCGCTGCTGAGTTGCACGGTGAGGCACCTGTGGGCATTGTCCACTAATGCCATACATGTGCTGAGGACACACTCTACACCAGAATCACTACGCACAGCACTTCCTCGTGCAGGACGGCTTTGCTCAGAAGAACTGGAAAATTCACAACAGGCGGTATCAGCACAGCCAAATTGCTTCACAAAAATAAAAGAAGATGAAAACAAGGCTGCCATCACGCACAGTAAATTTCCGAGTGTCTCATTTGTCACATGGGTAAGGAAAGCCGTTAAGTCACGATACATTCATTAAAGGGGATCTGGTGCAGTGGTTGAAAAATGCGCCCACAAATTACGTCCAGAAAAAAAAAACTAAACTTGTTTAAGACGATTAGCTTTTGCCATCAATTGTGTTCTATTATAATTATTATTATAATTTGAATGTCATCAAAAACTTTGTGGAAATTTGTTTTCTTTCTTGTTATAGAAGTATCAAAAAATACCCTCAGTTTTGTCCCTTGGCCTGCAAAGCCTGTCGTTTACAGAGAGCAGGTTGTTGACACTTGATTTATCAGATAACAGGAAAAGGAGACTGGGAAAGAATCATTAAGAGCAAACACAAAGTCAGATATAGACATAAGCCCAAATATGTGATCAGTTATAATAAATGTAAAGGCGAAACTGTTCCAATAAGGACAGAGGACTGGATTTATTTTTACTGCTGTTGCTAAGAAATGTACATAGAAAAACCTTTACGGAAAATTAAAAGTGAAGAAAGTGAAAGACATAATGGCCATATTTTAACCAAAAGAAAGCTGGAATGGTAATATTAATACAAAATAGAATTTAGGTGAAAATATATTGATATGGGTAAAAAAAGAAATCTACATAGTAACAAGTCCACGTCAAGAATCTATAAAGGGACGCCTGGATGGCTCAGTTGGTTAAGCGTCCTACTCTTGATTTCGGCTCTCATGGTTCGTGAGCTTGGGCCCCAAGTGTGCCCTAACAGGGCAGAGCCTGCTTGGGATTCTCTCTCTCCCTCTCTCTCTGCCCCTCCCCTGCTCATGCTTTCTCTCTCTCTCTCTCTCTCTCTCTCTCTCTCAAAAATAAATAAACTTAAAAAAAGAATTTATAAAGAATATAAGTCAATGACAGTATTTTCTCATAATTTAATAAAGAAAAACTGACAGGAAAAGACACATTTGACAATTCCACAGAGTAAGTGATCTGACCCACTTCTACCTAGCTCAAGCAGACACACACACACAGGTTCGTACCATTGTGGACTTGAACATCAAAATTACCCAACCTGATATAACATAGATAATAGAACCATATGCTACAAATGAAGGTAGGCATCTAACGCAAGTGTTAGTTTATCAATTAACCACAGGCTCGATCTCAGAGGGCAATTCCCACAATGATAGAAGGACTTTGTCACATAGACCATGTTCTCTGACCCTGATGCAACTAAATTAGAAACCAGCAATAAAAGATCATTAAAAAACTGTCTGGATATCAAAACAAATTCTTAAAATTCTTAAAAGTTTTCATGTGTTTAAAAAAGAAATTGGGGCACCTGGGTAGCTCAGTGGGTTGAGCTGCTGACTCCTGATTTTGGCTCAAGTCATGATCCCAGGCTTGTGGGATCAAACCTTGTGTCAGTCTTTGAACTGAGCATGGAGCCTGCTTAAGATTCTCTCTCTCTCTCTCTCTCTCTCTCTCTTTCTCTCTGTCTCTGTCTCTCTCTCTCTCTCTCTCTCTCTCTCTCTCTCTCTCTCTCTTCCTCCCTCTGCCCCTTTCCCCTGATTTTTCTCTGTCTCTCAAATAAATAAATAAATAAATAAATAAATAACTTTTATAAAGGAAATTGAAGTGAACAATCCTGAAAATGCTTGAGAGACAGTCACTAAGATAAATGTTTGACATCATCTATTTTTGATGAATTTATTTAGAAAAACAGGGAATATAAAAATAGTTGAGTTACGTGTTCAAAAAGAGGCACTAGAAAAGAGAAAATACATTAAAGAGACAAGAAGGAAGGAATCATAACAGTAAGACTAATGAAAAGGAGAGAACAAGAGAGGCAGTCAACAAAACCAGGCCTCAATTCTTTATAAAAAAATCATATGGATAAAGCGGGCAAAATGTTCACAAGGTGTATCAGTCAGAAAAGAAAAAGGAGGTGTCTCACCAAGCCATCCTAGGAAGCATGGGCACTGCCCGTCCGTTTCTCCTCCTTAGCGGGAAGGTGTGGTTGTCCTCTGAGGCCCAATCCACGGGCCTTCGCCCAGGTGCTCCCAGGGACCTCCCTGGCTCGAGACTGTTGCCTCACTGCCTCCAGACAGGTCCTGTGGTGTTTGAGTCTGCTTCCTCACACTTGACATCACTCCTGAGCTCCAAACATGTACATCCACCTGCCTCGCGGCCATCAACATATCGATGACCTCCATGTACTTCAAGTCCAATGTGTCCCAAGCAGAACTCATCATCTGAGAGATAAGACTTTCAGCACTGAGACAGGAGCTGTATGGTTTTGGGGGGACTAAGAGGCTGCTCAGGAGCAGGGAACGTTGGTCCGGAGGAGACAAAGACCATGACCTCCTTTGAGACTCAAAGGAAGGAGCTGGGGGGTCAGGGGGCAATTCCCATGGGAGGCTCTATTTTCCCTGAGAAACAAAAGATGAAGCCAGTCTGGTGAGAGGTAGAAGTAAGGAGGGAATGAAGGAGTTAAGCACGAAGTGGTCTTAAAAGGGAAGGGTCCAGGGTGCCTGGGTGGTGAGTCAGTTGAGCATCTAACTCTTGATTTCAGCTCAGGTCATGGGTAGGTGCCAAAGAATACAATGGCAAATTACAAAAGAAGATAAGTAAATGTCCCTGAAGGTTTTGGGGACAATCAACAAGATTTCAGATGAAGGTGGGGACAGGTTCCTGACTCAGGTCTGAATCCCGGTATCAGACAGAGGGACAGAAGCGTCAAGGTCAAGGTCCCACCCAACACCTAAAGATCTATGTCAAGGATCTTCAAATAATTTTTTCCAGCTAAAAACTTAAAGTTGAATTGGTTTAAAGTAGTTTAAAAATTCAAGCATTTTAGAGCCAGAAAGACCCTTGAGATCATTCTTCCAGGAGCGGCTAATACATTGTGCTCCTTACTTCCAGGGCAGACATTAGTAATCACAGGGCTCTTATCTTCTCCATCTGGACTCTTCTTCAGCATCTTTCTCATCATTGTCCTTCAGGAAGCCATCAGGAAGCCATTAGGAAGCCTTCAAGTAGCCAACTCTTCCAGAATTCACAAGTGGAGTTACGTTTGTTTTCAGCCACGATAACACAATGTGTGGATTCTAGGTTTTTCAGCTCAGTCCACCATTTTGTCATGCTAATGTACTGTGGAAAGGTAGCCTACCCTCCCTAGGGAGTGGTCATTCATATTGTCAAACATTTTTCTCTCTTCCACTCAAAAAGATGTGGCTTTTTTTTTTCGTTTGGGAACACGTAACCCTCATCCACGTCTTACTGTCCAACAAGCTGGAAGTAAACAACAAGCAATAAATATTGATTTCTGCCACAAGCACCTATACGAAAATTGAAATGTTTGATTTAAAATTTTTATTGCACAGATGTTGCTATTATAGAATGGAAGAATCTGCCCTTCTCACTGACTTCTATCTTCATGTAGGCCTGGAGGTGACCTGGCTGATTTCCAGGTTTGTCCCTGTTCACTTGATGTTCTCATCATGGCCTCATCGAGTACACACTAAGTACACAGTCAAATGTTGTGTTAAACCGACCGTATAGGTTAGGAAAAGTAAACAATCCCATGCATCTTTAAATGTTTGTTTCATTTCACATGTTTTCATTTCTTGAATATATTATCTGACTTAAATGTTTAAGGCCCAACGCAAAGGAACCCCAAGTATTCACTGAGGAAGACAATAGTGGGATAAACAAAATCTCCATTAATGTGTTTTAAAATTGACTCAGACACGCCTCATAAAACAATAGACAGCGGCTTCTGGTTAATTAAGCTGGAGCCATGTTACTTTTTAAATAGTTGAGAGGGGAAAAAACCAGGCAGATTCACTACTCTTTCCCTGAATTGATGTTGTTATATTGGAGGGGCTTGACTAAAGTTCATCAAAATTATGAGCAGGTCTATATATTTCTTCTCTCAGCAAACAATGACTGGGTACTCAGCGTATACTTGGAAGTCTACAAGAGTAGCATGCAGGAGAGTCAGGAAAGGGATTAAGTAAATCAAGGGGGGCCATGAACTTGGGAGACAGGGTTATATCCATCTCCATGGCAGTGTGTGGCCCAAGAAATACTTCATTATGAGGAGCCCCAACTCATGGACCTTGGAAGGTTGAGTAGAGGGTCCCACGTGAGCTGGGTGGGAGGCATTTCTGGTAGCAGAAGCTAGGCAAGCACAGACCTAGGAGTCTGGAAACAGCAAACAGATATGGGGGTGGCTTTAGTCAAAATCTTGATTTCAAGAAGAATCAGAAATCAAGTCCAAAATGGTGTTGCTACTCAACGGGAGGAAGAAGTCGGGTTAACCACTCAGGAGAACTTCTCAGGGAAAGGACTGACGGAACTAGAATTCTATCCCATGTGAAACTGGGCACACATGTGTCCAGCGTGACCCAAAAAGACCACTTTGGGGTCCAAGCTCTGGCCGCAGTCTCTGGAAACATGCCATGCCTGGTCTTTTAGCCGAAATGACAAAACTCCTACTGACTCCTCCCAGATCCACTGGTGGAGCGGTCACTCAGTTCAGATTTCAATCAGCGGTTCTGTTCTTCTGTGTTTTAGCAGAGGCACTTTCTGTGGCTTCCCCAAACACCTTCCATTAAAACATCTGCCTGACGGAAAGCTCCCCAGTGTCCATGCTGTGGTCTCTGCAAAAACAACCAGAAGCTCGAGGCACCTGAGTCCAGGTAAAGAGCACCTCTGTGACATGTGACATAACAAAAGGCAATGGGTGTCCCCCAAATCGTATGATGTCAATGTGTTCATATCACATGTCAGGTCAGGTCACCTTTTCTGGGTCCCCTTTTGGGGTGAATCCTTCCCCCATCAATGGGACACAATCACTTACTTCGCTATGACCCCCTTTGCCCCCATGTGCCTGTCCCACCATACTGAGACTTAATTGTTTATATACCTGCTTCCCTAGTCGGTCATTTTCTTGCAGGAAGAGCCTAGAACCTGTGCTTCTCCATCAGCCAGCATGAAGCTCTGTCCCTGGCATCCAGAAGATACTGTAAGGGTTTATTTTGTACTTATCTTACCTGCCACCCTTTTTCTTTTCTTTCCTAAGCTGAGATGTTTCTGACTCGTTGCTGTATCTTCTCTGCTCCTGCCAAACACCTTGGGTCCCCCCACAACTGAGCATCTCTTCATTCCAGGCCCCAAACTAAAATTCTTTCTTCACCAGAGAAGCCTGCTACTGGAAACATGACCCCGTTTCTAGAGAATTAATATTTTAATTCCACTGTCCTTCATATGTTTATTTTACCTCAATTTCAACTGGGTCCAGGCAATTTTCGCAGGTGTGTTTATTCTGTCTGTGGACTGACGCGCGGATTTTCTGCGAATAATGAGCCGACAGTCAGATGCCAGATAAATGCTGTTCTGTTTCTTTTTGATTCACTTCACCACTCGGGCCGTGAGTGGCATCACCATGACCTGGCTTGAGCCAACCTTTCATATATTTAACTGAAAATCATCATAATGTTGACCTTACAGCTTCTGAAGGTTTACAGTGATCAAGTTTTGAAATTAGAAGGGATAAAATGTAGTAAAAATGAGAATATTTTCAGATGCCATTTCTCCCGATGTCATTTCTCTGGGGAAATATCCTTCATTTTTACTTAGAGATAGGTTGATAAACAGCGGAAATAAGACGTCCATAACTACAAAAACCTCTTTTAAACTGAATTTGTATGAAATGCTCGGGGTAGCGCTCTTCAGCCGCACTGGCTGAAAACCAGCCTTCCTCATCTTCTTGCTTGTCTAAACAGCAATGGCATGTACCCAGAGGATCAGTCCGATGGCGATGCCGTGTGCTGGTGACAGGCACAGCTGGTGTGGGGGATGCTCTCAGGTTGAAGGTTGGTTCTCTCTTCCCTGCAACCCAACTTCCCTCCATCAGGCGAGTCCTCAGAGAGCTGGGGTCAGAGTGTTTCTATTTCATTTCCCTCCCCAGCCGAAGGCTCTGTGAGTCGCGGGTGCACTGTTCCAACCTCACTGGAGCCTACAAAGAGGAGTATTTCATTCTAACAAGGGGACTGAAAACAGCGTTTGCTGTAAGATGCCAGGCCCACCACCTATAGGCACCGCAGGGTGAAATTTCAAGAAGGTCCCAATCTATCCAGTCATACAATCATCCATAAAATGTGCCTCTCTCTTGATGGTCTTTGTTCTCCCGGGAAGGTTGCAAATGGCCCTCTAATGAGCACAGAGTGTGAGGCAGCACCGACTTGGTCTTTCTCCTGTACCCCGTTCAGCATCCTACTGACAAACCTCTAATTTTGGAGAGAATACATTTCCGAAAAGCATAATCAGAGGAAGGTTCAGCTGAATCATGCACATTCCTGCACACTTCGCGTAAGATCCAGAAGTCTATACATTTTTATTCACTGTGCGTCTAACCGAGTCTTTAAAAGTTTTATACACTAGGAACACAAAACTGGGAGAAGTTTTTTAATGACCTCTTGCTTTCTTTCAAGCATCATCAAACACCAGTTTGGCACAAAGTTCCTTGTTTGAGCGAAAGAGAAATTTGTCATTATTTTCCCTTGAATCGTTACTATCTCTCAGTAATGAATGTGAGTCATTATCGTTGAATTGCTCTCGTCTGTCCAGCTTGGGCCTGGCTAATGACTGCAGCACTCAGGACAGAGGCTGTGCGGCAAGGAATAGAATAAGAGAGGAGAGATTCAGTCCCACAGCCGGCAGGTAACGAAGCTAATCAAGATGCCTGAGATATCAGCTCGAGTCAGGTGGGTGCTCTGCCCCACCAGCCACATCTCTTCCTACCCCGTGATTTGTACCATGGCTGAGGCTGGTTGCCCCAAACAGAGGTCACCTCATTCACCTCTGGAGATACCTAGGGGCACCAGAAAACGGAAACTTTGCCTAGAACTCAAATGCCCCTGGAAGAAGCAGGAAAGCCTTTCCAGCTTCAAGCACCAAGGCCCTTCCTTGGGAAGCTGTTTTCCCATTAATCCATCATTCCTTCTCTTCCCGCAGGGCTTTCTTCCTAATCCCAACAGTTAACCTTGTTTCATTCTTCCTTGTGTGTTGACTCCATTGCCTTCCTGTCTCCCTAACGGGATTGCCGACTCCCTGTAGACAAAACTGGCCGATTCATCTTCTTATTCCCAAGACCCAGGTATGGTGCCCATTGGTGGGCTCTCAGTAAATACAGGACAAGGTATCTAACTGTGTAGTGTTCATGCCAAGAGTAATCGGACACCAGCGGAGGCCCTGGACACTCCCTTTGTATTAACAGAACCTTGCTTTTCATCTCTAAGTTGATAGGGAAGAGGGGGTCCTTGATTCTTCTTTGGAAGCTCCCCTCTCCCCAAGCAATTATCTTATAAGGAGATGTCTTGGGACCACCACTCAGACATTCTGTGTGGCCTCTAATTTGCCTAAGAGGGGCTGGCAAACTTCAAGGTCAGTGGAGAAGGGCGGTCCCCACCCTCTGTCTCCTGTACCCCTCCCCTGCCTCCCTCCAGCCCACCCACGTGGGCAGCTCCACGTCGGTGACTCCTGGCACTCGGCTTAACACCCTTCAGTACCTCCTTCTTCCCCTGAAACCCAGTTTGCTGACTCCTCCTACAGGATTCTGTCTTTTCTCAGGTCACACTGGCATGCCTTAGTCTATACGGGACAGCCAGGCAGCCATGCCGGGCCTACTCTGTCCATTTCTCTCCCGCCTCACTGACTTCGCACACAGCGTTTTCTACCCGAACCCTCTCCCTGGCACACCCGCTGTGGTCATCCTCAAGACCCCACTCGCTTCATAGGCGTTTACACCCTCCGGGAAGCCCCTCTGGGTTTAACCTGTTCTTTCCCTTCACAGCCATGACCTCGTCTTGTGGATGGCTCAGGAGACACTCCGTTGCTCTTTGAGGGTGGGGTCACGCTGGGATTTTTCATCACAGTATCGCCTGGAAATACCACCTGAGCCAAATCCAGTCTATGGTCTGCTTCTGTACAGCCCTGAGCGATGAATGACTTTTACGTTTCTAGAGGGTTGGACACAAAGCCACGCAAACAAACAAGCGAGCCACCAAAAACAAAGAATGTGCGGCAGAGAGCGTGTGGTTCGCAAAGCCTAAAATATTGACTAGCTGGGCCTTTACAGGATGTGCCAGCCTCGGCCGAGGACACTGGTTACTCATCCAGGTCTTGCTTGACAGATGACTATAGCTGCGTGCAGGTGGGGCTGTGCTTTTGGGGGTGGGGGAGGCCCTTTAGTTCTCAATAGTAGCTTGGCGATGATTAAGCTTAGACGCTGGGAGTGACAGTTGGAAGCTTCAGGAAGCTGTCTTTGACACAGGATGAAAGTATTTAGGGGATGGCAGAGAGACACCTATCTTGTAAGTTTGCATCTGAAACCACCAGAGACATTTTCTACAAGGTGCTGGGGGTGGGTGCATTTTCCTGTTTGTAGGGAGCGCCCGGGACAGAGTCACATTTTCAGAGGAAAAGAGGAAAGGGAGAAGGGTCTAGTGCATTTACTTATTTATTTATTTAGAGCATGAGCAGGACAGGGGGAGGGAAAGAGAGAGAGAAAGAGAGAGAGAGAGAGAGAGAGAGAGAGAGAGAGAGAGAGAATCCCAAGCAGGCTCCACACTCAGCTTGGAGCCCAACGCAGGGCTCGATCCCATGACTGCAAGATCACAACCCGAGCCGAAATCAAGAGTCCAGCGCTCAACGACTGAGCCACCCAGGGGCCCCTGGTGCGTTTATTTCTAACTCGACCTCATTATCACAGGCATCTTTGGTGAACTACCTCTATGCATCCTGAGATCCTACAATCAACATTTTCATGATGTCATATGGTTTTTCTAAAACATGTTTTTCCAGCTTCAGAGTTAACATAAGCCTTTGCTTAAAAGGTTACGTTCCTGAGAAATTAAAACAGGCTCTGCGGTAAAATAATTTGACATTTCAGGGAGCCATTTCTGCTGCACACAGAATGTCAAGAAACACAAAAGAGAATCTCTAATTAATGATAAGGAACAGAAAACAGCCACGTTTATTTTTAAGTCCGTTGCTGCAAACCTGATTAGTCAGATAAACAGCTTTCGAGTTCAGCTCACCGGGTGATGAATATTCTGTCTCCTTGCCTATTTTTCTCTTGCAGGGAGAGAGAGCTATTTTCCAACACGGCTCACTAACAAACAAAATAAATGTTGGTCCTTCGGATAGTTTTCTAGGCTTTTGACTGCGTTTCATTGTGACTTATCATTTTGTTCAAATAAAAAGCTAAAGAAGAATACAGGAAGAGCTCGGGCAGCGGGAGCATACGAAGGCTTGGAGGCAAGAGAGAAGCTGGCGTGTTTTAGGGAGATGAAAGGTTGGTTTGGCATGGCGCCCAGCGTGGGGGCAGGATGAACGGGCTGGAAGGCTAAGCAGGGGTCGTGTCCTCTCCACAGTCAGGACTTGACCCGGAAGGCAAACCAGCAAAGGAGCGGATGCTTATGGTAACCAGAGGGGCGGGTCTAGTGAGGAGGGGAGTGTGAAAGTGGTTGTGCTTCCTTGCTTTCGCAAACAATTATGGTAGAGAGGAAAGGGTGTGAGCGTTGACTTCAATGCACTGGCTCTATGTTTACAACATCAGGATGACTTTGGGGCAATTGTTGATTTCATGAACATTCTGCCTTGCAGGTTTTCTGGGAAGGATGCACAGGGAGCTATACTCAAAGTGCCCGGGAAATGCTTGGCATCCCGCAGAGGCATAGCACAAGGTTCCATATCCTGAGGTTCCAGCCCATCTCTAAAACTCCCTCCATTTGTAACGAGTATAACTAGCGTACTAGGTGCCAGCCTTCATTCTAACTGGTGTTGTTTTACCAATTAATTTGTGGAACCCTCACATCCTATGAACTTAGGACTTATTGATTCTTTGTGCATGAGGAAACTGAGGCACGGGGAGGTTGAGTAACTTGCCCCAAATGACGCAACACCTAAGTGTAGAGCTGGGATCTAAACCCAAATGGTCTGGCCTGAGTCCTCCCACAAGCACTAAACCGGTTGGCCACGATTCATACGTGACCCCTCTGAGCTCCACAAACAGCCTCTAAGGGAGATACATTGTTTTCATCATGATTTTTCACATGGGGAAGTTGAGGCTGACAGGCCTCAGTGGCTGGTCCCCACCTGACCATTTAGCAGAGACGAAGCCACGCCGGGACTTGGGTCTAAGCCAGAGGACAACTCTTGGCCCTTCCCACCGCCCGGGAGGCCTACTTTCCTAAGAGGAATCAAAAGCAGATTCTGGTTTAATCACTAGAGTAGACGTCTGTTTGCCGCTCTGCTAAAATATGGTATATCTGAAGGATATTTCAAGAACATCTCTCTCTGAGCCTGGCGTCTATTAATACCTCATGGTCTCCACGTATTCCAACACTTACAAGTCACAGGAGCCGTGGCTTACGCACATGATTTATACATGCATTATTATTTATACATATATTACAAATAGGCTTGCCTATACCACTTACACATAATGTTTGATAATGACTGTGAATCTCTAAACCAACCTCGTGTTCGAAAGAAAGAACACAGCAGTACATGGTGATTTATGAGCCAGAAAAGACAGAAGACAGATAAAACATGTGTGGGTGCACACATATATGTGTGTCTTCTAATCCTGGAAAAAATGTGGTCTGAAAGGACACAGATATTAACTGCTCGAGTTCTCTATGAGCTGAGACACCGAACCAGGGGCCACTAATGCCGTTAATAAATTATAGAAGTGAAAAGGCAGGCGTGGAAACCCCTTGGAACCAGGCAGGCCTGTGGAGAGCTTCCTCACCCCCTACCCGTGTCTGCCTGTCTCATTACTACTGTATAACCTGACCTGTCTTCGTGCTTTAGGACTGGGCTTAGCACAGAGCCACACATCACCCTGGCTGGACAGTTACGAGAGACGCTCTCAAAGCTACTAATAACAAAGAGGGACACGATGACCGTAATCATGCTGGGAAACCCAAATCACGGCTCTTTCTTTCCCAGAAGATATCTAAACCATGCCCCAGCAGCTTCCTGCTGACTTTAAAGTAACCCAGTGTGGAAGCTGTGAGGAACCCGAGCTATTCCACGCTTGTGAAGTTTCCCACCCTTTTGATGGTGAGAAGAGGGCGTATTTGCAGAGTTTTCCTTTTATACCCCCCAAACTTCATGCTGATTATTTACCAATTAAATGCACAAGAAAATCAATTGGAAATACAGTCATTCTGAACTATCGAGTGTCAGTGTGGTTCAGTTACAGTACATCAAGACCTTTTATATAGTTGGAGGCAAAAATTTCTAACGAGCCCTTGATGTTTTTCAATGCTTGTGAAAATGAATAAGAGACGTAAATGTAAAGAAAATGAAACCTTGTAAGTACAAGACAAAAACATGAGTGACTTTGCCTACCACACGGGTTGATACAGGTTGAGTGGGGAAAACCCCAATCCAGAATCAATAGCGAAAAGGCTGACGAATGTGACGTCACAGAAAAGTTTTTACACGGCAAAAAAAGTCAGCTCATAGTGTGTTGATGTACAAACTATTCTCCTTCGTAGTAAGGCTCTTTGCCTTTAAATCTGTTTTGTGCGATATTAATGTAGCCACTTCTGCTGAAAAGTTTTCATAGGACATCTCTTCCGGTGTTTAACTTTCAGTCTGTGTGTGTACTCAAAGCCCATATCTTACAGCTACAATTATAGAGCTGCTTCTTGAATTTTTAACCTGTATTTTGATGAGTTTTCAATCCATCTGTCTTTAATTTAGTCATTGATTGCCTTTTCACTATTCTTTTTTTTGGGGGGGGGACAGAGAGAGACAGAGCATGAACGGGGGAGGGGCAGAGAGAGAGGGAGACACAGAATCGGAAACAGGCTCCAGGCTCTGAGCCATCAGCCCAGAGCCTGACGCGGGGCTCGAACTCACAGACCGCAAGATCGTGACCTGGCTGAAGTCGGACGCTCAACCGACTGCGCCACCCAGGCGCCCCTCACTATTCCTTTTTATTTGTCTCGTCTATTTTTCGTCTCTTCTGATATTGTTACAGATGACATCTATAGATGTGATAAACCCATCCATTCAGTGATATTGGATTCACTTCAAGAAGTCACATATCGTTTAAGAAAGTTAAGAGAAAAAGTACGTGAAAAATATTTATATGTGCCCACGTATTTAACATTTCTGGGGCTCTCTATTCCTCTAGTAAATCTGAGTTCTTTGTGTTATTTCCCCCAAATTTTCCTCGACACTTTTTGTAAACATGTCTGTTTCTGATGGATTCTCTGTTCTTGTTTATCTGAAAACGTTCTTATCTTGCCTTCATTTTTGAAGGATGACTTCGATGGATAGCAAACTCTTAATTGACAGGGGTTTTATCGTTTTTATTATTATTATTCAGCATCTTGGATATGCTGTTCTGATGTCTTTCAGTTTCCATGATTTCAAATGAGAGGTTGCCATTAATCTCGCCATTGTCCCTCTGTGTGTGATGTGTTTCTTCATTTCTGGATATTTTCAAGATGGTCCGCTTATCTTTGTCTCCCAGAAATTTGTCTATGGGATGGTTAAGAGCAATTAATTTCTCTGTGTTTATACTTCCTAGGGTTTGTTGAGATCCTTGAATTTGTAAAATATTGTTTTACACCAACCTTAGACCATTATTTCTTGAAAAAAATATTTTTTTCCTGCCCCCTCTCCCTTTTTTTTCTTGTGATTCCAATTACACATATGCGAGGCCACTTCATATTTTCCATAGGTCTCTGATGTTCTGTTGATTTCTCTACTTATTTTATTCTCTCTTTTGGTCAGATTAGATCATTTTTATTGATCCGTTGTCAAGTTAACTAATTCTTCTACTCTCTTCAAAGGGATGTTGCAGTTGGCTAGGGAATTTTTATTTCAGTATTGAACTCTGTAACTCCAATGTTTTCTATTGTTTTCATTTCTGTATTGAGATTCTCAATCCAATCTCTGGTAGGAAAGCTTCTCCAAGTATTTGAACATTTTTCTTTTAATTCTTTGGACATACTTGTAGCAGCTGCTTTGAAGTCTTTTCTGCTAAATCTAACAAATGATTCTGCCTGAAGCTTATTTTTATTGACTGCTTTTCTTCCAGAGTATGCGTTACACTTCCCTGTTTCTTTGTACGTCTAGTAATTTTTGGTTAGGAACTGGACAATGTAAATTATGTGTGGTGATGGCTCTAAATTCTGTCATATTCTTCTGAGAGTTATCGGCCTCTTGTCTGGATTCAAGCAATAAACCCTGTCTCTCACTAGCTGGCCTCTGCTGGTATCTGTTCTTAGGACACCCCCTGCTCCTTTCACAGATTGGTCCCGCATGGTTCTCCCCCATGTTTGTGAAATGTGGTGGTCAGCCAAGAATCTGAGCAGACGAGGGCCAACCTCTGTGTTTTCTTTGCTTTTAGAAATTCTCCTCTAATTTTTGGCCATTCTGCTGGATTTGAGTTCTGTACTCTGACACCTTAAACTCATTCAGCTCCAGTGTTCTGCCACTCAATCTTCTCATGGTTGGAGCATGCATGATATTTAAAAAAAAAAAAAAAGGCATCAAACTCACTGATCTGTCCTGAATAGCATTTCTCTCAAGAATCTATTTTCCTCTGTCCTCTTGCTGCCTTTCAAGGGGTTTCCCCTACAGCTCTGTGCTTGACTATCAGCCAGGGTTTTTAGAGTTTATTCTCTGAATTTGTGTCTTATCCTGAGTTCTCGTATTGCCATAATTTCCCCTTTCAATTTTCAGCTGCTTTCCCAGCCAGCTCTGAACTCTGTTCCCTGGAAGTAACATCATATTTTGTCCAACCAACATTTCTTACAGCCATAGCCTTGGGGTTGACCAGCATCCTTCCCAGTGAGCCACAAACAATTTTTATCTCTTCCGTTTGCAGTCTTTTGAAATTAAACTTCTCTAGCTTCTGTTTGTTGTTGGATGCCTTCCAGTGTCTTTAATAGTTGGTTATTTTATTTTGCCTATTTTTTATAGTATTATCTGCAGTAATTCACACGACCACTTAATTTCTCTGCCAGTAATGCAAATTGAGAAATTTTTCTGAAGTTTTGCTTCTTTTGTTATTATTTATTATTGTTTCCTAGAGTTTTTTAGTTTTCTGGCTGTTAAACAATTGCAAGTATATTTCATTATGTCAGAGGGTCTGAATCCACTCTACATTTTGGAAGGAATTTGTTGAGACATTATTTGTAACCTAAGATAGACTCAGTGTTTGTTAATGGTGACCCACCAGCACCGGAAGAAGTAGATGTATTCATAGCTAGGTAGAATGGAATAGAGTTTGATATGGGTATTAGGTAATGTTATCAGTTACATTTTGAATTTGTCCATCTCACCTATTATTTTTTGTCCTCTAGGTCTGCATTAGTTTGTTAGAAGTTACGGAAACCTCCCATTGCAAAAGGTGTTTCTGTCCACTTTGTTCTTTCATTTCTTGGAATTTACATTTTAGGCATATTGGTGCTACTATCATTATACATTATGTGCACGCTGATGCTAATAATATTGTATATTATTTGGTATATAAAGACCATGACAGCTATAGCCTTGAGGTACAATGTACCTTTAAAAGACTTCCCAGTAACTCTTTCCAATCATGAATTTTTTATTGTATTACACATCCTGGCCATTTGACATCATTTCGGTTGCTTAAAACTAACACGTGTGTTCCTTTTCTGATCCAAAAATATCACTAAGTAGAATTTTGCTGCAATAGCTATAGGAACATTGGCAAGATGGAAAATACTCTACGTCCTCTTCAGCTATTCATCCCTTCCAAATTCTCTTGCATCCAGGACTAAAATGTATGTCAGACATGGCACATATCCCGGGAAGTGAGCTGCTCAGCATCTCTGGACATCACATGAGTTCATACGACCCATCTTCTCTTATTCCATGAGCTTTCCTATTTAAGTCATGTTACTCTTTACTCAGCCCTTCCCACAAACCAGGAGCCATGACACACACTGTAAGACTAAGACATTATTGAATCCTTGTCACAACTCTGTGAGGAAAGTATTATCATCACCAGTTGTACAGATGAGGATACTGAGATGTAGAGATTGGTTTTCCCAAGGTACCGGTACTTTCAAGGTACTTTTCAAAGGTTATATAGCAGGTAGGTCATGCATGCACTCATGAGGGTCAGAGCCAGATGGAAAAGACTTTGAACTTCAGACTATCTTACTCCTCCACCTACCTGTATCTTAACCATCATCTACCTTCCTCCCTGTCATACCACTTCCCAAAGAGAAGCTTTGAGTACTGCAGGGCTCTGGTAGGAAACCTCCATGAATGGTGGCCTCCTGCTGATGCACCAATTTCTGCTTTGATTAGCTTTGGTTGAAGTGCCAGGGAAGCACTCACACGTGGTGATTAAGCACAGCAAGATAGGCCAGGAAGAATCACTGGGGACCATCTTCCTGGGAAGAAAGCAGAGTTGCTAACATCCATCTGGAGGGTGCTGGAATACTTATAGAGCCTTCCTATGTAGTTCATGCTACCCATTTTCAGACTCTTTCAGTTCATTGCTTTACTGCCTACACTGTGACCAGCTCTTCCGGGACGGTGTCCTCCTTTGGTACCTTCATATTTCCAGAACCCAGCCCATGTCTGTCCCAGAGTAGGCGCTCAGTGCCTGCTTGTTGAGTTTTAAATGCAGCGTGGCATCAGAATGTCTTTTCTGTACAAGAAAACTTCACTTACTCAGATTAGCTGAAAGAAAAGCAAATATGAGTTGTTTAAAACATTGTGTTACAGCCTTTTATACTTTTTGGTAAATTCTGTCTAGATAATAGCTGATGACTAAATGGAGAATTTATGTCAGGGCTTTTTAAATGATACAAACAAATAAACTTCAATAAGCACAACTTTTAAAATAAAAATGATGCTGTCAACACACAAACGTAAAGAGATCACTTTTCAAATAGTTGCATACACTCATTGGCATACCATTGCACCTTTGGGCTGAAGTGTTGGATTTGATGTTTTAGTGACCATTTTAAACAACAGCATTCTACTACGGATTTCCTTCCCTTAATAATTTTCTCACAAGAGGTCACACAGAACGTAATAAATCTTAGATATGAAGCGTACACATCATGCATTTGAAGAACTTCTAAAATTCTTTTTAAGCCAATATTTCCTTTTAAAAATGCCCAGCCATATTACCCAACCTGTTGAAACTCTCTTTGCATATATAATCGAATCATGACAAAAATGTCCCAAGTTTTACTTTCATATATTTTTAAATTTAGTGGGTTGTATACTTTGAGTATATTGGTGATAGACCTCCATTTGTCAGTGTTCATCAATTAAATGCTTCATTTTAAAATGGAGATAGTTAATTGCCTGCATAATGACTAGTCTCTCCTCCTTTTTTATCTACCAGATATCAATATTATTGGGTGGGAGGGTGCTGGAGCACTTACTCTGTGATGCTGCTCCTAGCAAACCTGCCAGTTTCAAACCTCCATTGTATCATCAGGAATTGGCTCCATTCACTCATTCCTTCCTCAAATGTTTGGTGAGCAACACGTGAAGCACTGTCCTTGGTGTTTAGAGCTTCAGTGACGAGCAGGGACAGGCAAATCCTGTCGACACATCACTCAGGCAACCTGTGTTGGCAAAAAGAAGATGGCATATCTAGGGAGATACTAGGGGGGAGGGAGATACTCCCTCCCTAGGGACATACTGCATAGTGTTTGATGCGGGGATGTGGGAAGGAAGAAAGGAGAGGTGTTGAAGGGGGTAGGGGAGGAAAGCCCTCCTCATCTTCCAGGAAAACAATAGCTTTTCACACACACACACACACACACACACACACACACCCTCCAGGCTAGCTCTGCCCATGGATGCTGACCCTGTTTGACCAATCAGAGCCCTTGGCTTCACTTCAACTAGCAATTTGCATACAACCAGAGCACTCTAGTTGTCCTTGTTCACCCCCTAACCCAGTATTTACCTACAAAGCAAATGTTATTTACTGATACTTTTCAACTGAAACTTGATGCCCACAGGCACTTCCGCCAAGAGTGTGGAGTCCTTCTGTCTTTGAAGCACTTCAGCTTACATTTTTCAATGCCAATGATTGGCTTCAGCCTCTGGCTGAGCCTCTTTTGGGGCACCTGGAGGACAAGGAGGAGAAATTTCTTGCTGTCATGGACAATGTTTTCTGTAAGTCCAATACATTGGACATCCTTTCTCTTGAGAACATTCCCACACTTAGTGATAGACGTTTGCTCTTCTTAAACTTTTACACCAAATCAACAGTGTGAAAAGGTGACAGCCGGTAAAGGAACACTCTTAATCTACATCCTTGCTCTAGAAAATGTCAGAGCATGAGGAGAATCAGACACAAACCAACTCCTGAGTCCACAAAAATAGCTGAAGCCTTTCTTCTGAAACCTTAAAGCCACGTGCCCATTTTATGATTTGAGAGTCACAAATACCACCGAGGAAGAGGCTTTGATCATTTTAGTGATTGTCAAAGATGGTGAGGAAGGGGGAACACACGTGTGAATCAGGTCAGCTAAGCCATGTGTCTCTTCAATGTAAGCTAAGTTTTCCTTGTTTATGTTTTCCTTTCATCATAACTGAAGCTGTAGACGCTCAATCTCTAGGTTCAGGGGTGAAGAAGGTTCTAGAAGACTAGTTGGTCTAACTGTGTCTTTTCCCTTCTGGCACTGAACTTCCTACCACTCTGATAGTTACTCCACTTGGTCCAAACCATGTGTCTCTCTACATCCCAACCACACCTCCACCAGCCGCTATTTAAAATTTAACATGGAGGCAATCTGTCTTAGTTTAGCAAGTCCTGGATGGGGCTCAGGCGTTGGGGTCTAGTTCTGGCTCTGCCGTCCACTCGCTGTGTAACTGGAACCAAAGTGGCCCTCTGTGGGTCTTATTTATAAAACGGAGAGAACTAGAAAATATTATTTATAAATTCCCTTTGTCTCCGAAGGATGTCACCTGGTTGATAAAACAAATTATTGATGATTAAAGAATGTCTTGAGTTATGGCACCAGATAATGTCTGCTTTAAACACAGTGCTTTGAAGAAATGGAAGGAGTGAGGAGATAGTGGGTTCACTACAGGGACTGGGGGAACCTCATCTTCCAGGAGCATAGTGGGACCTTCCCACTGGAAACTGCCCAAGGATGCCACACGCCTGCTGTCCCCTCTGCCCAGTGGAAGGAGGGCTTGGGTTAGTAGGACCTCCTTGCCTGCAAGTGGACAGGAGGCCTTGCCCCTCCGCCCACCCCACCTTGGGCCTCCAGGCTCAGGGCTGTTGGAGCACATCAGGGAATCACCCAGTGTCCTTCAGTCACAACCCCGGCTGTGGGTTTTGGAAAGCTGGGGACTTGGAACAGGCAGTCGTTGGTCTAAAACGCCCGGTTTTGGACTCTTGTTGTTATTTTTTGTTTGGTTTTGTTTTACCTCAAGTTGATTTCGCAGAGAAACTGGTGCTGTGTCTCACAAGAGAAAAGCAGCCCTGGGAACTTTTTCTTCTCAGGGATTTTTGTCCAAAGGCTAAAACCACACTCAAAATTGCTGAGACAGGTTGTTCCGCGGAGAATTTGGCAGCTTCCCCAGAAACACAGAGAAGTTTATGAACTCGACAGGAAACGAAACGTGAAAAGCAAAACTCTGCCGTTTCCTCGTGCCTCAGTGAACCAGGTAGATGGTGCGGGAGAGAGAGGGAGCTCCATGCCTCTACCCAAGACATACTACTCCGTGCTCCTACCCAGGAGTCCGCACGCTGCCTCCTGCTTCTGGCCTGGGGAAAACCAGGCAGGCACCCTGGACAGTGCCAGGGCAGCATGGTCGCCAACTCAAGGCACAGGGGAGGGATCTCCTCTGTCGCCCTGGGCAAAAAGCCTGTTAAGGAGGCTGTGGGGGCCTTCAAGATTTCCTTCTCATTCAGAACAGAAAGTGCCCCGGGATGGAGAGGGAATCAATCGCTTTGCATGAATGGTTTTACTGCTCAAGCTGTGCAAATACTTCACACTTTCACATCCTGTGGCCAGCCACGCAGCAAAATCCATGCACATGGTGATTGCGTCATCTCAAATCATCGATCAGACTCACAGTCCTCCAGCATTCGATGCCTGCCAATATGCAATTGCAACCGACGCTTCAAAATAATCTGTTTTCGATTCTGGGGACTACTGCAATGGCTTCTTGGAATGAATTGGTTTTGTGTGTGTGTGTGTGTGTGTGTGTGTGTGTGTGGAGAAGTTACCAAATTGATGCCAAAGACGAAGGAGCACAGCAGATTCCACCCAGGCTGTCCCCCCCGACCAAGTCTTCTGCAAAATGGGGTTCCAGAAGACTCGTACCCTTTGGGCGGGCTTCACCCCCATGTCATGCGTTCTCATCGGAACCTGCCTGAGCCCTCCCTGGCACCTTGGCTGGCCGCCCTCTAGACTGCTCCTTTCTGGAATGTAAACTGATGGTGAATTTTATAGCATTCATCAAATGGCATCCCGTCAAGCCTCACCTTGCAAAGACCAAGAAGAAAACTCCATAACCTCACATTTGCAGGCTACAGATTTGATTGCTTTATTCTGAGTTTCCACCAAACCTTGATCCTCTGTGTTGTTGGTAGAATAATTTACATTATTAAAATAAAATTGTCCTCAAGACGTTTTTATGCAGTATGATGATGTATTACTTTGATGGCAGAAAATGCACAGATATTGGAGCCCTCCTTTCAGGTTCAAATTCATTCCAGTTCCACCATTTACTGTGTGACCTTGGGCAGGTTACTAAACATCTCTGAGCCTCTGGATTCTCATCTACCTATTGAAGTCCCTATCACGGTGCCTAACAAATAATATGTACTCAAACGGAAAGTTTCTTTCTCTTTATTTATTCATTTCTAGATAGAACAACCACAGTCCAGAAAGTCAAGTAATTTGCTTGATTATTTGAATAATAATTATTGCTATTAATTAATTAATACTGTTGTTGTTTTCATTATTATGTTACCATTGCGCCCATAATCATAGCTAACATTCCCAACACTTATTTCCTTCCCGGACAATATGGTCAGTTGCCCACGTACATCAGAAGTATGCAGAGGGCTGAACCATCTGAAGTTTCAAAGCTATTTTATAATTAGGTTTCAAAAACAAAAGCGAGCAACAAAAGAACAAATAGATAAATTAGCCACAAAACAAAAGACTTTTGTGCTTCAAAGGACACCATTAAAGTATGAAAAGAGCCCACAGAAGAGAAGAATTTCGCAAACAATTATGTCTGATAAGGGACTTGTTCTGGATTTTATAAAGAACATTTGCCGCTTAACAATAAAAAGACAGCCCCATGAAAAATGGGGTAAAGGATCTGAATAAAGACGTCTCCACAGAAGATGTGCAAACGGCCAGTAAATACCTGAAAAGATGCTCAGAACCATCAGCTCTTAGGGAAATGCAAATGGAAACCACCAGGAGATACCATTTAGCACCCGCAAGCCTCGCTAAAATAAAAAAAGAAGCATCGTAAGTATTGGCAAGGATGGGGAGAAAACAGAACCTTGCACACCGGGAGTGGGAATGTAAAATGGAGCATCCAGTTTGGAAAACCGTCTGACAGTTCCCAAAACGGTGAAACGCAGAGTTACTAGATGACCCAGAAATTCTATCCTAGGCACGTATCCGAGAGAAATGAAAACGCATGTTCGCATCAGAACGGGCACAGGAATCCTTACAGCAGCATTATTCATAAGAGCCAAAAAGGTGGAAACAACCCCAATATCCACCAACTGATTAACGGATAAATACATGCGATATATCCACCTGATAGAATATAAACGGTAACTAAACGGTGCTAAAATGGTAACATTCTATAAGTAACAAGAGCCAGTCGCAAAAGACCACGTTATATGATTCCATTTATACGAAATATCTAGAATAGGTAGATTCACAAAGAAGCAAAGATCGGTGGCTGCCTAGGGCAGGGGGTTGGAAGGTACTAGTGAGTGACTGCTAACAAATACAGGAGGTTCCTCTTGAGGACACCACAGTGTCCTAATACTGACCACGGTGACGGTTGCACCTCTCTGTGAGTATCCTAGAAGCCATTGAAGTGCACACTTTAAACGAGTGAATTGTATGGTACGTCAATTCTATCTTGTCCAAACTACTATTTTAAAAATAAGCAAGTGGTTGGTATATGTTGATGTTGGGGGGACAGACCGTACTCATAGTCTCTTAAGCGTATGTATTTATTCTGAGATAGAAGGAGGGGAGGGGCAGAGAGAGAGTGAGAGAGAGAATCCCAAGCAGGCTGTGTCCTGTCAGCACAGAGCCCAATGCGGGGCTTGGTATCACGAACCGTGAGATCATGACCTGAGCGGAAACCAAGCGTTGGACGTTTGACTGCCTGAGCCACCCAGGCGCCCCTGCACCCATTGTCTTAAGGCGGTCTGTGGTCCCTGACCACCCTCCGTTCCTCCCCACCCCCAACCCACATCGTGATCAGGGAACCGGCCAAGAGGCTTTGGGTGACCGCCAGGAATGTCCTTCCAGCTATATCTCCTGGTAAATGTCGGTGCTTTTTGTAGGACGTAGCTTTGGGGCCACTCTCTCTGGAGCCTCACCGGGCTCTTCCGGCAGGGCTGACCACCTTGTTATTTCTCTGCTCGCAGACGGGCCGCGCTGCATCGCCATCAGGTGGATGCCCATTTACCCCCTTCCCCACTGGCCTTTCACCTCCTCGGGGTACGAATTGGACCATGTTGATCTGAGTGCCCACATCACCTGGAAGTGCACAAGAGAGAGTGAGCGAGAAAGCCACTTACTGTGTTGTCAGACACAGCGCTGCAGGGCTCATATGCACTGCGGTGTTCAATCCTCCCCGACGCCTACAGGAGTTAACATGATAAAACACGCTTTTCCAATAAAATCCTTGAGGCTTGGAAAGGTCAAGTAACCTCTTCGAAGTCACAGAATTAATACATAGCAAATCCTACGTCGAGGCTAGGCCACGTCACCTTAAAGGCTACAGCTTTGACAAAGAATTCAACCACCTCTCAGATGACATCTGTGGGCCTGCTTGCCTAAAAAACTCTCTTTCTTCTTCTAGCTGCTCCTGCTTCCTTTGTGGTTTCTCATCCTGTGGCAGAGGCTTCAGGACCTGGTGCTAGTTCCTGTTTTTTGTGCTTTTGCT
Source organism: Felis catus (assembly GCF_018350175.1). NCBI lineage: Eukaryota > Metazoa > Chordata > Mammalia > Carnivora > Felidae > Felis > Felis catus. Next base: position 83,018,253 of record NC_058378.1, read on the forward strand.
TAAGACGGACTTCGTCTGGGGTGTATGACGAACGGTTCCTTGTTCTCTTGGGCCAAATCTATGTGTTTTCAGGGGAGAACATCCTAAACTTTTGCCCTGCCTGGCTGCTAAGCTCATCTTCCACAGGGTTTTGACCGACCATTACTTTTTGTGTTGTTTGTGGTGGTGGTTGTTGTGGGGTCGGTGGGGACGTTGGGCGAACTTCCCAAGTCTGAGCGTTCTTGAATCTAAGATGCACACTCTGCGTGAGTTCTCCGGCCGACGTTTTGCAAGAGCAATGTCAGGTCGAAATGTCCACTGGGAAATAAGCCTCCGGACACTTTGAGAAATGGTTCAAGCACAGCCAAGGTGGTGGTGCTGAGAGACGCGAGCATCTGGTCGCCATGGTGACGGCAGTTGCACTTCTGACACGGCCTGCTGCCCGGTAAACACCGATACGCTGTCTCATTTCCAGTCGAGAGACAAAACAACCTCCCTAAATCCATCCCGCTCCCTCGGCGTGAACTCTGATATGACAAAGAGGCAGGTCGGCGTGGTCTCATTCCTTCATCGGGGTGTCTCTCTGGAAACTGAGGCGTTCGGCTCTGCAGCCCCTGAGATTTCCTTTAAAGACATCGGGGTTGGAGTTTCCATAGACTTCCTTTCTTCCAAACGTATGCCAAGGGCTCCTGGGACAAAGGAGAGTTTGACCCCCCTGTAGTCGCCTATCTGGGACGTAATTCTTTTATCCGGCAGAGAACCCAATTTCTTTTTCGAATGTGTGTAGAAGAGAGGAAGCAACCCGAATGATTTACAGTAAATATTATTTTTACACCGGTCAAAATAGCACCAAGGCACCTGCCTTCTCTGGCATTCTAAACAGCTGGGACAACTCTCCTCACTGTTGACTGTCAATACAGTAGACAAAAACAGGAGGGTGCTTCCCAAGGTCACCTCAGGTGGGCGTAGTTAGGACCTTAGATTCCAGAGGTTGTACTCAGACCACCGGGGTATTCAGAAAGTCCAAAAGGTGGTCTTTCCTTCTAGAAACTCCGATGGCATTCCTTCCCAGATATCTGGGGGACCAAATCCAGAAGTGGACTGAGGTATGGAAGAGAAAGGACACCAGTTAAGGAGATGAGATTGGGACCATTGCTGTCTTGGGGTTTTTCTGAGAGAGGGGAGGGCTGGAAATCCATTTATTCTAGATTCCAGAAGATGCGAAGAATATGCAGAAATGGACAGCCCGGGGTGCCTGGGTGGCTCAGCTGGTTGAGCGTCTGACTTCTGCTCAGGTTATGGTCTCCTGGTTCATGAGTTCGAACCCCACATCTGGCTCGCTGCTGTCAGCACAGAGCCTACTTTGGATTCTCTCTCCCTCTCTCTCTGCTTCTCCCTCACTTTCTCTCTCTCTCTCTCTCCCTCTCTCTCTCAAAAATAAATAAACATTAAAAAAAAAAAAAGAAATGGACAGCCAGTCAGAGCCCTGGTTCTGTGTGGGGCCTGAGGACTTCTGCCTTCTCTCTGTGATCACTTCTGCTCATCATCGGCCATGTGGCCCCTGATTGGCCAGACTCGTCTTTTCCTCTGCAAACTCCTTAGCAGGGCCTTGGAGCCTCACTCCCCAGCTTGTGAGCTCTCTTACCTGCAATCTCTACTTGTCTCTCAGTAACCACAGAATGCTGGCTCTCCAGAACCTTCCCGTCCAGGGCGGCAAGCCCCCGGTCAGAGTCCCCCACGAGGCAGCCCATTATTTGGATGGTATTTATTATTTTGACCTGAAAATGTTGCTGTAGAAAAAAAAAAAAAAAAAGCTTAGTTTCCTACTGGGTAGGGATACTTTCTTCTTATTTTAATCCTATGCACTGATTCCATATTCTGCCCTCGGTAAATCTTCTAGAGCTGAGTGACTGATCTGGGACGTCTCCACCCCTCCCCACATTTGCTCTTCTCCATGTGCACGTTTAAAACGCCACCTCCCTCCTTCCCACACGCTTCCTGCTAAGCAGCCCTCTCTTTTTCAGCCGGTGTTGGTGGGCTTGTTCTTCCGCTGTGTGCTTTTTAATAGACTCTAATGTTTCTCATAAGATTCCTTTTCTTAATTACAGCCATGAAACCCACACTCTCAGAAAATGTAAACAAGCATTTTTTTTTTAATGAGGTTAGTTATTTGCAGTTAGCTTTATTCTAAGGGATTCGACATGTACCCTTGGTTTCCTTAAGAAGGGGTTAGCACAGGGGTACCTCTCCGCCGTGGTCTAATTGACGTCCTCGCCACACGAAAGATGCAATCCAAAAGGAAGAAGGCAGGACAGAGGGAAAGAGAGGAAGTGTTTCTATACCTGACTGTCCCCAGTCCCGGCAGCAGCCGGGAGCACGTGAAGACTTCCACGGTGAGATCTGTCTATCGCATTTACTGCAGCTTCGCCCACCCTCTGCTCCTGCCCAAGACAAATTCCAACAGCTCTGTTGTTTTGCAGAGAAGATGAAAACCACCCCAAGCTGCCCTTTCTCGCTCATGTGAAATTACTGCAGCGACCCGGTAGTGTCTCAGGGCCAGCAAAGCTGTCACAGCCGCCAGCTCCCAATTAGCTCTGTCTGCCACTGACGCATCGGACAATGATGTGGAGACCCGGGCACGGGCCGAGCCGACTTCCCCGGCTGCAAAGCTGGGTCTGATTCTCAGATGGAACCCATCCCATTATCGTAATGATAACAATCACAGCAATTAGCGACGAGCCGGGCTGCCTGGTTGATATGCGGAAGAGCTGGCGTGCAAGGCTGGCCTTTGGAAAACAGGGAGAAAATTCACCCAATTCCGAGCGGCCGCGAATCTGCTGTTGGGATGTGGGGAAATGGGAACCTGATTCCAGGCAGGAAGGGACACGTCGGGCCATCTGTAGGTGCCCAGTGCAGACTTCCAAGTTCACGATCCGACCAACATGCAGGTCGAGACAGTCTTCACGTTTGGGGATGGGGATCAGCAGGCCGTCGGGCCTTTCCCACAGGGCCCAAGTGGCTTTGTCCACCTCGCCTTCCTGTCCGAACCTCACTCTCCAGCCACGTGCCATGACTTGTGGCTCTGACCCCACCCCTGCTCTTGTAGAACCCCTATGCTTTCCTGCTTGGGGTTCCTGCTGCCCGGAGTGCCTTCTCTCTCCTTCTTTACTGATGGGTGCCCACCCGCCCCTCAAGACCCAGTTTCAATTTCTCCTCCTCTAAAAAGCCTTCCCTGACCCCAAGCCCAGCAGGGCTGGTACCCTTTCCTCTGTTCCCCTAGAAGAGTTTGTGTCTTGTCGCAGTTATAACACTTAGCAACCTGACCTACAGCTATTTCTTCACAGGTCTGACCCCCTCACGCACACACTGACTACAAGCCCCATAGAAGGTGAGGACCGCCTTTTGTTTTGTTCTTCCTTGTAACATCTGCGGTGGTGTTTAAGATGTGTGTTGAATTAAGATGATTGGGCCAGTATAGTATGTTGCCTTTATTATTCCCGTTAATACTACCATCGTACGAACTCACCGTAGGAGGGAAGTATACCTTCTTTTGACCCTGTGAGTTGTCTGGATGGTTGGATCGAAGTACATATTCTTACTTTGCTCAAAGATACCATGACGGGGCGCCTGGGTGGCTCAGTGCATTGAGAGTCTGACTTCGGCTCCGGTCATGATCTCACAGTTCATGAGTTTGAGTCCCGGGTCGGGCTCTGTGCTGACAGCTCGGAGCCTGGAGCTCGCTTCGGATTCTGTGTCTCCCTCTCTCTCTGTTCCTCCCCTGCTCGCACTCTGTCTCTCTCTCTCTCTCTTTCTCAAAAATAAAGATTAAAAAAATTAAAAAAAAAATCATGACAGAGCCCCACCCCCCAGGCTCCATGGCTTACCTGGTACAACACTGGGAACTTGCCACTCTGTAGAACATAATGTTTCCAGGAGAAGAATCTCAATTACTTTTCCACATCAAATTCTGCATCTGCTCTTTGCAAAGCAGATGGAAAGAAGGCATTAATACTTGACGTACATTATAAAACTAAAGAGACAAGAGCCAGCCCTCTTGGCATTGTGACACGCATCGGCCACCGACGCTCAGGCTGGTATGTAGATGGAGCGGAGTTTGCGGCATCTTCGATCTGTGTTTCCCCTCCCACTCGAAGGTCAATGCTGGCGGGAGTTTAGGGGACGAGTACATGGGGGAGGGTGCCCTATACCTTCTATGAAATGTGAATCGGTTTGCCTACAAACCTCTGGAGTTCACTTCCATAGGGAAGATGGCCCCAAGTTCCCGAGCAGAATTCCAGCCATTTCTGAGTCTGAGAAAATGCACAATTGCAGGGGGAGTCTGCTTGCCTTTTGTTCCGTGACAATGATTAGAGTTTGGTCCATAGCAGCCTACGTAACTCTGGAGGGGAGCAGGTAGACTCTGGATTCTCAGGGGGAGGTAATTACACAGAAGCATCTATGTTGGAGGCACAGTGCGCAGGTCCTAAGGCTGAGTGGAGACACAGCCGGTCAGGTAACTTGTTCCACAAGTAGAACGCATGGGGCTGGACGACAGGGTTTGCAAGGTCCCCGCTAGGGCTAGCCTTTTATTGGCTTTACGCCTTAGACCTGCATCTAGTTCGCTTCAAAATTCGAGTGCCCCAAACGCCAACAGAAGCCTTGACATGACCATGGGGACATCTGTCATTGAAACTCACATGTCACCTTCTCAGAGAGGCTCCTGACCCCCTTCTCTGCTTAGTTTTCTCTGTAGCACGTACCACCACCTGCGAGGTGACGTGTTTTTCTCATGTTAAAGAACTGATAGCAGCAATGACTGGTGGTCTACACCTGACCTCGTTCTCCGCATGTAATAGGTGATCAATAAATATTCGGTGAGTGAATGGATGCCCTTCTGTTTTGAAAAACCTCTATTAGCTCAGGAGCAAATAATGAGGAAAACACATTTTTTTACCTCAACAGTATCGGTTACTGAGCCAAACCTTCAGGGATTAAATTCTGGGGAGAATGGTGTGAGATGGCAATTACTTCCTAAATAGTCTGGAAAAACCTGAAATAGTCCCTATAGAGGAGGAAACGAGGTATAGGGTAAGTAAGGGTGTGATTGGACTATTACAAATAATTGAAAAATGAGTCCTTTTCTGCTTTGGTCAGTTTCTGGAAGAATCGATGGGTAGAGCTAATTCAAACACTTAGGAGCACACCCAGATCTCTGTGTCCCATGGCTCCCACTCTTCCTGGGGCTCGAGCTCTACCTGCCTGCACTTTGATGTCAGGTCTGTGCAGATGAGAGAAGGATAAGAAAGCAGATGAAAGTCCATTTCTTGGTTCTCCCAAGATCCATGTGATGACTCAGTAGGCACACAGCACGATCCCTTTTAACACTGTCTACATGCTACACACCCCACTGTGGTGCCAGCTTGCATGGGCCGCGGTGACGGGGGAGACACCAGAAGTCACCTCGGAAACGGGACCTTCTGCTTCACGAGTGAGGCAGCTCCCGACACTTTCTGTGTCACCAGTAAACCCTCCTCCTGACAGCTAAGGACCATTCCCACTTTGTCGTCCCACATACCCTCAGTGCAGTTGGATCGAAAACCATACCAGGAGCTACTCGAGCTTATGTGAGATGAAGACATTCAAAAGAAACACATGAGGCACGGCGGTCATCAGTCATAGCGGTTGTCGGTCTTTGAGGCCCTGGGACCTTCACTTGGTAGACACGTGATATCAAATCTTTACTAGCCAAGTGCCCAAAGCCCAAACTCCAGAAAGCTGATCTCTGGTTCATTTTAAATTGTTAACTTTGGTAGGTGTGTGTGTGTGTGTGTGTGTGTGTGTGTGTGTAAAGAAGTTGAAAGGACCCAGCTGGTAAGGGGGAGGTGGCCATGTACTAACATTGTCTTATTTTCACGCCCATGAAACACCAGCTCCGCAGCCGTGCTCACCAGCCACAGTGAAGTTAGCGCCTGTGTTGTGAGCTGAGTTGTATCGCGAAGGAGGTCACCGAGAGTAACAGTTGAAAGTCCGGTCTGGTCAATTAGACATCTGGATCTGACTGTAGGCTCTGGTTCTTAGAAGCTGCACAGTCTTGGGCGGACTATTTAACCTTGATTTTCTCAACTATAGAACCAACACAAGACAGCGCAGGGAAAGCACTTAGCTCAGAGAAGTGGATTTGGGAAGCACTCAGCGAATCTCAGCTCTCCAGGCTGTATTTAGTGCTGGAAGCCAAGGGACTATCAGCCGGAAAAAATATCCCACATGACTTCCCAGGCAAATCGCTCAGACTCTTCCTGAATGATAGTATCCTCCCACTTCCCCTCTGCCTGTCCAGTTTCTACACATCCCCCAAAGCCCTGCTCGGGTCTCATGCTTTCTCCGCGAAGCCCCTCGAACACCACGCGTGGTGCTTTCCTACCCCAGCAAACTGGAAGCACCTGGGCAGCTGCTTGTGAGTCCAGATCCTTCTGCAGAATCCTGCCACGTCCATGCAGCAGTTCAGGAAAACCCTGCGATCTGTGGACAGGTAAGATTGGATGAGGAAGCCCTCGTGATACTCAGACCCTTAAGGAGAGGCTAACGTTCAAGGGTCCTCATCACTGGTTTAGCCAACACGTCAGAGGGGACGAATGTGGGTGACCGCATGCGAGGCCAGCGCTGGGCACACAGACCACGGCAGCACGGGTGTTGTCACCTTTGTCACCATGCCTGACGCGCAGCTGGTGGGCAGGTCTGTGTCTCTGACGGGGACTCCCACACCTCTCCATGGCCTCATGCCACAGTGGAATCTCTCCAAACATTGTGGAAATTTACAGCCCAGAACAATCAGTTCTGTGCTCTAAAATGAAAAATACTTCCCATCAACACAAAGGCAAGTGTGACCTCTGCTGGAAGATTCTTGAGACTGACCATCATTAAGAAGGAAGGAAGGAAGGAAGGAAGGAAGGAAGGAAGGAAGGAAGAAGGGAAGGAGGAAGGGAGGGAGGAAGGAAGAGAGAGAGGGAGGGAGGAAGGATTGGAGGGAAGAAGGGAGGAAGGAAGGGAGGGAGGGAGGAAGACGGGCCCCGACACCAACCCGGAGCCCTTTCCGTGTGACATGCCAGGCTGATAAAGCCTGTCTGGTTGTCCCCTGGCCCCCTGGCCCGGGTCTGCTCTCACGGTGCCCCCCAGCGTGACTCCCAAGGGTGAAACACGCCTTCAATCACCCCCAGGAAGCAGAGCTTCTGTAAGCTAATCCTTAGCCATTCCCTATTAACCGTTTAAAAACATGTTTTTCCAAATAAGATTTCAGGGAAAATCATTTTATGACCGCATGTCAGGAAAGGCAGCCTTTATGTGCTGAGAATTAGGCTAACTTTTTGAAGTTTCTTGTCAGCACACCTCCCGGGGCAGGGGTGTGTGGGGCGTTTGCTTTACTCTGAGAAACTCGATCTCCTTACACAGCCCTTCCCACTCGTTCCCCACACGATAAAGTGGCAGGTTAATATAAATGCCACGAGCATTACAGAGACCCTAGGCTCTTAGACACAGCCCTCACTTCCTCCATCAAGGAGATGTCAGAATTTCCCCGGAGTCCATCAGTCAGGAGCCCGCGGAGCCTTGGATTCAGTCCCACTTTCTGGTGCAGAGACAGTAGCCCCAGGAAGGCATCTTTTAAAAAGAAAATCAGCCCTATGGACCCTACATAGACCTCACATACCTTCCGGGTCTTTGGCGTCTATACAGCTGTCCTCTTTGTTTGTGTTTCCATGCATATCGATTCAGGCTTGCTGTATAGCCCTACTTTGACCGGCAGCGAACGTGGGCACAGAAGAATCAGGAGAGGTGTCGCTGCGGACCCTTGAAAGACCGCACTTTGAACGGGGACTGGCGTGCAACTGTGGAAGCTTTTACTGGCGAATCCCCACTCCGTGGTGGCAGACAGGCTCCACTGGGAGATATTTACTTGCTAACATGAGGGGGGGTTAGGGGGCACCACCTGGAAGGTTCAATGCTCCCCAGATTTTCAGGGGAGTATAAATTGGGGAGGTTGGACCCGTGTGGCTGAAACAGAATTTCTCAGCTCCGCCGAGGCTCAGGTGTCCCGGCTGACAGCCTCCCGCCCCCCAACGTGTCACTGTCGCCTCCTGCGGATAGGTCACGTCCGCGTCCATACGTGCTCTTCCTCTCCATTCCCAGGACGAGGGAGTGGGAGCCGTGAGAAGATGCACCACGTCGTATCTTGAAGGCAGCAGGGCCCAGGGGCCTAGGACACAGGGGCACCAGGGGTAGAATAACTTGGGGCACGTTGCCTTTGCTCTCCCAGCCTCAGTTTCCCCTCCTCTCAAATGGTGGCAATCACAGCCTCTATGTCGAGGGGTTTCCTGAGCACTGATGAGACCCTAGTCATTACTTTGAGTATACATTTATCATATGCTGAGTGCTAAACGAATACAAACCATCTTGGTTTTGTTCTCATTAACCTCTGCATCTCTTGCAGAGTCTAAGCCATAAGCTGTTCAACGAGTGTTAAAAACACAAATAAACGGGGCGCCTGGGGGGCCCCGTCGGTTGAGCACCCGACTCTTGGTTTCAGCTCAGGTCGTGATCTTACAGTTTGTGAGTTCAAGCCTTGTGTCGGGCTCTGTGTTGACAGCGTGGAGCCTGCTTGGGATTCTCTCTCTCCCTCTCTCTGCCCCGCCCCTGCTCTCTCTCTCTCTCAAAATAAATAAATAAACATTTAAAAAAAGAAAAACATGAATAAACGGACATTTAGATTGAGTCAGGGACAAAAGAGGAGCCTGGGAAACGAATCTGTCTTCCACACTCTGCCTTAACAGCCCGTGTTCGATGTGGCCACCTCCCTCGTCCCCCCACAAGCTCCTTGAGGGTGGACGCTGAGCCTCAATCCTCCTGTCTTCACTGCCCCTACGTAGGCCCAGGAACAGGGGGCCCTCCCAGGTGCCCAGGAAAGGTTTATGAACTCAGTTACGTTTATCTGCTTCCGTTTTTCAAACTTTAGAAACAAAAATAAAAGTGGAGAGAGGTGACTCACCTCGCTGGACAAGAGCGAGGGAAAGGCAGAACAGAGACCCTGGCCCCTGAGCACTCCCAGCCCACAGGTGGGGGCATGTCGCCGTCGGGGCGGGCATGGCGAAGGGCTGGAGATCAGAGGAGTGATTAAATTCTGCTTCCTGGGAGTGCAAAAGTGATCACCAAAATAGCTTCATTTCTTCGCGGCACGCATCAAAAAGTGTTTGTTTACGACAGCCGAGGGGCTACTAATTACCTCCTGACACCCTTTGACAATGCTCGTTCCTTCTCCAGCGGCCACCGAGTGAGTGCCTGCCACCCCACGCGGCCTGGTAGCAATTTCCCCGGTTGGGGCTGCCAGCCTCGCTCCGCTTTGAGTGACAGAGACCAGGGTGCTCCTCACCCGGGCAGCCCGACCCTCACACGACCTAATCCATTTTTTTCCGAAGAGTCCCTCCAGCTAATGAGCACTGTGTTCTTCGGGCTGCGGGTTCCAAACACTTGCTGTGTGATTGCATATCACAGTCTCTGGCAGCTCATTATGGGAAGGACAGAAAAAAAAAGAAAAAAGAAACAAACTCAGGATGTGGGTGAGCCGCACATCAGGCAACTCTTGGTTTAATTGACAGGTGGGATACTCCCAGTCTGCAAGCTGTTTCTCTCGGTTTAAGGTTATAATTCTCCTCTGAGCCAATTTATAACCTCGCCAGTTTTAGCATCTTTGAAGTAGTTGATGGAACAAAGAGCAATCCAGGAGGGCAAGGGCCTTGAGAAGTCCCACTTGCTTCCTACCCAAGTAAGGGGTACACAGAGAACTCAGGTAGATCGAATGCCCACCGTGGGCCAGGCGTTGGGTGGCATTCTAGGGATCTCGTGTCAGCCTTCCGACTTGCACAATGCGATTGGAGGATGTCTGGGCTGTTATCTTTTTTAAGTTCGTTTACTTATTTATTTTGAGAGGGAGGGGGGAGGAGTAGAAAGAGATGGGACAGGACAGAGAATCCCAAGCGGGCTCCACACCATCGGCACAGAGCCCAATGCACCACGAGATCATGACCTGAGCCAAAATCAAGAGTCACGCGCTTAACCGACAGAGCCACCAAGGCGCCCCATCTAGATCATTTTGAAATACACCCCACTCCCACTCCCATGTCACCGACTGTTATACGAAAGTGTGCCCTGGGCCGGTGCTTAGAATATGTTAGAGTCGAGATGTTTGTTTTTTTTTTTTAATTTTTTTTTTCAACATTTATTTATTTTTGGGACAGAGAGAGACAGAGCATGAATGGGGGAGGGGCAGAGAGAGAGGGAGACACAGAATCGGAAACAGGCTCCAGGCTCTGAGCCATCAGCCCAGAGCCTGACGCGGCGCTCGAACTCCCGGACCACGAGATTGTGACCTGGCTGAAGTCGGACGCTTAACTGACTGCGCCACCCAGGCGCCCCGAGTCGAGATGTTTTTGTAGACCTTGGTTATCTGTTCTCTTCTTCCCTTGAAGGTCATTCAGTCGTTTCCTTACCATATATTTATTAAGCACCTGCTGTGTGACCCACACTGTTTTCAGCACTGGGGCTCCAGCGGAGAACAAAGTCCCCACCCTGAGCGACCTCGCAGTCTAGAGACCAGAAGCAAGCATAACTGTGCAGATCCTATAATGTCAAGAGGGAGTCGGTGTTATGAGGAAAATGCAGCATGTCAGGAAGACCAAAAACGCGTGAGAAGGGAGTGTGCTTTTCAACACTCTTAACACACCAGGAGTATCCCACAAGGTTCTAGAAAACAAGCAGGCAGGGCACTCCAAACGATTGATTTGGAAGCCACTTAAGGGAGGAACGGGTATGGAGGTGTGTGTGAGGTGGGGGCGGTGGTTAAGGGACCACCAAGAAGGTTGAGGCCCCAGCAACTAGCAACAATGGGAAGCCAGAAGCTCCCTGGGCCTGTGGGGCTGGGGAGAGAATGGAATTAGCAGGACCAGAGAGGAAGTGGATGGTGGAGGAGAGAGCCCCCGAGGTCCAGGGCAAGCACACAGATTAAGGCCCACGTGTCTTTAAAGTGATGTATCAACTTAACAAGTTATTAAATAAAATGTGTTCTATCCTCGTGCTATGATGCATTTATCTTCATGATGACAATGTAGAAAAATACATGGAAAGGTATAGTTGTATATATCTGAGACCAACAACATACCAGTGAGCACTGAATTTAGTTATCTGTCTGGGTATTCTGTTGATCGGCTAGCAGTATTTGGACCAGTGGCAAAATGCGTGTTTTATCCATAAGTTTCTATATCGTCGGAATCCACAAATGTATTTTCCACACCTTCATTGCAGGACAGCCACCGATTGTCCTTTCCGTCAAGACGTTCACATACTTTGTATTCTATTGACAGCAATGCCAAATTAGGTGACCTTTCTGGAGTTACTGCGACTCTTGGTTATGTCTTAAGTTCAATTTGAAGGAAGCTTGCCCCACTGAGGTAATTGGGATTGGCGGTAGAATTTAAGCAATGCTTAAGTTCACCAAGGAACCATAAATTTCAGAGAACATACTTAGAATGGGGTCTCGTAAGACAAATGGCTGTTACAGAAAACAAAAAGCAACTCAAAATATGTTGTTTATCATATAAATCATAAAGCCGTGGAGCGATTAAATTAAGCAAATTCACCGTCTCATGAGCAATATCCAGATATGCGTTTTATCAAAATGTTCCGCCGTGGGCAGACGCAGACAATACCGCTTATGACGGTAGAATGGGGCGCCCAACACGGCATGGTTTCGGCAAAGTTGAGGCCATGTCTCAGGTAACAGGTGTGTCCGCACCTGCCGTGTGTAGCCCACGAGGGCTGAGAGTGGACCAGGAGGAGAAGTGAGAGAATGGGGTGGGGGCATCACCGGTGACCGATGCTCTGTGATGCCAGAACGTCCACACTGCTGCCCTCGAGGGGAAAGGTCAGACAGGAATTCATCTGTCTTTTTTCCGAGAGCTTCTGCCACTCAAGTCTGCCCCGTTCTCCCAAATAACGTCCGTCTCCACCTTGGCTTTGGCGAAGCTTGCAAATCCAGATGGTGGAGGCCATGGCTGCCTTCCACTGTGAGAAGGGATGTGGAGATGTGTCCTCTGGGCTCCGGGGCACTTGGTGGTGGGAACAGATGCTCGTGGGGACACTAGTGGAGGGGACATCCCTGCCCCTCTACCCTCCTTGGCTGGGGCCCACAGTCAAGCTGATCAGCTCCGGAGAAAGTGCTCTGGGACCAGCCGGGGAAGGTCCGAGTAGAAGAGCGTTGCCAGGGGAATAGCCCACGAGGGGAAGAAGGGGAATCATCGCCGATAGAAGTTAATGACCTTTGTGGCACCCAGGCTGGCCCCTGAGAGTTTTCAGGGACGTCCTGGGTTAAATTACTCAGAGTGCTACAGATCAGCCCCAAATTACCCCCAGTTCCTAACAGCACAAATGCAGGGGTGCGAGGGGGTCTGAGGTTTTCTCACAGAATGTGCCTTGATGGAAGGGAGGTTGAAGGCTTTTATTTTCGCATGATTTTGTAAATTATACACATTTTGCCAATTTGGCTTAAATTGGCCTTTTCCTCCCCCGATCCGTATTTCATTTAAAAATAGTCACACTTGACATGCTCTCTGGGTTTTTCCGACTGCTTGAGGAAAACAGGTTTGACTGTTGCCCAAACCTCTTGCTTGTAGATTCCCACGACCCATGCAATCAGTGGGCACCATGTGTATGCTTCCGTGGGAAAGACAAAAGTCCCCTGGACTCGTTGATTAGCATGGCTTTCAAAGTCTCTTTTTAATTTCTTTTAACGTTTATTCATTTTTGAAAGACAGAGAAACAGAGCGCAAGCAGGGGAGGGCAGAGAGAGAGGGAGACACAGAATCTGAAGCAGGCTCCAGGCTCCGAGCTCTCAGCACAGAGCCCGACGTGGGGCTCGAACCCATGAACCATGAGATCATGACTTGAGCTGAACTCAGACGCTTAATGGGCTGACCCCCCAGGAGCCCCTCAGAGGCTCCTCCATCATCATTGAGAGGGGTGATCCCAAGGCTGCACCTTCATTCAGGGTCTTCCGTGTGTCTGAGGAAGTCGGCTGGGAAGAAAGATTTGTCGACGTGCCGCAGGGCCCTAAAAGAGGCCTGGACCTCATGGCCCGCCGTGCGCCGCAAGGCCTGGCATTGGACTCCCTGCTTTTTCAAGGTCAGGGGTCTTGATTCCGTGTTCTCCAGCAAGCCCTGAGAGCCACCTGGGACGGTGACAGGCCTGTAGCTAAAACTTGCAGACTGTTGCAAAATCAGGCTCTGATGAGACCTTCGTGGCATCCGTCAACACCATCCCGGGTACAGGTCCGAGAGACCAGGGCCCCGCGGTCTGAAAGAGCCCCAGACTGGTGCCCATATTTGCTGTTGGAGCAGATCAGGCAGGCTCAGCCTAGGGACACGCATGCTCTGAGACAAGCCCTTTCCTGGGTGCGTCCGGCCTCAGTGGCAGCTCTGATTTGCTTACACACCCCTGCCTGCCCGGCACCTTTCTGCCTCTGCCTGTGTGTCCAGGTGCCTGGTGAAGGTCTGGAAAGAGCAGCACCCAGAAATCCAGAGGAGGGGCACGGGGTGGGGGTTCCTTTGACCAAGAACAGAAAGCAGGACGGTCTACTTTCTTCTCCATCCTTACAACACCCCACAGATTGGTTTTCGGGGCGCCTGGGTGGCCCAGTCAGTTCAGCGACCAGCTCATGATTTCGTTTCAGGTCACGATCTCTCGGTTCATGGGTTCGAGCCCCCGCATCGGGCTCTGCTCTGACAGAGCGAAGCCTGCTGGGGATTCTCTCTCTCCCTTCCTCTCTGCCCCTTCCCTGCTCTTGGTCTGTCTCTCTCAAAATAAATAAATAAGCTTTTTATTTATTTACTTATTTATTTATTTATTTATTAAAGAGCCTGCTTTATAGATGAGGAAACCGGAACTCAGAGGAGCAACTCAGTCCGGGCCAAACAGTTAAAACGTGGTAGAGTTAGGACCCAAACCCAAGCTGGCCTGGCTTCCCAGCTCCTGTTTCTTTTCTTCTGTATGGAAACACAGCGTCTAACCCTGGCTCGGTGCATGGTCCATTCCTGCATTCATTCGTCCGTTCCCTCGGTTCCCTCCATCAGTCCCCCACTCCCCCCGAGCCAGGCGCTGGGGGACAGCGGTGCACAGAGCCGGGAGGACCCATCTCACAGCACTGACATAACGCAGCCCCATAGAGTTGTTTTCCTCTGCCTGGGGGTACGAGAGCCCTTCACAGGGGCCCCCTCCCAGTCCTGGGTGGTCAGATTATGCTTCCCTGAGGAAGTGACTTTGAACAGTCACGTGGCTTCTGGTGCCTCTGTTTCCCCGTCTGTAAAGTGGGACTAATAATTCCCGCTGTGGTGCCTGGAAGGACTCCAGGAGCCTCTTCTGGGAGACGACTCTAAGGGGCTTTGCAGGCAGCCTCAGGCCCCCTGGAGGAGGAACTGGGAGGCTCAGAAAAGAATGCAGGATCGGAGCCTCATACCTTCTTCCTCAAGGCCCTTCGAAACGCTTTCCTGTGGCTTCAGAGGCTGGGCTCTCCCCACGCGTCTCCGTGAGGATCCCAGACCCCAGCTTCATCCCCACTGTCCTCCGGGTGATCTTCAGGCCCAGCTTCCTGTAATTTCCTGCTCCCTTTCTCTCTGTCTCAAGCCCTAGCTGCCCTCGAAATGTCCTTTCCCACACGCATAGAGGGCCCGGGGGACCCTCTATCCTGCTGGGGGCTCTCTAGAGCCTAGAAGGGAGGGGATCCCAGGAGCCAAAGTGGCTGGTCCTTTGCCATCAATACCACTGCCTTCAGCCCTGTGGCCGCCAGGTCAGTGCCCTCCAGGGGGAGGTCAGCTTACATCCCAGGTGCCCAAGCCAAAATTTGGCAGACTCCTACCAGTCCAGGGGTTCTAGACACACCGTTACAGGCTTCCCTGAGAGGCGCCTTCTCTTTGATAAGCAGGGACGGCCACCTGGGAGCCAAAGCTTCAGGAACCCTGATCCCACACATGCCCTCCTTCCGGCTGAAGACCCGAACCTCATAGGTTTGAGTTTTATTTCTTGAGCTTAAGAATTTATTATCCTTGTGGTGGTTTTCAGCTATGTCCGCAAGTGTGTTTACATTCCTCTCTTTAAGACGTGGAGCCTCATTCCTCTCGCTTCGAGTGTGGGCTGGACTCCATGGCTGGCTCTTAATGAAGAGACCTGGTGGAGGTGACCAGGTTATAAAAGACATCAGGGTTTTCTTTTTACTCTCTGTTGGATCACTTGGACTGGGGAAAGCAACTGACTTGAGTTTGAGGGACTCAAGCAGCTCTATGGAGAATTTCAGAGGGTGAGGAGCTGAGTCTTTGTGCCAACAGCCATGGGAGGGCGCCATCTTGGAAGCAGCTCCTCCAGCCCCAGCTAGGTGACAACAGCCTCCTGTCAGTCCCTGAAATCTCTGTCAATCTCTGTAAATTCCTGCAAATCTTGACTGCAACCTCAGGAGAGACCCCAGGTTAGAGGCATCTAGTAAGCAATGACCAAATTCATGACCCACAGACACAACGTGAGGTCTTGAGTACTTTATTGGGGTGTAAATTGCTCAATTTGAGGTCAATCATGGATATAGTACCAAATTTTAAAGAACATCTGGTCAAAATTAGCCTGGAACATTCCTCTCAATATCCCTTAAGGAGGTGCCACATTGGATATGAGTATGCCCTCTCCCTAAAGTAATTCGGCATTTCCACGTTCTTGCAGGAGAGGTGACAGAGGGCTGTGTCGATGTCTGAGCACTGGTTGAAGTAACAACCTTATGTTTCACAATGCCACATCAAACGACAGTGCTTCCACATCTTCACAGACTAAAATCCTGTGGCTCTGCCCCGATGAGGGGCCGGCAGGTCCTTGGGTTGTCTCACTGCCCACACTCACTCTGGAGAGCACACTTGGGAAGAGCCTTGGCAAGAGACATTACTCACACTATCTTTCTCTCTTAAAATATTTTTTGATGGAGTCCTTAGAGTTATAATCCATATAACTTAGCACAAATTAAGTGCTTGCTAGAGATTACTTAATGGCATCCAAATTTAAATTTAAAATGCATTTTAACTCTTTAAAATGATGTAATTTATTTATTTGCTTATGTATTTATTGTAATGTTTTATTAATCTTGAGAGAAAGGGAGAGACAGAGCATGAGCAGGGGAGGGGCAGAGAGAGAGAGGGAGACACAGAATCTGAAACAGGCTCCAGGCCCTGAGCTGTCAGCACAGAGCCCGACGCGGGGCTTAAACACATGAACTGTGAGATCATGGCCTGAGCTGAAGTCAGACATCTAACCGACTGAGCCACCCAGGTGCCCATCCACATTTTATGGACTAAAATCTCAACTATTATGAATATTCACATCAAAACTTGTTGACTAAGTCCATTTTTTGTCAGACAACTGGCCAATCCAGTTTTTAAAAAATAAATGAACTTTATTAGAGGCCATGATACCATTAATGATAATAATCCTAGTTAACGTTCACCGCATGTTTACTTTGGGTTGAATATGCACTCGGGGTTTGCAAGCATTACTTAATGTTGATAGGCAGTTTTTCTTTTCTTTTTTACGTTATTTATTTACTTGGAGAGAGAGAGAAAGTGGGGGAAGGACACAGAGAGAGGGGGACAGAGCGAATCCCAAGCAGGGTCCACACTGTCAGCGCAGAGCCCGATGTGGAAGCCGTGAGGTCACGACCTGAGCCAAAGTCGGACACTTCACTGACTGGTCTACGCAGGCACCTCAATGCACAGATTTTCTTTGAAAAGATTGCTCTGGGGGCGCCTGGGTGGCTCAGTCGGTTAAGCGACCGACTTCGGCTCAGGTCACGATCTCGCAGTCCGTGAGTTCGAGCCCCGCGTCGGGCTCTGTGCTGACAGCTCAGAGCCTGGAGCCTGTTTCAGATTCTGTGTCTCCCTCTCTCTCTCTGACCCTCCCCCGTTCATGCTCTGTCTCTCTCTGTCTCAAAAATAAATAAACATTAAAAAAAAAAAGATTGCTCTGGAATATTTTCCGTTTCCTCTTGGCAAGTTCTTAAGGCAGTTTGGGGGCAGAAAGTGTGTTTCATTTTGTTTAACTTGCTATTGTCCTCAAGACCACAGTTTGGGGGAAAAAGAAAATGATGTAGGATCCAAACACTTGGCAGCTTCACTGAAGGCTTTGCTTCGTGTCAAGTGGTATGGGCTTTAATAGAATGGATGGTACGTTTAAAAAGCAGAGAGAAGTTAAATTACAGGCCAATAATTTTGGAGACGGCCCGGGCAAGTTTTCCTTGTCCAACGGCAGAAGCTGAGAGGGCAGGTGGCCCATGCCAGGCGGCTTAGCAGCAGCTTAGCATGAGGTCGATATAGACCCCCGCCTCCCGGTCACAGCCCGACTCTCGGCTGTCCCCGGGGCCAAGAATAGGGGCTTCCCTCTGAGTCAGCTGGCCCCGGGCACTTGGTGC
The DNA here is from genome assembly GCF_018350175.1 of Felis catus. NCBI lineage: Eukaryota > Metazoa > Chordata > Mammalia > Carnivora > Felidae > Felis > Felis catus. The sequence goes on from NC_058378.1 coordinate 83,035,762, forward strand.
CGGTGTTACGTGAAATGCCGGGCGCCTGGTTAAATTTGAGTTCCGATAAATAACAAATGATCTTTAGTGTAGATATGTCTCAGTTATTGTTTATCTAAAGTGAAAATTTGATTTGGCCTCCTCTACTTTCATTTGCTCAGTCGAATAACTCTAGTGCCAAAGCCCCGGCTAGCAAAGGCCTCCAGAGACTTTCCAGCTGAGCTGCTCAGGATGTCACGTTTCCACTGTCCTCTGTCCCCTGACCAAGGCACCACGCCTCAGACAAGACCCAGACATCAGCCCCCAGGGATCAGGGTTAAGGACAAAACCTTCACGCAACTATTTAAGAAGATTTACGGCACCTGCCCGCACACCCACTCCCTCTGGTAGCCAGACTAGTCATTCTTTCTTTAAACAGCCGCTTGTATTCTCGGGCAACAGCACAGGTTCTCTGCGGGACCCTCCCCCGCCCCCCGGGAGCACAGAGAGAGGCCTGTGTCGCTACCCACCAGGCTCAGAGCCCTGCCAAACTCATCCCTGCCCAAACAGGTGGCTGATCCCACCAGGGATTGTGGCCCTGAGTCACCTTCCAGGCCCTGGGTGGCAAGCCTGTCTGCCCTCTGGGAGGGCTCCTTAGAGAGAAGAGGCCGGTGTTGTCTGCCTTCCCACCTCTACAAGGGGCCCGGCACCCGGCCACAGCAGTGCTGATGGCCCACCCACACCCTGAGCCCCTTGTCCCTGCGCCCCTGGAGAGAAGGAGCCATCTTCTCCAAAGCCATCCCTGAGGAATGGAGACTTCTCTCTGCCTCCAACGGATGTAAAGGAAGGAGCCATGTCCCCGAGGCAAAGTCTCCCTCATTGATCAGGAAAGTGGGGTCAGGGGCTGCAGGAAACTGGCTGGGTGGGTGAGGGCCGAGGCCGAGGACACAGACACGGCTTCCTGGGAATGACCCACAGAGCCCCCTGAACTCCTGGATCTTCAGCAATCGGCACTCCTGTCACCATTGTCTCAGTGACTCCTGGACCAGACGGGGGTCCTGGAGAGGGACTGAGCGGGGCAGCAGGCAGAACCCTGAAGGTAAAGTGAAGACAGCTTCTTCGAGAGGAGTCGTTAATCTTTCTAAAGACACCAGCTGTCCACCTGTCTGGTTAAGTAAACAGGAAAAAAGAAATTCCTGTGCTGAGAACCACTATCCCTCCGAGGATCAGATGGCTTGGAATCAACACCCTGGAGGGCTCTCTGGGATGTACTGTGGCCGCGTGTCTCCCCATCACCAGCAGCACACACTGTCCTCTATACCAGTGGGCCTCACTCGGGGTGACTTCACCCCTCCGGGACACATGGCCGGGTCTGGACACATCTCGGGTGGTCACAACTTAGGTGGCGGGAGAGTGTTACTGGCAACCAGTAAGCACGGTCAGGGACGGTGACACACAACCTGTAACTTGGGACATTCCCCCCCCCCCCTTGCAACAAAGAATTCTCAGACCCCAAATGTCCACCGTGCTGAGGCTTAGAAACCCTGCTCTAAAATTATGAAGCTGCCTCCAAACTTCTGCTAAAAGACCGGCCACGTCCCTGTGGGCTTTGCAGGCTGGGCCAACCCAATGCTGTCAACCACCCGTCTGCTGTTGGGGTCAGTTAACACTGATACCCACGAAAGCTGTCTGGTTTTTTTTTTTTTTAATATTTATTTATTTTTGAGAGAGAGAGAGAGAGAGAGAGAGAGAGAGAGAGAACAAGAGGTGGGGGCGGGGAGGAGGACAGAAAGAGAGGGAGACAGAATCCCAAGCAGCCTTCTTGCTGTCAGCATAGAGCCCAACTTGAGGCTCGAACTCATGAAACGGTGACATCATGACCTGAGTTGAGATCAAAAGTCAGACTCTTGGGGTGCCTGGGTGGCTCAGTCTGTTGGGCGTCCGACTTCGGCTCAGGTCATGATCTCGTGGTAACTCGAGTTCAAGCCCCACGTCGGGCTCTGTGCTGACAGCTCGGAGCCTGGATCCTGCTTCGGATTCCGTGTCCCCCTCTCTCCCTGCTCCCCACCTGCCTGCACTCTGTGTGTGTGTGTGTGTCTCTCTGTCTCAAAAATAAATAAAAGAGTTTGACACTTAACCAACTGAGCCACCCAGGCGCCCCGAAAGCTGTCTGTTTTTGGTGAAGCAGCTCTATGTGTTTCATCCACTTAGTAAGTAAAGATTCTGTAGGGACACACACACACACACACACACAAACACACCTTTGGCTATGCTGATGGTTATAGCAGAAGCACATTTGGAATGCTTAAAAGCTGCCAGTAACGAAGGAAACCAGGAACATGCATGAGAGGCCCACGTGTGAGGACATAACCGTATTAGCCCTCACACACAGAGCAGAAACAGGAAGCTGGAGTCCATTTTCTCCTTGGTGTGCAACACGTTTATCAGTTAATACCCCCAAACTTGATTTTTTAAAGATATTTTTATTTATTTTTGAAAGAGAGAGAGAGAGAGACAGACAGACAGACAGAGCACAAGCAGGGGAGGGGCAGAGAGGGAGGGAGACACAGAACCGGAAGCAGGTTCTGGGCTCTGAGCTGTCAGCACAGAGCTCGACGCGGGGCTCGAACTCACGAACCACGAGATCATGACCTGAGCCGACGTCAGATGCTCGACCCACTGAGCCACCCAGGTGCCCTGATACACCCAAACTTTAAAAGACAGATGATAATGAAAAGACAACTGAAATGTCACTTGACAGATGGCAAAATGTGTCTTTTCGGTAATTTAGGCTAAGTTTTCACTGCAGTCACACTCTGCTCTTGTGGGGACCCTCACAGGAGTCTCCTAGCTCTGAGTGCCCGTGACGGACACCAAGCAGTTCTGTGCTAAGGGGAATATTCTGCCTTCTTAGAGGGGGACCCCCCTCCTCATATACGTCTGAAATCCCAGAGGAAAGCAATGATGAAGCAGCATACAATTTCCTGCGCTGAGGTGACAGACGTATTTTAAAAATCATAGATGTGCGTTTAATTTGGAGAAGTTTGGAAGAGAAATTCAATTCCTCCTCATTTCTGCAGGCTGGAGGTGTAGAGTATTCCTGGGGACAGATGCTCAGTTGGACTGATGGAGGTTCGTGATGATTGGTTTTTGTTGAAGGAGATACACCATAAAGGAGCCTCTAGTCTTTCTCATTTTTTTTTTTATTTTTCCTTTGCTAACAGGCTTTTCAAATTCTCAAGATAGCAGTTGAGAAATGCTGATGAAATTGTCCTACTGAAATTGTGCCACAGAAAGGTCCTCGGACACCTGTCCCCAGTCGTCCCTTTTCGGGAAGGACACGTCTCCTTCGCTGGGTATTTTTCTTGGAGCACGGGGCGTCCGAGGAAGTTGTGTGCCCTCTGGGGTGACAGGAGGTGCCGTCGGAGCGGGGCGAGCGGGAGGGCTGGCGCCCAGATGGAGGATGGAATGACTTCAGTTCGAAAGGAACGCCGGCCCGCGTCCCCACAGCTGTGGCGTCCTGTGAGGGAGCTGTCTGGATCTCCTTTGAGGAAAATAGAGGACTCAGGGGGCCCACTGGGTTGTCAAAAGGTGACACCTAATAGCGACGAAACCAGCCCACCCTGTTCCGCAGCCGGCGGGGTCTGCGTCAGCCCGTCCCCTTCTGTGGAACAGGTGCAGGTCTCTGCCCACCCTCCGCGACCACTCTTCCTGCAACACTGCGCTCTGGGCAGGACGTTGGCTTCTGCTCTTGTTTCAAAACGTCTCTCATTCTGCAGGTTCTTAGCTCCAAAGTATTCGTAGCGATGTCCTAATGCTAAAAACCTGATCTTGTTCTGAACTAAAGAGGTCACTGCTCTGCGAAATAGTTTTCTTAACGCAATGTCTCAGCAGAATGATCTTCACTCAGGAGAGCTTGGAGTTGGAAAGGTTGGCTTCGTGTTTCTTTCTCTTAGGATGTGTTAGCTGTGATGAGAGAGAGAGAGAGAGCGAGAGAGAGAGAGCGAGCACCAACGGGAGAGGGGAAGAGAGAGAGGGAGAGAGAGAATCCCAAACAGGGTCTGCACTGTCAGCACAGAGCCGGATGTGGGGCTCGAACTCACACACCATGAGATCATGACCTGAGCTAAAGCCAAGAGCTGGACACTTAACTGATTGAGACACTCAGGCGTCCCTAAGTTTAAATGTTTTAGAAACCTCCCTAGTCTCTCCATGTGTAACAGGGATAGCAGAGCACGTCCTAAAGATTGAAACAAGAAAGGACATGGAATTGTCGGCCCAAGAGGGATTATTTTTATTTCAGTATCAACGATCCCAACATTCAGATGAATGTGTTTCTTGTCAGCAGGAGAGTGCAATCTGGGAAATTATGTGAGGAGTTACCATCAAAAGCTTTGTTTTGGGGGCTCCTGGGTGGCTCAGTCGGTTAAGCGACCACCTGCAGCTCAGGTCATGATCTCACTGGTTCGTGGGTTCGAGCCCCATGTCAGGCTCTGTGCTGACAGCTTGGAGCCTGCTTCTGATTCTGTGTCTCCCTCTCTCTGTCCCTCCCCCACTCACACTCTGTCTCTCTGTCTCTGTCTGTCTCTCTCTCTGCCTCTCTCTCTCTCTCTGAAAAATAAAATAAACATTAAAACAATTTTTTTTAAGTTTTATTTTGTTTGGGAGGGCTTCAAAAAGTCCCTTAGCAAGGGCAGCCGGGATAAGCTGGGCACCCTGCGCGCTGAGTGACTCTCCGGCATTCTCGGAAGACAAATGAAGATTGATGAGGTAGGGCTGGCAGGTCCTCCGGTCAGGTTGATTTAAGGTGCCACGCTGTGGCCTTTCACCAGGCGGCCAGGTAAATCAAAAAGCACAGGTCGATAAGGACCTCGGAGGGATTCCCCGGCTCTTCATCCAGAAGCCATTTGTCTGGTAACCGCACCTGCCCATCAGTGCCACAGGAGGTGTTATCAGTTTGCACAGCTTTTACTTGGGTTTATTTTAGAAACCTTATTATATAAATAAAACTTCATTCCCCGAGGACTCAGCTGGAGCGCATTTCCATAAGCCTTGAGGCACGGAGGATGCCACTGTCGGGCAGGCGGGTCATCGAGGGTTTTCTCGGGCTGCTAGCACATCTGAATAATTAGGAAGCCAAGCACCCAGGTCCGTGGCGGGAGGCTTACTCAGCTCAGCAGAGTGACCGAGGGGAAGGAAGGTGAGTTGTTCCAGAACATGAAGCCGAGAAAGAATGCTGGATCCCTGCCACCTGCCTTCGGTCGGTATTTGCCACCTCGCCGGAGCAGTACCTGCTGTGTCCTGAGGACTGGGGGGGAAGGGGTCCCCGGGGAGCATCTGAGAGTACCGAAAAGGAAGTACTTTCGGATTACATCCCCAGGACTGGGGCTCACGCCTTCGAGAAAATATCAGCCCCGCACACAAGAGCTGTTCACCGGACCTGGCGATCCGGACTGGGCTCCGGAGCTCAGGAGCGGGTCTGGGAGTGAGCGCTACTCTCGCAAGGGCAGCTCCTGACTGCCCTGGAATGACATTCGGGGGAAACAGGGCGTTTGCTGCAAGCGAGAATATTCCTTTGGAAGGTGTCGTGTGAGGTGTGTATGCTGTCAGCAACCAGGGGCCACACACCTGGCTTTGAAGGTCAGCTGCCCCCCACCAACGCCTGGCCCCGGCCGCAACCCCTGGGGCTGACTTCAGGCCCACCCCGCCCGGAGCAGAGGAGAGAAGAACTGAGCTTCTTTGGTTATGTTTTGCCAAAGGCATAGTTTGGACCAGATCCTGGGGTGATGAAGCCAATTTAGATCAATAGCTTTCAAGGCAAGCCGGAGGTCCCTGGGGAGGTGGTGTGGCCTGCCGGAGCCTGGGCAGTGGGTATGCCGAACACGGGCCCCCGCAGGAACAGTGAGCAGGGGTGCAGAGGGGCACATGAGGCAAGAATTCAAAGATGGCTCCGGATGGGGAGCCTGGGTGGCCCGGTCGGTTAAGCTTTCGACTGTTGGTCTCAGCTTAGGTCTTAAGCTCAGGGTTGTGCGTTCAAGCCCCACCTCGGGCTCTGCACCGGGTGTGAGGCCTACTTAAAAAAAAAAAATGGCTTTGGGTGTCCCTTGGGTGTTCCCTGGGATTCACTCCAATGCTACTCCTCCCTTGCCTGTCACCGCTGTGGCTCCTACAGACAGAGCCCTGCAGACTGCCTGCCGCTGCTCTACTCCACTGCTACCTGTGTGGAGGCTAACTGTGTGGCCCTTGGCAAGCTATTCTCCTCCGTAGGCCTCAATGTACCAATTTGGGAAGTGGGGATAAGTAGAGCATGTCCTTCGCATATAGCACCTAGGTGATATCGTATATAAAACGCATAGGACGGTGCTGGCACCTAGCCAGTGCTGTGTAATTGTTGTCAACCGTCATTAGTTTGATTTAGTGGCATCAACCAGACAAGAGCATGGCCCTGCTGAAACTGACCCTTAAGGACATACAAGGAAAAATACACCAGAACTGATGTGCCTGAGATTTCCGGGTTGGGTAGCGGGCAGAGCGAGGCCAGGCGCCAGGCTCAGGGATGGTCCTGGACCTTCCCAGCATGGATGGCCTCCCTCTCTGCGCCGCAAAACCCTACCCTGGTCCTCCTGACCCTAGAAACTCTCTGTGGGAGCCGGCAGTATCTTTGGGCAAATAGCACCGTGATTTTAGAATGGTGCTTTCCCTACAGTCACAGGCCCCGTTTCAATTCATAGACCACTCTTTTCCAGGTAGATGACCCACAGTCTCCAAGAACTCCGTAAACACCTGCTTCTCTCTGGGGATTTTACCAGCAGCTAGCATCAGGGCTTTGGGGTTCAGGGCCCAATTGTAAATATCATCCCATCATCAAGGTGATAGCTTCATGGGAATGAAAAAAAAAAAGCCTGCTTTCAGGAGATGGTGAACCATCATCCTCGAGTGTCGTCCTCCCGGGAGGTGGTCACCCGTGGCTGAGTATCGTGGTGTGGGGAAGCCACACAGGTCCTGTTGAAGATGGCCCGCGCGTTCAGCGGTGTTCGTACTGAGAGCACCTAATGTGACACACCTCCCTCCCACGGCCTCGTGTTTCTGCAGCACTTGGATGCCAGTGGGGAGCACACGGAATCTTCCTAACTGAGGTCTGGCTGCGGGAACCTGATTTCAGATGTGTGCCGACCTCAGTCCTGATCGACCAAGTCTTAGGTGTTGAGGAGCACTCCTCCGTCCGAAACATCACTTTTCTCCTTCTGTTTCTCGACTCTGTGTTTTGGAAGAAGGAAGACGAGGGTCCCAAGATCGAAATAAGTGTGGCATTTGGAAACGCCACGATGTAGGTGCAGACTTTACAGTTACGTCTTCTGGGGAACCCTGAAGTGACTCGTAAAACAGAGCGCAGAGCGCCTACGTCCGTGTCTCTGTGTACTTTTGCAAGCTCTGCCTCCTCAGAGTGCTTTTCCATTAAGACTTTATTCTCTGGCTCTGGTGACCTCCGTGAGCCTGGAAAGGCAGTGAGCGTGCAGAGGGTGAAGGCAACTGTGTGATGCCATAAGGTCCCCAGAACAGAAGTCATGTCTTAGTGCGTTGGTGTCCTCCCTAGTACCGCGTACCCAGGGGATGGCCCTCAACGAAGGGTGAACACACGGAAGGTTCGTTCCCTCTGAAGTATGTCATGGCTTCTCTGGCCAGTCCAGAGGACACAAGGGGATGAGCGGAGGGCCCACTCATCTGTGCTGAGGGCTGAGAGCCACCTGATGGGTCCTTGGGAACTTTCCACATCCCCCCTTTGCTCCATCCTAAACCCTGTGTTGGGAAAATCCCTGGAATCCTCAGCACCCAGATCGGACCCTGCCTCTGGCTCTTCTCCCCACATCCTGTGGTCACGGAAAGGTCAATTACTTTCCCTGGGCTTGGTGCCTTCCCTGTAAGGTGAAAATAAGCCTGATCTCGGCTTGCCCACTAGATGGGTCTGGCAATCTACATGGCTGAGCTGAGGACAAGGGATGGTTTCTGGCTGTCAGCAGTGTGCGTGATACGGAAGTAATAAACTAAGTGCATGAAAGCGTTTTACCACCCCACATGCTGCCTGTGATGAGATGGGTGGGAAGCAGGGGGCAGACAGATCATGGTGGTCCTTGTCAACGGGGCCGGGGAATTAGGGAGCGGGGAGGAAGCCAGTGTCCAGAGAGCACCTACGCCTCCCCGCGTCATGCCTGCCCACAAAAGACACTTTGGGCAAGGGGGTATCTCCACGGCACAGATCCGGAGCCCAGGGCTCAGCTGGGAAACCATCTCAGGAACCACAGTTGGGGGTGCTGATGGGCTGCCGGGGCCATAAGCTGGAGGGCGGGGGCTACGACCTGCCCCTGGGTTTTGGAGGTGTGGCTCCTTGGGTCTCTGCGGTGGACTCAGGGGTGAGGATCCTCAGGTGAATCTCTGGAGAGGTGGATGGGCATATCCTCTGAAAATGTGAAGTGTCTTCCCAGGTCCAAGATGCCAGTGAGAGCTGGAAGTCCACAGGCAGATGGGTCATCCCCGCTGGTTGACCTTTTAGAAATACACCGCCCCAGAAGTTCAGGCAGACACGCTCCCCCACACTGGGCATCCTCGGGGTAAAAGCAGTCATCAGCAGAGTCCCCACGCCCACAGATACATGTGCACAGATACATACAAGATGGCGGGGGTGCCCCGTGTCCAGCCACTGCTGCCCCCAACAGGGTGTCTCTGACAAAGTCCCTAGGGGCCCTGACCAGGAGCTGTTACAGTTTTGAAACAAGTGGTGGGTGACCTGCCTCATCCCTGGGAAGCCTGGGCTGACCACGCTTGGCCTTGTGTCCAGCAGGCTCAGTTGTGGAAAGACATCTCAAACCCAGACAAACTGTCCTCTGTGGGGTGGTCCCCGGTCAGCTCAGTGGGGTGACCCCTTCAGGGGATGGTCATGAAAGAGGGTGTGGCCATGTCATGGGAAGCCCAGCAGAGACCCCCCCCTGAGACACTGCAAATGTCCCCTGTGTTCTCTATTCCCTGATGGTGAAAGAGAGGTACTCGTGTCCTAGGGCATCCCGCCTGGTGGAGGTGAGAGAGGGCTCCCTGGGGAGGCGGCCCACCGGGAGACCAGACACCCCGCAGAGGGAGCCCCCACCCCGACTGAGTTCTACAAGGCATTCTGCCAACCTGAGGGGCCACCAGCTTTCTCCCTGCCCAGCTTCTCCAGTGCTGTCACCCCCAGGTTCACCGGCCTGATGACCAATGACTGTCCCTTGGGTACAAACAGTCCTGTAATGGCTCGGGGACCAGGCCACATCTTTATCATTCCCTGGAAAACAGGACAGCCTGTGTGAGTGTCCATTTGTCCACGACCAAGGCTCAGCACTAGACCCGGTGGGGGCTGCAGATGTGCAGGTCAGAACCTGGAATCAAGTCCTTGTGTGTCTGTGTGTGTGTGTGTGTGTGTGTGTGTGTGTGTGAGACAGAGAGAGAGAGAGAGAGAGAGAGAGAGAGAGAAACAGAGAGAGAGATGGGAGGTTCCAAGCACCCAAGTCTCCCCCAGGAAAGGACAAAGCCCCAGGCTTCTCACGTCTCTTGGGGCCTTTTAATCCCTGTTGTCTTCTGCTTAAATGAAGGGACAGCAGAGGAAGAGATTAGTGGGGTATTCAGGGCCCGAGGGTTTCTGTTGCCGGGTAAACAAGGAGAGATCTCTATCACGGCCTGTCAGTCGTCCATCGGGCACTCAGTTCACCAGGTATTGAAACTGATCCGGGGAGATTTTCGGATTTATCTTTTCAGGGCGGTCAGGTGGGGGGAGAGGAGGCGCCCAGCTTTGGGAAGTTCCTTGGGGGCGGCAGGGTGCCTCCCACCCCCTGCTCCCCACAGTGTCCTGGGAGGACTGCCTTCTCGCGGTCCTGTCACCTGTGTCCCAGACACCACCCCCCACCCCATGGAGCCCCCAGAATCCCACACAGCCCCTTACAGCTCCTTTCTACCTGAATGCCTTTCCCTCCCTTAACTGCCTGGCTAGTTCCCGCTGGCCTTCACGTCACCACCTCCTCGAAGCCTTCTCTGATATGCCCCTCCATCCCACCCCCCCTCCTTTTCCCCCAGTGATGCTTCATTTTTCCCTGTTGTTCCCTAAAGGGTAGCAGACAAATCCCACCCCACACGCAGTTCATCTAAGTGGGGGCTCACACACTCAGGCCACAGACCTGCTGCTTCTCAGATTGGGAGTAAGGGACCCCATGACCACGTCTCAGAGGAAAAATCCACCAGAGTTAACATCACTGCAGCCTACAGGATAACCATGTTTTCAAATTAAACATTTTAAACAAGTTATGCATTTAAGAGCATAGCCGAGACCCTGGGATAACGCGTGTATATACGTGCGTGCACTGTTATTTTATATTTGCATATGCAAAAATGGTTTATTACAGCCCATCTGTATCATATATTACCTATATACTTGTACATAATATAAACTTCTTATATGTATGAATGTAAATGTAGTACAGGCATGTGATAAGGATGGGCTGCCGGGAGCTCTGGCTTCGAAAACCACAGTTCTGAGGTCTTGTGTTCCATCACCTAAAAGCCACGTTCTCCGTGGAGCACCTGCTCACCGTGGAGCCGGGGGAGACGCCGCGTCCCCGCATCTTTGGGAAATTCCACCCACTCTTCTCAAACTTCAGTGTCAGGTGCACAGACGGCTTTTGTTCAGCAATTGTTGAACTCTGTCTCACTCAACAAGTGACGCTTTGCCCGCTTCCTTCTCTCTAATAAGCTTTATTTGGAATCCACCTGCACGGGAAACCGGGAGGCACTGCCCCACGGCACGGCGTCCGCCGGGCTGCTTGGCGCCTGGGCTGGAGGGTTGCAGGTCCACGCCTCTCCCCTGGACCTGGGGAGCAGGAGTCCATCACCCTCACAATCCGCCAGGGCCCACGGTCGGCTCTGGAGCAGCTAACCAGCCACCTCCCAGGCCTGCAGGGCAGACCCGGGATGCCCCTCCGCTCCCCGGAGGTTCAGAAGATGCAGCCCAACCTGAACCAGACTGCAGATCTCCTCTCGTCCCCCATTCACTCCCCTAGCAGCCTCTGTGGGCACCAGCCACGCCCCGGGTTGTAGCAGGTGCATTCAGCCCTGGGTCTGCCCTCACGGAACTTAGTTCTAGAGAAGGAAGGTGGAGACGGGGAAGCAGACAAACCAAGAAAGAATGTGCTAGGGGTTCAGCGAGGAGGGGTAAGGGACCGTAAGCAAGTGGGGGAGGTTTTGCAGGTGGGGAGGGGAGGGGAGGTCTGGGAGGAGGTGCATCTGTCCCGAGACCTGACCGGGACAAGCACCAGCCCGTGGAAGGGTGAGCCCACAGCCTCTGCGGGAGTCAGTCCCCACATCCCCCCCGGGGCCAGCTCGGTGACCTCTGATATTCACAGCACATGGATTCGAATAAGACATTGGACTCCAAACAGTGCGGAGAAACACACAAAGCCAATGCCGTTCCCATGCTCAAGGGTCGAAAGAGGATCTGCTCCAGGACTCAGTGCTGGCTCCACGGGGGACCGTTGTCTTAACCCACCTGTTAATTCCCACCTATTAATTCCAATAAACCAAATACACACGTTGAACATCCAACAGGAAGAACACACACACACACACACACACACACACACACAAAGAATCCACCTTCCGTCCTACAGTTTCTTTGAGAGGAGGATAATCTCATTTAGAGACTGATAATCTCCAAGAGCGGCACCTTTATGGAAGATCCCTATTGAGAAAGAATTTCAATGGTCCGTGAGAAATCATTTTTCAAGGAGAAGAAATGTTTCTCCCTCAGGCCCTGGGATGTTTCTGAGCTGACCCCGCCAAAGGCCGCCAGTCAGAGCCTCTTAGGTGAAATGGGTCCTGGGCGAGCTGCGCTAATCCCATCAAAGGGGGACCGGGTGGAAGGAGGCAGCGTGACCGCCCTCCACCCCGCCCCTCGAGGCCCAGGAAGGAAGTTTGCTCAAAATGCAAACAGGTCTCCACTCTAGGAGGGATTAAGCGGCCTCAAATTAACCTCAGCTCACATTCACCTGCCTAGGGCTGCTCTGATCTGTTCTAGAAAGACTGGCAACGCCTCTGAGAACATTGCATTCAGGGAAACCCCCAGCTTCAGGAGATTCTTCCTGTTTGTTTTCTTTAAGAGCAAGGAATTAATTATAAAACAAGGAGACAGGAGGCCTTGACTCCGAGAACCCTCCAGAAGGGCCAAGACACTGATCCCTCCCCCCACCCTGCACCGAATCTGCCACAATCGATACGGAGTGAAAGCTCGTTCTGAAAATAACCTTGACAACAAATCCTGTCGGCTGGCTGTTGTTCTTCTCCTATTAAGCCCAATAAAATAATCAACGTTTACATCTCAATTTCTACTGCCGGAGAGTTTGCTTCTCCTGGCGATGCCCTGGCTGGCGGGGGAGATCTGTAGCAGAGGGGGTGAGATCCTTGAGGCCGAGCGGCCGCAGGCAGGGGCTTTGTTGAGGGTGAATGTGCTTCTCGGGAGGCAGTGACCTCAGAGGCCAGAGGGCCGGGTACCAGCCGTGGCCGCCACTCTTCAAGGCAGAGGAGAGAGGAGTTGTTATGAACGTCACTATCTGAGATGGACAAAGAGAACATTCAAAACTGGGTGTGAGCTGTAAGCCACGGGTTCGGAGCGTGCACACTCAGAAGTGTGGTCTGTGAACCCTGACTGCTCTGTCTCTTGTTGTCCGCGGGGCATAGTGGGACCTGGCCAGGTAGGGGGGCACACCTCGGCTGGGCTGGATGGTGGGAGGTGAGGGCGGTAAGTCCCTGAAGGCAGAGCTTTGGAAGTAGCGTGTTGGGCAGGCCGTGCAGGTGAGGAGCCAGCCTACAGAAAGTCGCAGAGGGACAGCCACAGCCTCCAGACTGTCCCCAGGAGCACCCCAGGGGCTGTAACTAGCGATGAGGCTCAGGGAGGTAGAGGGAGAGGCAGACAGGATGGTGACTGGTCCAAACCAGTGTTCAGAGTTGGGGATCTTGGGTGGCTGGAGCCCAGACGGCCAGGGAGAAGCAGGGGTAGAGGCCACAGGAGGCAGTGATGAGGAAGCTGTGGGATCTCTGGTGGAGGCAGGGCTGTGGGCAGGGCAGGATGAAGGCAGGAGGGTGGCTCATGCCCCTTGGTGGGGGGGGGGGGAGGAGGGGAGAGCATGAGACGCCTTGAAAACGGAGGCTGGAGGACCCTGAAAGCTGGCGTGGGAGCCACTAGGTGGGGAGACCTAACGGTTTCGGGAAAGAGGAGGCGGGTTGGACAGATCGGGGTCTGTCGGGGGTGCGGAGGTTGGCTCACCTTTCCAAGACTCCTCTGATCTCGACTTGGAGCTGGGAGTTTCTCCAGAGGAACAAGAGGTGACCGGCCTCTGCTTCGGTGGGGATGTCCAAGGAGGTGCAGGAAGGCAGGACGAAGCTGTGGCCAGCAAGAGGGGTCACAGAGGAAGATGCCGGGGCCTCCTGGGAGAGGCAGGCAGGACCAGGCCGGGGGTGGATGGATCCCCAAACAGGAAAGTGGCAGGAGAGAGGCCAGGCAGGGAGGGAAGTGCTGCCCGAGAGAGAGGAGCCGGATAAAGACCAGCTGAGACCCCTGCATGAGGCGGGGTCCGTGCAGCTCTGGGGAAGGGGACCTACCCAAGGGGAGGTTGCCCAGGTGGGAAGGGATGAGGGTCTGGAAAGGAGAGCCCAGTGCATCGATGCACACTCCTGCCAGGGTCTGAAGACCACCCTCCTGTTGGTTGTCAACACCCGGGCTGCTTTCGAGCAGCTGTGAGGATGTGTCCCTGCTCAGAGGTAACATGGTTTCAGGGGAAGCAAATGATGTCATTGACGCCCGCTTCATTTAATCCACTTACTCTGTGCAAGAAGGATCCAGTGCCGGGACCCCCCATGCTGGCCGGGTGGGTGGGATGACAGTGCCCAAGAGATGCAAACAAAATGCTGAGGGAGTGCAGCACAGGGCGCTCTGGAGGGCCGCATGAAGGAGGTGGCCCGATCTCAGCCCTTGACCAACGCCACGCGGGTGAATTAAATAGCTTAGGTTGTTAGGGGTCGGCGAGTGAGGTTGGGGGGTGGGGGGGGTTTCCCACACTTAGCCCCTCCAAGGATGTAATAGGCATGGAAGTTAGAAAGGGTTTCAGCAGATGTCAACAGTGGGGTGACAGTCATCGGTGAGGATGGGGCCTCTCGTTGGCGGGTGACCTTCTGCATCATGGAGGTGTGAGGTGCATCTAGCCACTCGGTGACATTACCAGCATGAGGGCAATGGAGGCTTGCGTTTTCTTGGGGCTACATTCACCAAATGCCTTCGTTCTACTGCCGGGGACCGTGTCCTTGGCTGCCGGGGATGGACAGGGCCCCCAGCCCCCAGCCCAGAAGCCCGTGGTGCAGCAGGGAGATGCACAGCCTCACGTGGAGAGGAAGGGGCCAGGCACCGTGTGGTTTGGGGCCTCTGTGTTTCTTAAGTTACTCTCTTGGGTGATAGTTTTTTTAACATTCCGGCTGCTTTGGTCGGTTACCCCCGTTTCCCCCAGACAACTAAGGGACCCCCAGGGATCAGGAGAAGCAAACTCACCCATCATTATGACAGAGGAGGTCCCGGAACATTGAGAATCCCCGAGCCCCACTCTCCCTCTTAGCGCACACCCCTTTGCCCCGAGTCTGCTCCCCCCCGCTTGGGGAAACCCACTCCCGTTACTGGTAAAGATGACTTGAAAATAAACAAGGATCCAACTTTTTAAAAAGGAGCAGCCCCCAGAATGCTAAGTCAGCATTTACCAACGCTTGCTTCGCGGTCGAGGTAATGGCCACACGCACACAGGCTCGCGCAAAGGACCCGAATGTCACCGAAGTTGGAGAAAGGGTCAGTTCAGCTGAATGGGCAGATTTCTTTGTTGCCTGAATTCTTGGCACCTTGAGTAGGCAAATGCGTGCCTTGCCTGCAGGAAGGAATGGGGAAGGCAGAACTGTTTGCAGGAGCCTGAGGATTAGTGTGTCCCCCCCGCCCGGAGACTCCCGCCTAGAGCTCAGAACCAAGCCACAAAGGTTCTTGGAGCCCTCCTGGGCCCCCGCGTGGGTCAGCAGGTGCTCTGCCCGGGCTCCAGCCGCACACGCAGGCGTATGCTGCCCTCTGGTGGTGTCGCATTGAAACGGCCGCGCTGATGCTGATGCGGAGTCTGGGCTGCGTGTCCCCTAAGGACGGCGTCCCTGCTGTCTCAGAAGAGATGCCCCGGTTTTATAAGAAATACTCTTTAATATCTCCGTAATGACGTCCATAGAGAATTATCACCTGCTCATGCTCCAAATTTCAAAAAGGTAAGCATGATGCCTTTTTAACTCTAATATAAAGAGGGACTACAAGAACTGAAAGGAATTTTTTTCCCTTTTTTAAAAAAACGTCTTAATTTTAATTCCAGTTAGTTAACCTACAGTGTTATATTAATTTCAGGTGTACAATATAGTGATTCAACACTTCCATACGTCACCGGGTGCTCATCAGGACAAGTGCACGCCTTAATCTGGAGATTAACTATTAACCTATTTAACCCATGCCCCAGCGGAATACAGTGTTCTATTAGTTCCAGGTGTACAACATAATGATTCAGCAATTGTATTTATAGAAGATATTATAATGGGTATTTCATGCACTCAGCAGACACGCAATCTCCAAATTGCCCGCTAGGAGACAGTGTTGCTCCTATTGAGAAAGACTCCTCTAGAACAGGGGTCAGAGTAGTACTTACGGATTTTCAGGCCAAAAGCTGTCTGACAAAACTATTCAACCCTGCCAGGTGCCCTACGGCAGCTACAGACAGTGCATAAAAGCACAGGCATGGCTGTGTTCCAATAAAGCTTTGTTGACAATAGCAGGTGCCTAGCTGGATTTGGCCCACAGAACGCAGTTTACTGACCCTTGGTCTGGGGCAGCCCCTTCAGTTTACAGGTAAGGAGACTGGGGCTGGGGAGTGCAGGGGGTGCAGAAAGTGGCCAAGGCTAGGAAATGAGATGCTGACCAAGTAACAGCAAACCCACCTACCCTGCCTGGCTCCTTCCCTAGTCCCCAGGCTGTCACTTCTCAGCTGTAGGTAGGGGGGATGGGGTAGAGGGGGGAGGACGAGGGATAGGAGGGTGCGAAGAGAAGGTGAGTGTTCAACTCTGACACCTCCAGTTCCCCTCCATCCCGCCTCAACATGCATTCACTCATTCGTCTATCCACTCGTTCATTCTGGCCTTTGTTGACCCTATGCCTGCCCCACCCCACAGCCTTCCCGCTGGGCGTGGAGCCTCCCAAGGGCTCTGCCAGTTATCCCAGAAAGGCACCACAACAAGACAGTAAGCCATCCTGGCTTGCCTAACAAGCCACGCTGGGCAGCTCTGGGTCTCTCTTATTTGTGTCTATTGATCCCCAGGGTATCTGCTCCTTGTTTGTGTCCACAGGGTGGGCCTACGGCGGACATTCAGCACCCAGGCCAGAGGACAGAGCCCGATGGGGCCAGGCCCTCCAGTCTCAGCACCAGGGACCCCTGGACCTCTGGGATCTGCTTGCTCCTGGGCCTGGATGTGAGACCAGTGCCTCCCAGACCTGCGGTTCGGGGCCAGTTTTGTTTCTTTTTTTCAGTTCATCATGGGCTGATAGTTCTGTAAAATACAGTAAATATGGAAGTGGGGAAATGGAGACGAAGAGACGTGTAACAAACATTATTAGATTCAACGGTTATACGCTTGCTCTGCCGAATGGCTGTGAAGGCTGACAAACTCTCAGCCCCACTCCCCGCATCATGGTGGACGGAGGCAGCCTGCGCCCCCGAGGCTGACGTGAGCCTGGGTCAAGCCTGCCTCAGTGTTAGCTCCAGGGTCAGCCCAGCTGGCTCTGGGGGACCCTGGGGCCTGGGGCTTGCCACCTGGGGCTCAGGAGGCTCCCAGGAACCCAGGGCCTCGTGTCCAGGACAACACTTCATGCTGCGGCCATCCTCGACATCATAGTTGCTGGCTCTGCTCTTCCCCTGCTGTGAAGTGTGTCCTCGGGAGTGGCCGTGAGACATCACTAAGCTCCCAGCCCGGGGTCACAGGGACGTCGGCCCTGCTGGAGCTCCCAGGACATACTACATGAGCACTACTACGGTGAGCAGGGACCCAGGCTCAGGGTGGAGGAGACTCCTGCCAGATGGAGGCTCATCAAGGACAGGGACCTCATCATGGGGGCCAGGAGGCCCGAAGATCCCAGCGTCCTGGCTCTTCACACCCTCCTGGTCTCAGGGGCCTGGACAAACCCTGGGGCCCATTTCCTGGGAAGAGAGGAGGCTGCAGGGGACCAGGAAGCACGGAGATGGGTCCTGCAGGGGCTGGGACTGGCTGATGTAGGGAGGCTCCTTGGGGTCACGGGGTGGGCTCCTTCCGCGAGCCTCGGAGCCTCCTAGAAATAATAACCGGTGTCCACAGGCCTGGGGGTACTTGTCTGGACCCTAGATTTAGATGCTGTGATAAGTCTGGAGGCTGAGGGGACTCAGCTCTGTGTCCTATCACTGACAGAGCCTCTCAGAGAGAGAGAGAGAGAGAGAGCACACACAAGGGTCTGTGGTAGCAGAATCCTAAGAGCACGTCTCTGTGGCTCTCTGAGGATCCCAGGGTGAAGCCAGGCTAGGTTCATGCAGACTGGGAGTATCCCAGGGTTCAGAGCCGGGGCAACCTAGAATAACAAAGGGAGGCCAGACCGAGGTCCAGGACCCCGTGCTCAACAAAGAGAAGGGAGGGTCCTCCTATGACCCTTCCAGCTGCTGGTGGCCCCGGGGGTCCCTTGGCTGTGGCCACATCACTCCAGTCCCTGTCTTGTTTCCACATGGCTCCCTTCTCCCTGTATGTCTGTGTTTTCATGACAAGTCTCCTCTGTGTGTGTCTGTGTGTCCAGATTTCTCTCTGCTTATAAGGACACCAGTCATGTTGGGTTAAAGGCCCACCCTGCTCCAGTCTGACCTCATCTTAACCGATTACACCTGCAATGACCCTATTTCCAAATAAGGCCACATTCACGGGTACCCGGGTTAGGACTTCAGCATATCTTTCTGGGGGTCACAATTCAACCTGTAACAGGGAGGGTCTCACCTAGATCGCCCTCGTTGAAGTGTGGCTGGGTTCTACGGCCACTACATCATCCACTAAACCCCGTGGCCTGAGATGTACCAGTTAATTTGTGTGTCTGTTCCTGGATATAAAAAGCATCTAAAAAAAACCAAAAAAACCCTGCTATTTTTCACTATTATGGGCCAACTTTCAGTAAGAAACAACTCAGCATCAGTTAATAAATAATTTGATGCTGAAGGCAAGGGCCAGATGTTGTTCATCTTCGTGTGTCCCAACACTTCGCAGACGATGGGGCCCCAGAAAAGCCAGTGGGCCCAGCGGCTCATCCCTGAGGCTCACTGGCTGGTTTCTCAAAGCAAACAGTGGGAGGAGGGCGTCTGGGGTTGGAGGGATCTGAGGCTCCCTGTGGCTAGCCTTCCGGAAGAGGTTATCCGTTGACTTATCCCTTTTTTTGGGCAACTCTTTCATGGTTCAGCGAAGGTCCGTTTTCTACCGTGATGCAGTGTCTGAAATTCAGAGCACCTCAGCTCCTCTCTGCTTTTCATCCTTTGCCAACAAAAGTAGTAACATTCTCAAGGCTTGTTGGGAGGTTGGTGACATTTGCAGGCCTGGGACGGGAGAATTAGTCGAGTTGTGCTTCAGAAATCCAGACCGTCTGCTCGAGCTGTTCAGACTCGCCATTTTTCACCTGTTAGACAAGGACTTCTAAAATCACCTTGGGAATATACACACGCTTCCTGGGAAATACCAGAGGCGTTCTGAGATCTCTGCATGGATCGTACTCGCTATTGATGTTACTCGTAACATTCTTTTCATGGAAACAGACCAGTGGGATCACTTGTGAGGCTTTCCCAAAGAAGCTTGCTGGGAAAAACAGGGAATGAGAAAGTGGGTTTGTAACCCAGAGAGGGAACCATAGCATCTGGCCCGGGTCAGCCTGGTTTTTTGACCTTGGGTAGCTCAATTTTGACCTTTTTGACCTCAGTTTGCTCATCTGTCGGGCGGAGGTAGCAACGGCGTGGTCTCCGAACTTTCAGGGTGGTTCAATGAGAAATGGAAGAAAAGGGGACGGGGCCACATAGAACAGAATCAAAAGCAGACTGGAAGGGAAATCCGTGCTCACGGTGGCCTCAGTGACACAGGAAGGGGGGGGGCTGGGATAGAAAGGGGACCTCCATATGTGAAGCAATGTTTTGTTTTATGTGAAAAATATTAGAAAACAATGTAACAGACTTTTAAAGTAGCTTTATGGAGATATATTGCACATACTATACAATTCACCCACGAACGTGTCCAATTCAGTGGTTTTTAGTGTTTTCCCAGAGATGTGTAACCCTCACTACAGTTAATTCTAGAACATTTTCATCACCTCAGAAAGTACCTTCGGCGACCACTCCCGATTCTCCTGCACCCTTTCCCCGCTCTGAGCAAACACTTTGTGTTTTTCCTGATTTCCCGATTCAGGACATCCCATATGAATGGTATTACACGGTACATGGGCTTTGGGGTCTGACTTCTGTCACTGAGAATCACGTTTTTAAGATGCATCCACATTACAGCAGGTGTCAGTACTTAATTCTTTGCTTTTTAAGTCTATTTATTTTGAGAGACAGAGAGAGAGAGAGAGAACACGCAGGGGAGGGGGAGAGAGAGAGAGAGGAAGAGAGAATCATGAGCAGGCTCTGTGCTGATAGCTCTGCCCAACATGGGGCTCAAACTCACGAACCGTGAGATCATGACCTGAGCAGAAATCAAGAGTTGGACGCTTAACCCCCCACGCTGAGCCACCCAGGTGCCCCTGTGGATTCTTTTTTATGGACTGCTAACATTCCATTATACAGATGAGATGTATGTTTTGTTTATATGCTCGTCAGTTGATGGATATTTATATGCTTTCCACTTTTTGGCCGTTATGAATAATGCTGCCATGGACGTTCACGTACAGGTTTTCAGTCCTCTTGGAGATAGATACGTATATATACACGCGCGCGCGTGTGTGTGTGTGTGTGTGTGTGTGTATATATATGTATGTATATATATATACATGTACGCGTATATATATGTATCTATATATCAGCGCTAGAACGGCTGGGTTGCGTGTAACTGTTTCATTGTTCGAACAACTGCCAGACTGTTTTTTCAAAGCGGCTGCACCATTTCACGCTCCCGCCAGCACCGCGTGAGGGCTCTGATGGCTCACGTCCTCAGCAACACTCCCTAGTGTCTGATCCCTTGGATTCCAGCCGAGCTAGAGGGGATGAGGGGGTCTCGCAATGCGGTTTTGGTTTGTATTTCCCTGACGAGTAACGCCAGGGAGCAAAGACTTGTAACATTTTAAGTTCTGAGTGGTTAGAGCAGGCACACGCTGCACACTATTCCCTTTGTCTTCTGTGTGTTCATACTAAAACTGTGTTGCTTAGGGGGACACCAGGGGGGCACAGGCGGTTGAGTGTCCGACTCTTGAGTCTGAGCTCCCTGTTGGGCTGACAGTGTGGATCCTGCTTGGGATTCTCCCTCTCTTTCTCTCTCTCTCTCTCTCTCTCTGCCCCTTCCCTGCTCCTGCTCTCACTCTAAACAAAAAAATGAATGAATGAATGAATGAATGAATAAAGGGTCGCTTCCTAGCTTGCTTACCAAAGGCTCTATGCACAGCCTGCCCTTAGAAAATGGGGATGGTGCATTACCCGTGGAGGAGCTGGGGTCCGAGCAGGCTGCCCCCCACACTTGCCCCCAGCAGATCTTCAATTCCTCACCGAGGAAGGCCAGCGCAGCTCTCCCCGGGGTCTCCAGCCCTGAGAGCCCCCCCGAGCGGCTGTCCTCCTGAGACAGAAGGTCATTCCCTCAGTTCCTGTAGCAAGACTTCCCCCGGAAGTCCACCAGGACGTCATCAAACATAAGGACGCTTAGTGAGGCTTTTGAATGCCCAACGGCACCTGCCAGCTGCATCTCTGCCCTGCCCCCACGGGCCCCGCGGCCTGCCCCAAGCCACGGGCATGTAGGGAAGGACGATCCTTTGGCGGCCGGGGCTTCGGCAATCAGGAGCCAGCACTACGGTCCTCCCGCCCTCCTCAGGCGGCCCCCGCTTGGGCCCCCCAGAGCCCCGGCCCCACCTGGCCCTGTGTCCCGCCCTCCGTCTTTCCCTGCTTCCTTCCGACACAGACCCATCTGGAAATGAGTCGACTGGAGGCTCGCTGATTCACACGAGGAGCTGCCGTGGTTTCTCGTGATCACGTACGGTGGTAACAACAGTCCCGCCACGTCATGTGCCGGCCGCGGGCCAGGCCTCCCCGTGGACCATCTCCCGTCACCTTGTCTGACGCATAATGTGCCGAGGAGGCCTGCCGTTGCAACCTCTTCACAGACGACAAAAGGGAGCCACCGTGGCGGAACACCAAGGGCATCCCTCTGGGACCTCCCAGGGCTCTCGGGGGCAGAGCCAGGGGTCACAGTCAGAGCTGCAGAACCCCAAATTCCGGGCGATCAACACCCACCTCACTGTTTGCCGTATGTCGGTGCCAAAGCTGGCACAACGCTTTTTTGAAAATGTCTTGTTTCTCTTTATTTGTTTGTTCCAAACAACACTCTTGGCCCCGCGGTCCGGCTTCGACTGGAGAACCTTGACAAGGCCCATCACCTCCCCGCTGAGCCTCCCCGGAGGGGGTGGAGGGCAAGGCAGTCGCTGCACACAGACCCCCAAGAGCCTGCCCACTGCGGGGGCCTGCTCCAACTCACTCCGAGCAGGACGTCCGTGGGCGCTGGGGCTCCGTCTGTGGACGCCTGGGGAGGGGTGCAGAGTGGAGGTGGTCCCTCGGGGCTCCTGTGCCATCTCGGGTCGCCGGAGCGAATGCACATCAGGCGGGTCCTGCGGGGAGAGCATTGGCCGTCACTTCTTCCGAGTCCCTGCACAGGAGGGGAGTGTGGGAGTTGTGGGGCAGTCAAACACCAGCTGTCACAGCCACAGACAGGCCTGCTAAATCTGCCCCTCGAGCCTGGACTCCACCTGACCTTGAAGGGCAGGTGAGCATCATGTGGGGGTGAAGTCGGGCCAATTGTGAGCACCCCGAAGTGTAATTGGCAACCCTCCACCTGATGGTAGGTCTTGGGCAGGGAAGCAGGACTCCCTCTAGGAGCAGGTGTCCTCAGTGTCCCCAGGCTCTCATTCATTCACATCTGGGGTGGACAAGCTCTTCCCTGTAGAAAATGCCTCCCTCTGCCACCACCGTTGGTATCGTGGTCCCTCAAAGGCTGTGGCTGTCTTTTCTCATGTCTAGCCGATGATGACCCAGACATGTAGTCTCCTTCGAAGGCTCTTGCCAGATTTCCTTTCTTCGCGGGTTGGATCCCAGGCAGGCAGGAGCCCTGTGCTCTGCCCTGTTCACATGCTCACCGCTCAGACAGGTGGGGTCTTTGCACACGTCTTATCCTTATCACTCTTCTCCTGACCTGGGCACCGACCGCCCTTCCTGAACCCGTGCTGAGTCGTCGGGGAGAGAGAAGAGTACCCAGATGTGTTCTAAGCGACCCAGACGAGTCCGTGCCAGCCTCCAGACCCAGGGGATGTGCTGCTAGCCTTCCATCTACGCATCTCATTTTCTTCTTCCTTCTTTGCTAGAATCTGTCCGTCCCTGGAGGATACGCACCTGAGCTTAGCTCCCTGCCTCTTCCTTCCACCCTGCTCAAAGGTCACTGGCCGGTTCACTACTTTCCTGCCCCTGCAGCTACTTACTTTTCCACTGGTGCTTATGGAAAACAGTTACCTCTGAGCCTGTCTTCTCCTCAAGTTCCCCATGGCTCCTTAGGTGAGCGGGTCCTGCCGTAGCCCGCTAAGGCTGCTGCACCAAAGTGTCACAGACTCGGGGGCTGAAACAGCAGACACTTAGTCCTCACAGCTCTGGAGGCTGAAAGTCCAAGATCAAAGTGCCTGAAGGTTCGAAACCCAGCCTAGCTTCCTTAAAAACCTTCTCTGTAGTTCAAGGGGACAATGAAAACAATCCTTTCTTTGTTTTCCTGCATTTAAAGATAGAAATACAGGAAATTGTGGATTACCTCAGCCTAAAACTAAACTTACTGAAGCCAGAGGCTTCAGAGAACATTCCAGAGCAGATTTCCCTTAAGACCAAATGAAAATCTTGTGCTAGAGGGTCTTTGGGTGAACCTCCCAGAGGGAGCATCTGTTCCAACAGAAAATGACTTGTGATTTTATTTATTTTTTTTTAATTTTTTTTTTAACGTTTATTTATTTTTGAGACAGAGAGAGACAGAGCATGAACGGGGGAGGGTCAGAGAGAGGGAGACACAGAATCCAAAACAGGCTCCAGGCTCCGAGCTGTCAGCACAGAGCCTGATGCGGGGCTCGAACTCACGGACTGCGAGATCGTGACCTGAGCCGAAGTCGGCCACTCAAACAACTGAGCCACCCAGGAGCCCCAATGACTTGTGATTTTAAAGCCTAAAATCAGGTTTCACGTGTGGAACACAGCTTGCTTCTACATCACTAGATATGCTTCCCATGAATTCATGGCAAGTTCGTTAAGACAAAGGAAATATGATTGAAAATATTTTGCAAAACTACGAATTTTTGTAAAAACACAATGAAGCCCTCAAAGACAAAATTAATTCTAATTTACAGAGCAGGGCCTTGGGTGGTAAACACACAGAGATTGACAACATCATGGAGGCAGACCCACCCACAGACTCGACGAACACCTGACCCACTGGAAATGTTGACTTCCGACTCCCTTGTTGAGGACTCGTGAGATGATGAGTTGATTTTCTCTAAGTCAGTGACCAACTATCCAAATCCTCGTTTCACGGACATATAAACTCTGAGCCATCAAACTGACTTGAATTCTTGACTGCCCTCCATGGATCACCCTTTAGGGAAAGGGTCTTTGCCCAAAGGCCCAAAGATGCTTACCCGCTGGGAATTGGACAGTAACAAACTAAACAGAAGGTTTTCTTAAAGATCCAGAGCCCTTTCAGCTCCTGGAAATCAATCCTACGCGGAAACCTCATCAATGGAAAGACCCAAATCAGGTGTGTGGGCCTTCCTTAATATGTTTTGTCCAGCTCACTTATTCTCAACTGGCAGGGTTTTGACGGGAAATATAAAGGGTGATCCCAGATTCCTGGGGGTTCCTGAGACCCCCGCGTGAGGTCTGCGAGGTCAGGACCACTCTCATTACAACACTAAGATGTTATTTGCCATTTTACTGAGCCAGTCGATGCTTGGGCCGATGGTGGGAAAGCAACGGTGGGTAAAATTGCTTACAACTTAGCGCGAACCAAGGTGTATGCGTCAAACAGCACTGGGTATCCTATGGTCTTCACCACCACCGATTGGCAGCGGGGAAAAAAAGGCCAGTTTTCGTTAGGACCACCTTTGATCGAAACAAAGACGCGCTTACAGCCTGTGCGCTGCGTGCTGAAGTGCATGGTCGTCTCCGGGAACAGCACCGTGGGATTGGTTGAATTGTGAGCTTCTGCTGTCTTTTTCGTGAACTCCATTTTCACTTGGAAGAATGACAAACCAACTATGGTTATTCAGCATGGAGTATTTGGCAACATTTTCTCAAAAAGGAATAAAGTGAGTCTGTCACTTCAAGGAAAACAACCGACAGTATTTGTTGCCAATGATAAAATGTGAGCTTTCAAGTGAAGATTGGAATTTTGGAAAACTTGCAATATCTGTCATCCCGAGCTCCCCGGCTCCCTGATACGCGCCGCCTTTTCTGACGAGACCGGTGGCAGTATTCACGAAGGTGAATTTTCAATGTTTATAATGAATTTATCATCAACTTTGGGAAGATCCGCCCAATTCAGGGAACCAGCATTTTTTAAGCGACCAATATTTGATGTTCCAAAGCCACACATGGGTGAAAGGTCCCGTCACAGCATAAGAGACTGATACAATGTTTTAATGTAACAGAGAACAATTCACTCACATAGTTTCCGATTTCACATCACAACTGACCTTTAAGCAATGACCCTTTGTCAAGTTTTGGTGTAGTGTCATAGGAGAATATCTATGGTTTTCTAAAAAGACCATTAAAGCGCTCCTCCCTTGGGGTGCCTGGGTGGCTCAGTTGGTTAAGCATCAGACTTCAGCTCAGGTCATGATCTCGTGGTTCGTGGGTTCGAGCTGTGCTGACAGCTCAGAGCCTGGAGCCTGCTTCGGATTCTGTGTCTCCTTCTCTCTCTGCCCCTCCCCTGCTCATGTTCTATCTCTCAAAAATAAACAAACATTAAAAAAATTATAAAAAAATGCTCCTCCCTTTTCTGACTATATCTCTATGGGTGGTTGGATTTAAAACAACTTATCATGGGATACCTGGGTGGCTCAGTTGGTTAAGTGTCCGACTTCAGCTCAGGTCATGATCTCGCGGTTTGTAGGTTTGAGTTCCATGCCGGGCTCTGTGCTGACAGCTCAGAGCCTGCAGCCTGCTTCTGATTCTGTGTCTCCCTCTCTCTCTGCCCCTTCCTCCCACTCATGCTCCGTCTTCTTCTCTCTCAAAAGTAAATAAACTATAAAAAAATTTTTAAACAACTTATCATGACAGATGGAAGACAGAACAGACACGAGAATCCAGCTGTCTTCTTTTAAGCCAAATATTGATGAGATTCATACTTTTTGGTTTAAAATTTTTCATATTTTTCATTAAAATGTTTTATTAGCATGTAATATGTTTAGTTATCTTTAAATAAGTAAATACATTTTATTGTGAATACTCATAATTTTAGTTTCTAATGTGGTACCTATTGGCAGAATCAGCCCAAATGAACAAAAATTTTTCAGGGTCTTTAATGGTGCCACATGGTCCTGAGACTAATAGACCTGAGGCCTCCTGATTTGTGGCCGTGGTGCCACTTCAATGCCATCAACCTCTACACTGTTCTCAAAGGGTGATGAATCATCTATCCCGCTATCAAAATCCTTTACAAGTTTTGATTTGATTGAACGAGTCCATAATGGACACGTCTTCATGAAGGTGTTAAGCTAGACAATTTACATTGGGTGATGCTGAAGTCAGCAATTTATCAGTCGATGTGGCATTAGTTGACTAGGGTCGGAGAATAGCTATGAAAGTCTTGCCAAGGAGCTGCATTTAGCACAAGACATGAGACGTCCGGGTTGGGATCCTCAGTAAAAAGCCGTGCAGCTCCCACGGGGATAACCCTGGAATTGCCTCAACAGCACATGTACCACTGGCTCTTTGTCACCTAAGTATCAGTGAAAACTGAAGGAAGAGTCTGGAAAATAGGCTGTTTTAGCTTAACCCCCCCCTCCCCCCATTCTGGAACATGAAATGAACTTTTGACATCCTATCCATTGTCATCATTCATCCATTTGCTTTTGTTAAGCAGAAGCTAAGGGAAATGTTTCAACAACACTGTGCAGCAAAGTAAGATCCCCACAGAGTAAGCTCGTTATATCCCTTGTGGAATAAAAGCATGGAGATCAAATTTTATAGGAACATTCTCTGGAACACACTTATTCCATGTGTCCTCCATACTTGAAAATTTGACCCGATCGCATTTGGCGTTTACGTAAATGCTTCTTCAAGAAATCAACTCCGCGAAATTAAGAAGGAAAAGGAAAGAATTTAGAGGTTCCCAAATCTTCTCCTACCCTTTTATTTTTATGTTTCAGGTGAGGAAGCAGAGACAAGGAAGCCGTGCCTTAGCTGACTATATTTGAGCTTCCTTTACTCCAACGTGTGACCGGTGGGTCGCGTTAGATCCCCTCCAAGGTCTATCGCTGTCCTTGCTTAAGGTCACAGGGTTTAGAGAGGAGCTAAAGCCGTGTCTTTCTCGAGGAAGCCTTCAGGTTCTCCTTCGGGATGCTCCCACAGAACCCAGAGGACTGCTTCAAAAACCGCCTTGTCTTCTGCTTGCCTGCCTGTCTAGCTGTCCGGGAAGCTGCATGTCTGGGACACATTGTTGCGTTCCGTGCTCCTGCTTTGTGTCGTAAGTAGACGAAGCACTCGATAGACATTCGCACGGAGACTGAAGTCTGTTAACTCATAAGCCTGTGCTTTCTGCCCTACCTTTGATGGAGTACTTAATCCCCACTCACCATTGTGATAGGGCCATCAAGAGGTTAGTCTTATCTTAAGTACATAAAGATAACACACGGTGTGTGAAAATAGTTACGTTCTTAATCAAAAGGTGAACGATTACCCAATTAGACACTTTGAGAATCCAGCAAACTCAGTTAATCCCAAATGCCACATGCCTGGGGGGCGCCCACGGGGGCCAAGGTCTAATGCTTGGATTTGCCCTTGAGACCCCTTCCAACCCTTTAAAAAACACGCGTGGTGTTACCGTAAGATTATCGGTCCCACTCTGTGCCTCTCCGGAGACCTGGGCTGATGGTCTGCGATGGAAGGTCTGCTCAGCCTCTCCCTCGTGTGGTATGGCAGACAGGCTATCTAACCAATCTAAGCCTCAGTCACTTGCTTAAAAAGTGGGATTAATCATACACCAACCCAGACTTTTGCCACGAGGATCCAGTGAAGCCTCCTGCAGAGCATTTAGGGGATGGCACACTGAGGTAATGGTAGCCGTGGCCACTGCTCTTGGCAAAGCCACGAGGACCACAACCCAGCCACCACTGCTGTGCCCGGAACCAGAAAAGCAGAAACTCCTCCTTCTGATTTATGAGCTGAACATTTTGTGGAAGTAGGTTGCTTCAACGTAATCAGATGAGCAGAGCATTTCACAAAGGGTCCCGGTTAAACTTGAGAAGTCTAACCCTTGGGGGCACCTGGGTGCCTCAGTCAATTAAACATCCAACTTCGGCTCAGGTCATGAGCTGGTCAGGTTCGAGCCCCACATCCGGCTCTATGCTGACAGCTCAGGGCCTGGAGCCTGCTTCGGATTCTGTGTCTCCCTCTCTCTCTGCCCCTCCCTGCTCACTCTCTCTCTCTCTCTCTCTCTCTCTCTCAAAATAAATAAACATTAAAAAAAAGCCTAACCCTCTTGGTCAGGAGTGAGGTGGGAATTGGGAGGAGTGTTCATTTGCAAAGTAGTTTGTTCGAAACAGATAGTCCTGAAACACAATGGACTTCTGTCTCAATTTCTCTTTTTTTTACTAAACAACTTAACATTTTGCAAATAAAACTTTGATGGCCTGAAGCCTGACCCAAATGCAAACGCATGGTGGAAGGAACTGGGTGCTCGTCTGAAACTCCAGTGGTCTCTGGGCAGAGTGAGGACACAAGGCGGGAAGAGCATGAGGGACAGGAACAATCCTCAGCACCCTTTGGGGCCGGCCCGCTCGGGCAGGCAGGTAACGCGTCAGACGTCACTCATACCTCAGTTCCTGCTCGAGAGCAGCCTTGGTACGCCAGTGACCCGGGTCACCATGAGTAACCCGGCCTTCTTTCTATTTTAAGGAGCACAAAGTCCCTTGGTCACAGGATGTGCCACCTTCTCTGGGCGTGTGTGGGCAGGTCCTGTCGCCGAGACCCCACCCTCTCCAGCTCAGGTCAGCACCCAGCCGGGCTGAAGGTTTTCTGTGAAACAAACTGGGTGCCTTTGCTTGAGCAAGCCGCTCCTGTTTGTTCTGAGTGAATGAGACCCACCGTGAGCCTCACACGTGCCGTGAAAGGTGACAGGCACACCCAGAAGGCCACATTTTCTGTGGACACCACGCTCCTTTCGAACTTTTGTCTCTGTGCCCCCAAGCCCCAGGCCTGTGCCAGCCGCCTGATGCAAACAGCGTTTATGGAACTGAGTCAGAAACAGGTAAAAAAAAAGAGTGTCTGAGTGCTGCTTTGACTTCTCCTTTGCCACTTGCCGGCTTTGGATGCTCGGTCAAGTTCATTAACCTCCTGGGTCTCAGGTGTCTGTTCCTTGCTCATTTACAAAGCAAAAGGATTGATGTGGCCCACAGTAGCTCATGATCTCACCTTTAGTTTTTATTATAGTTTTTACACACCGCGGGTTTCTGCGAAGGAGGAGGATGGCCGCCAGGAGCCCTTTGCACACCTTGTCAGGGCTCCTCCCACAACCCTGAGAGCAGATCCTGGGTGTCGATCGTCATCCCATTTCACAGATGATTGGAATGAGGCTCCCTGAGATTAAGTAACTTCTCCAGCCCCAGGCAGCCTGATGCCAGAACCTCCCTGCTCAATCCTACACTGACGGTCATCTCTGTTATTTGTATTTCATTTTTTAGTCACGAGGAAACAGAAGCTCAGGAGGGGGTGTCACTGGGTCAGCTACGAGATGCCGGAGCAGTTGAGACACGGGGCCTCCGACTGTGTCTCCTCGCCCTGGGTGCTGCGGGTTTGGGGGTGAGGACGGGGAAGAGGGCTGCCATGGAGGGACCCGCCTTTCACGCCGACTGAAGGACTCGCCTGCCCATGGCCCCTGGGGGTTCTGGGTTCCGGGGTCAGGAGAGCACCCTGAGTGTGGCTCAGGGACCAAGGACCAGTCTCTGTGCTGCAGTTTCAGAATGAGGAAGGCTCCTGCTTGTGAACCCCTCCCTCCCACACATGCGATGCCTCGTTCAGACTGGCCGCCCGTCTACATTCTGGGGCAGGTGTCAGTGAAATTCGTTGGGCGATATGCAGGCAGCCCAGCTTACTCAGGAAGTACGCTCAGTGCCTGCCTGTCCTTCGCAGAATCTGCAGGCTCCCAGGGCCTCCCGGAGTCTGAGAAGGCTGCCGATCTGTCTGCCCGCATGGCCGCGTGTCACTTATGGGAGCACCGGTATTGCGTGGCCGTGTGGGGCTGGCTGGAAGAACACTGTAGACCCTGAAAAGTGTCACGTCCAGGGAGACCATTTTTCCTGCCCTGCCTGATCCACAGGGTTTGTTGAGATGATCAAATAAAATTAAAATGATAGCAGAGCCTACCTGGAGGTTATCCCTGCCTCCCGGAGTGCTTTGCAAACAACTCACTGGGGAGGGGTAGGGGAGCCTCATCACTTTGACATTAGTGCAAAGTATTGATTGCCCTAAAATTATCATCATGGACCCTGTGTTCTTATAAAATGGAGGAGCACAATATTCTGCATGACTTTTTTATTTTTGCAAATGTGGACGAACCTTGCCATCTAGCTCATCCTAACAGGACCACACGGGTTAATTAGGGGCTCATATCATGACCGCTGAAACATTCCAATTCCGTAGAATAGCTCAGCCCTCCATAGTGTTTCATGTGGGTCCATTACAACAGACGTGATGCACATTTGTTAAGTGATTTTCTTGTATTTTTTTAATTGAATTTTATTTTTTTTAATGTTTCTTTATTTTTGAGACAGAGAGAGACAGAGCAGAACGGGGGAGGGTCAGAGAGAGAGGGAGACACAGAATCCGAAGCAGGCTCCAGGCTCCGAGCTGTCAGCACAGAGCCCGACGTGGGGCTCGAACTCACAGACTGCGAGATCATGACCTGAGCCGAAGTCGGACGCTCAACGGACTGAGCTACCCAGGCGCCCCAAGGTTAAGTGATTTTAGAACAGCGAATTACGTCTATGCCCAAGAGTGGTCTGCAAACTCTGTTCTTCCTTAAGAAGATTTCTAAAGAACACACACACAGTTTCATTACCTTCTACCTCAGACATAGTGAGAGAGCCATGCTCTTTATCTCCAGAATTGTGCAAGCTAGTTCCCTGTATAGATTCCTGTTTTGAATGGTTCCTCATAGGTCATCTGTGATTTAAGGATTGAGATACTTTGTCCCCTAGCGAAACCAGGCTCTGCTCAAACGCTGAGAGGAATAAATGCAGTCTTTATATCCTATAATGTCCTTTGCACCAACACATGGTGGGGGTGCCTGCCTAGTTAGCAACCCATTTGCATGGATTTGTTACCCTTATCTGTTTTCTCTTCCATGACTTGCCTGCATTATCACACTCTGGTATAAAATTAAACCTTCAAAGAACATAAATGTTTTTAGCTTCAAAGAATTTAGAACATTTTCACTGTTGAGAATCATATTTTTAATGCGCTCAAAGTTGCACAAGTTAATTTATTGGAGTAACCTTGACTTCGGGGTGGGTGGTTATAGAGAACTGACTTTTCAGAGAATGAGCACAGTTTTGTGACTAAGTACCTGTTTAAGTGGAATGTAACACCTGCTTTTGCAATGTCTGTCCTGACTTCTCAACAGTAAGCTCCGTGGGGGGCAGGTATCCGGGTTGGCACAGGGCTGATCACATCACAGGTATTTAATTCATGTTTCTTGAATGAAAAAATATTATTTCTAAGACAGATTGTGAAAAAATAGTAGACAAGAAGGTCACGAATCCCTAATAGCTTCATAAAGGATATATCTTTCCGTCCAAAGACACGACATTTTGTAAACTATGCCGAGAGACTTCTGCTCTGTTTGGCTTTGGTTACATCAAGACATGACAGAGTTATTATTTCAGAATCCTGTCCGTGTTCACTCTGACTGACTAGTGGGATATTCAAGCTCAAAAGATCCTCAAAGGGATTTTCTGGAAGAATATCGTACTGGCAAAGTAGGTCTAATCCATTTGGGAGCTCTCCAAAAATTTCCTAGTTGCCTGTTGTGTTCTCATGAGACTGTGAATCGATTCTATGCACCTGTTCTAGAGGGCAAACCAGCATCTGTGTTCTGTGTCTGCCCTGGCCTCGACTCGGGGAAGGCCGGCAAGCCACGGTGCTCTAAGCCATTTATTGGCCTCTGGCTGGGCCGGATTCTGCTGGGGCTGACACACTCCCATCCAGGCAACCAGACTGTGTCAACGGCAAAGGGTCGGTTACCAGAACTTGTTGCAATGTGACATTTTCGTTTTGACTAATTCACCGCAATCCTTCTAAACCAAAAATACATTTAGCTTCCCTAGTGAGAAGGCTGCAGGGCTATAATTTTTGTCTTTCTTAATCTTCTCACTTCCTAGTCTTTTCCATATAAAAACTGCACCCTGCCACCTCAAAAATGGGTTTGAAGGTCATATATCAATACTCCTACCCGCCACTGGTTTTGAATTTTGTCAACAACTAGGGGTCCCGGGGACCAGGGAATTTACCCCAAAGTCTCCCCCACCTTTTGCCTCCAACACCTGGTCCTGGAAAGATGAGTTCTGAATCCCTCTGCACCTGAAAGTGTTTGTTCATACAGTGGAATAAAAAATACCTGGTCCCTCCTGAGGAGGAGATCCTAAGTGCTAAAGTGCTTTGAGCTACTTAAAGTAAAGGTGCGTACCACAAACCTTTATTATCTTAGGGAGTGAGACCCGGCTGGAAGGATCCATGGTCTTGGAATCATTCTACTGCTTTGAACGCTGCATGGCCTGCAGACATTTCCCTTTCATCTTCCCCACCCTAGAGGGAAGAAAGCTGGTCAAGGGTACATCATTTAAGGAGCGTCATGAGATACAAAACTATCACAAAGTGACAGCCAACCAGGGCTGCCCTTACCCATGCGGATTGTCCAGACAAGCTAGCCAGTAACCTCTCGGGGGCTGACGTACAACAGACTAGACATAATGAGGACACAACATAACATAGAGTTCAGAATAAAATTCCATCTCTGGGAGCGTATTCCATTGGCTTTCTCTGCTCCTGTTTCCGCTGGTGCCTGGCCTTCTGGTAGAAAACGATGATGACCACGGTGACAACACTTAGAAGAATGACGAGGAGCGTGAGCCAAAACGAGTAACCATAGCTGTGGGTCGTTCCTCTGTAGGTGGTTGTTGGATACAGTGGGTACAGCGTCTGGGCCAGCTCTTCCGAGAGATGATTGGATTGTGTGTTGGCCACGAACAGTATCATGGTCAGGAAAACGAACAACGCTGGAAAGAAGATTCAGGTTCGTGAACAATATGAAGTGTTGTGATGCACTTTTCTCATGTCGCTTCCTTCCTTTCTTTTCTTTAAATTTAAATCCATGTTAGTTACCATACGGTGTGATAATGGTTTCAGGAGCAGAATTGAGTGATTCATCACTTAGATGTAACACGTCACTTTCTTTCTTAGTGGAACATGTGCTCTGTGGGCATTTATGGGATGGCTAGGTTACGGTCTTCTAGGTGTTAGGGTGTAAAAGAAACGTAAGAGACGAGCTAGATCTTAGGCGCGAGAAGCTAAAGACAGTGCAGGCAGCGTCCGGCCAAGGGCAAACACGCAGCTCAAGCCCATCCCGAAGGGTCTGCTCGGCTGAGGGCGCGTCACATGGCCCCTCCCAGTGC
Source organism: Felis catus (assembly GCF_018350175.1). Taxonomy (NCBI): domain Eukaryota; kingdom Metazoa; phylum Chordata; class Mammalia; order Carnivora; family Felidae; genus Felis; species Felis catus. The sequence goes on from NC_058378.1 coordinate 83,069,000, forward strand.
ACACAGAGCTGTGCTGAATGAACTGGGGAATGAGTAGACAGGAGAGTCAGCAGGAAGCTTTCTAGAGAGGTCTGGATAGATGACAAGGATTCAAAGAAGCTGGGAGGACACAGCATGGCAAGCAGAAGACACAGCCTACACAAACCCACCCGGGGACAGTGAGCTCAGAGCAGCTGGGACTGTGAGACAGGACCCCACTGATGGGGAGCCGCTCCGAGGGTCCTGAGCACTGAATACAGAGGAGGAGATCACCGCAGGGAGCCCCAGACACTGGCTCGGAGGCTAGACTTTCATTCTGCACACAATGGAGTGTGGCGATTAACTGGGAAGGGTCTTCTCACTAAGCTCATTTTATTTTATTTTTATTCTGTTTAAAGTTTATTTATTTATTTTGAAAGAGACAGAGGGAGTGCAAGTCGGGGAAGGGCAGAGAGAGGAGGAGACTGAGAATCCAAAGCGGGTTCTGCACTGTCAGCTTGGAGCCCGACGTGGGGCTCGAATTCACAAAACCATGAGATAATGGCCTGAGCCGAAAGCAAGAGTCAGGCGCTTAGCCGATCTGAGCCACCCAGGCACCCCATAAACTCATTTTAGAATGTTTTGGTCGTCTTATTGTCCCTTTTTTATTCTTCATAACGTCCTCCCCTGGAGAATGTGCCTTGGTATTGATTCTGGACAGCCACCTTGGCCCCCATGGAGAACAGAGTCCTGGAGTCAGAGAGAACTGGATTCCAGGGCTCTGGCCTCCTGGCCCCGGTGACTTGTGCACTTCCCTGGACCTCTTTCCTAGCCTTCCAGAGGGGGTCAGCTGGAGGCAAAGAGAAGATTCAGATTCATGGTTGGTTGAACTAGGGCTGGGCTGGGAGTGGGGAGGGGGTGACGGCCAAAGGGCACGGGGTTCTCTCTGAACTGATGCAACGTTCCAAGGCCGACGGAGGTGGCGTTTGCACATCTCTGGGAGCATTTACCCAACACTCGACAGACTTGGGGGGAGTGGTCAACGTGTCCTGGCTGCAGCCCACACCCGGGGACTTTCCCCAAGCCTCCAAAGGCTCTAGCTTGTGGGCTTTTGTGTGAGAAGAGTGCTCTGACTCTCCCCGATGGCAGACCTTCATCCTCAGTGTGACGGTTTCACTTCTCAATAATTTGTGCATCTGAGAGCCCTCTCCTCTGATACTCTGTGTGTCTCACACTCCAATTAGCCTTCATTGCGCTCTTGTGAAAGTTCTTATGAAAACTTAGTCACAAAGGGGCGGGGTGAACACAGGGTTAAGACACCTTTTCATTCGATGGAACGTGCTGGCTTTGGTTTGAACTGGGAGGGGCTGTTGCAGACAGGTGCTGACGTGAGCCCCTGTATGAAGGAGATGCCTCTCCTTGTCTCCTCTCCAGCCTTCGGGGACAGGGGATTCACAGAGGGATAAAGGGAGCCCCGAGGTAGAAGGGGGATCTCCCGAAGGCTCAGGACATTGTCGCCAGTCCTGGCCCGTCACCCTCAGGCCGTGGGACCTGTCACATCACTTTCTGCTCTCTGGGTTCCTTGGCTGAGGATCAAATGTGTGGGGGAAGACAATCTGGAGAGTTCTCTCAGGCTCCAACATTCTCCTGTGGTTATACCCACTATGGTCAGGGCTGGGCCATGCCGGGCCGGTGTGGTGCTAAGGGCAGGCTGGGGTCAGGGGACACAGGAGCCTGGGAGGTGACTGCAGGCGGAGACTCACGGAAAAGGAGTTTTCACTACCTTCCGCACAGCCCAAGCCTGTGTGAAGACGATCGGGAGTCCCCAGAGGCAAACCCGGGGCAAAAGCCTGGCTTCTCAGAGCTCTGGGATCAAGAAGTCATGGGAGGCGTTCAGAGGAGGCCAGACACAAAGCCCAACGCCACAAAGCTCTCCCTGTGACCTCTGCCACAATGCAGACCTTCTCCTGACACACGGATATCATCTCAGACTGTTTTCCTGCCTCCCCCGCAGACTCTTCTGTGTGTTCGAACTTGCCCCAAGCCGGGAAAGGAACGCCACACGACTCTCTCCCCACTCTCTCCCCGTCAGACAAAGCTTTGTTGTTACAAGTAGGTGGGGATGGAGGGGTTGAGGGGAAGGCCGCCGGCCTGGTGGTTTTCTTGTTTTCTTCCACAAACATGCATCGGCCTCCACCATGTAAAGAGCCAGTGCGTACTCAACTGTGGAGACAGAGCCTAAAGCTCCAGCTTTGCAGAAACAGGGTCTATGAGGCAATGGGCTTTGAGGCCTGCAGGCTGTAGTGGCGACATCGTCCCGTTTTGTCCCTACGACCCCGTATCCAATCTTCTTCTGGCACTAGGTCCTTATTTCCCTCTTAAAGACGCCCCCAGCCCCCGCTCCAAGGGGTCAGGCGTCCCAGCCGTTGGCTGAGTCAGCCAATGAGTTCAACTCCATGGAGGTTGTTCCAGGGCCGGGGAAGGACAATTCCAGGGAGAGTCAGATTTGGGGGAAAAGAAGTCCTTTCTTCTGGGGTGGTTGGCCAACATCCTGACTTTAAGGGGACCTGTCTGCTGCTTAACACCAGAGAGAACACTGGGAAAATCAAGAGAGAAGCAACCTGCAAGGCATCTGTTCTGAGGGCGTGGGTCGAGACCCAGAATCCAGCTGCACCTGAAGCCACCACCTTTTTTAGTTTCTTAATTACCTGAGCAAAAATTAAAAGAATCCTTTTTTTTTTTTTTTTTTTTTACCCTGGCAAAGAGTGCCAATGAGCCCTGCCTTTGGTTTGACCGAGGTGAGTTGTAGTGGTAGAAAGAGCTTGGGGAAAGGAAGCACGGCCTTTGGGTGAGGATATCTGAGTTTGTAAGCGAGTCCCTTAGCATGACTCTTGGGGAAAGCTGATGCAGGAACACTCATTCCACAGCGCTGTGGGGCCTGGCCCACGGCGGATGCCCTTTAACTCGGGGGGTTGGCTCGTGTTTACCACCAGGTAATACAACCACAGGAAGAAAGGAAAGGGCAAATCATGCATGAATGTGGCTAAAGCAGCCCAACCCCAATCCTCAGAGCCGAGGGGTGGGTATGCAATGTGGCCTTACAGGCGTTCCTGGTTCCCGCCTCTGGCCTGGCTTGCCGATTATGAATGGCACTCTTAAGAGCATCCCATTTGTGAGTGTCGAGCTGCATGGATTTCCCCTGTTTCACGCCGTCCGGGGCTGGCTCCTCAACTATTAGTGTGAAGAAGGCGGAAGTGTCCTTACCACTTGGAGCTGCCTGGGCTCCAGCCAGGGCGTCCTTTCCCGCCCCCCCTGCCCCCCAAGAGCCCTGTCTTCTCCAGCACACCACTGCTGAGAGCCACAGCTCAGAAACCCAGGGACCTCTTCCCGCCACCTGAATCCGGCCTGTGCAAGGACGGCCTCTCACAGAAGGACAGAAGGAAGCAGCCCCGAGTCCTCCTTGAGGCTTCCTGATACCAGACCACCTTTCCTGTGCTGGAAAGTTCCGGGCCCGGGGTTAAAATGCACTACCTAGAACTTAGATGAAACCACGTCCAGAGTCCTCCCAGGGGGAGGACAGACTTCTTCAGATCCTTTCTCGAGATCAGGTTTTCATGGTGGAGAGAGAGAGAAAGCAGAAGAAGCCTGGCCACCTGGCGAGGGCAACGAGGCCCCCCACTGAGCAGGCCTTTGGGCATTTACGGCAGCTGCAGAGCCTGGCGAAAACCCAGCGAGAGCCACACACGCTGTGACTCAAGCTGGGATGCACTTCCCATCTGCGCTGCACCCCCCACCCCAGCCTGGACCAGTAAACAAGTAAAATAAGCCAGTCACACTGCACAGAATCAACCGGGGCTGTCACATCACCCGCAAGAAGGGTGTTGGCCCCAGATCCTCTAAACGACCTTCTTTGCGGTTCTCTGTGGCACAGCCATACAGAGGTGTCATGTTTGGGTTCTAGCCCACATTGACTGTTGTTACTTGGAGGTGAGAAGGAGAGTAAATAAGTGTGTGCGTGTGTGTGTGACTGTGTGTATGTGTGTGCGTGTGTACATGTTTGTGTATGTGCATCTGTGTATGCATGCATGCACTTCTGTGTGTGCGCACATCTGTGTGTGTTTAGATGTGTGCATATGTGTGGGTGTGCATGCACGTACATGTGTGTATGCGTGTGATCATACGTGCACATGTGTGCATGTAGAAGTATGTGCTTGTGTGCATATATGTGTATACATTTGTGTGTGTGCACACCTATATATGCGTGTGCGCGCACCAATGTATGTGTGTGTGTGTGCACACCTGTGTATGTGTGTGTGCACACAACTGTGTATGTGTGCATGTGTGTGCATATCCATGTAGGTATGTGCATGTGTGTGCACACTTGTGTATGTATGTGTGTTTGTCACCTGTGTATGTATGAGCGTGTGTGTGTGTGTGTGTGTGTGTGTGTGCACCTCTATACCTTACACGGAACCCCACTTGGAGTTAAACACGCTACAGGAGTTTTGTTGTCACAGATGAATGTTTTGTGGACTTAGAAGCATCATGTCTAACTCCTTACGTTCTACACTCGAGAGCAGAGACTGGCATCTGTTACGCATTTTAACACGTCACACCCTGCCCCCATCTGGCCCCTGGCCTCTCACCGGTGCATTCAAAACCATTTTATTTCCCAGGATGCTTAACAACGCTGCAGATGGGCAGAAGGAGAGCCCAGGCCGCAGCACGCAGCTCGGCACCTACTAGGTCTCCTCAGTTTCTACAGCCCGGCGGTGGCCACGTGGGCTCCTGTGTGTGCCAGATTCAGAGACGCAGAGACGCCGGGGACGTGCTTCCCAGCTGAGCGCCGGGTGCTCCCGGCACCACTCACCAGCAAGGCCACTCCAGGTGTACACGCCCACGGGCCCCAGGAACGTCTGGTAGGGGTTGCTGATGCTGTTGTAGAAGGTGAACCCGGAACTCAGCAGCGACGTGCACAGGCTGAGCACCAGCAGCAGGACGGCCACCAGGTGCAGCGTTCTTCGGGAAGAATTGTTCAACTTCTCTAGAACTAAAGCAGCGTTGGGTCAGCACGGAGCGCAAAATGCAAACCCCAGCCCTACAGACGGGAGGGCCGCTCCCCGCCACCCGGGTGGCTCTTGGACTCCACCCGCTGGGGCACCGGGGTTAGGAGCTGCAGGGGGCATCTCAGTGTGCGGGAGCAGGAAGGGGCGGGGCCTCACGATGCTCAGGCCCCCCTTGAGTGTGTGTAACCACAGGACCGTCCCAATTTCAATTTCCCAGAGGAAAGAGGGTGCCCTCCTCGATAGAGCTGCTACAGGGCTGGACGGCCCTCCTCAGTGCGTTCTGGCCTCAGACGCCTGCCACGGGCATTTCCACATCATCACGGACAGTGTCCCCCCCGCTCGGAGCACTACGATGCTTCCACTTGGGGGAACTTACAGGAGGCCACTATGAAAACCTGTGACAGAGAGGATCTGGTAAAGGCTGAGATTTCGGAGGTCGGCCCGTTACAGAGAAGGCCAGGAGGAGAGGAGCTGATGGTGACCAGGTAGCTGGCCCTGGAGACAGGCAGATGACTGCTGTGTGGACAAGTGAGGTGTCTCCACACTTCCCGACTTCACTTCCCCGGAGCCGGAGAGGACCCAGAGCCCACGTGGCTCGAACGCATGCGGAGGATGGACCTTGGGTGAACCATCAGAATTCTCTCCGAGCTGAATTCCTCTGGGTCCTGACAGCATTTTATAAAACGCGCATATCTCTTACGTGCAGAGGCGCTCTAGACATGAATACGCACTCGTATCCGTAACACAGATGCCCTGGGCCCCTGGCCATCACTTCCTGCTTTTGCCATCCTGCTGTTTCTAACCGCAACCAGCCACCCCCCCCCCCCGTGTCCCTGTTTCCTCCGCTCGCTCCTCTGTTTACGACACCAAACGACCAGTGACCGGAGGCATGTGTCCCCACGCTTACCTGTAACCCCAGCCAGGCACTTACAGAACGTCTCCAAAGGCTACCGGTGCGTTTTGGGGCCCCGGTGACTGCCATCACATCGACTAAAGTGTTTACCAAGATGTTCTGTGAAAGCCACGGCGACGTACAGAAAAAATAATCGGGGAAAAAGATTTCCGAGCTCCTAGTAACACGCTAACAAAATCCTTGGGAGTTGCCAGGTGTAAGAACCGTGACTAGGGGGCTGGTAAGAGAAAGTAAAAGCCTTCTTCTTTCCCTTCCTGTTTCTCAGGCCCCTGGGATAGAGCAGAGAGCCACTCACAGCCTCACCACAGAGCAGCTTTAAAGAACAGAAGCCAGAAGGGCCAGGAAAGATCCCTTGTCCCAGGGCTCGGGGGCCCCTTGTCTCTGTCTCTGGTCCCAATGCTTCAAAGAACAGGAGCCCCAGGGCCTTGTGCGCACCAGGGAGGAGCGTCCTAGCAGCAAGGGGCCCTCTCTTTGCAAGGTGTCTCCTTCTCATCACTGTGTCGCCTCAATTATTCGAAATCTCTTCATCGTGCTGTGCCCAGATGCGTATCTCCAGGACTTCTGCCAGAGTCCTGATGCTTCCTCTGGAGCAACACAGAAACCTCTTGCTCCGCTCTGCCTGGCAGCCTTTCAGGTATTTGAAGAGAGATCGAAACCCCAGTGTGATTGACAGCCCACGTCTCCGGAATGTTCTTTGTCAGGCATGATTCCAAAGCTCCTGCCAGCCTGACCCCAGCTCTGTACACACTTTACTCTGACTCCAAGCTTCAAAACATGCTGGCCAGAGGGCACAGCTCTCCCGGGGTCCGAACATCTACATTGTGAATTCAGATTTGTGGCTGTTAATCAGCCGTCCTCTAGGAGGGAGACAGACTTCCGGTCACTGGACAGTGGGCAGCGAGAGGCTGCAGAAACCAAAGTGGCGAAAACAAAAGCGGAGACTTGGATACTGCCCCGAGCAGCCCTGGGAGCCCTGTGGGGGAGCAGAGGGCAGAAGAGGGGGGTTCCCAGCCCAGCGGAATGGACACGATGACGTCACCGCCCTTGGCTGGAGAACATTTTGCTCCTCGGTGAGAGGCGGGCCTGAGAGCAAAGTTCACCTCCCACACGGCCAGTCAGTCCCCTTGTGCCCAGCGGTACCTGGACTTCTGCTAACGACCCACGGGCAGGGCCAAGTCCTTAGCACCGCTCTCTGTGTGACGCATCCCAGGTAAGAAATCTAATGACATAGGTTAAACTAAAAATGTGGTCCTTCCCGCCACCGCCGATTGCCTGGGTGGGGACGGCCAGGGTCCGATGGCCACCTGCCCTCCGGGCACCACACGCCCTCCAGGGCAGCCACCGGGGTCGGGCTGTTCTGAGGGCCCTGAGCTCGGGCTGAGATTTTCATTGCTCTCGGGTGGCACACACCTGCTTTGGAACTGGTGGATGACGACACCAGAGCAGGAGTAGGACAAAAAAGGGAAGCAGGACACACGTATTCAGCGGTGCGGCGTCTGGAGAGTTTCCAGCCGTCACCACGAGGAAGCATTGCTCCTCCCTGGACACCAAGGAGGAAGCTCGAAGGTCTAATCAGAAATGTGCTGGGGACCAAACAAACTCGGTGTTTAGCCAATAAGAAATAATTTGGATACTTAACTAGAAAATAAGACATTTCAGTGTGGGGAAAATGCCATCTCTGAAGTGCCCTGGAGAATATTTCTGCGTTATACACTTATTAAATGCTGTAAATGGATGTACGTTTGCAAATGGTGAACATTCCTCTTGTTCAGAGTAAACTACAAAGTGACAGTCAGGTTAGGCTTTGTTTTAGACTCTTGGTAAGATCTAACAGACATGATTTTTCAAAAGGGAGTCAATTTGGAGCCTACTGACTCAGACTTTTCTTTGTATTGATGTAGCAATTTATCTTAATTTTAACTGCCGTATTTTAAAATTCTAGTTCAGCCTCTGAATATCCTGCCACACAGGTATGACAGCTATATCTCCCAGCCTCCTCCTTGCTCAGAACGCAGACAATGGAAGCTGGAAATTTGGGGAAAGTTAGCAAGAACGAAATAGAATAAACCCCCATAGCATCTGACAGCTGCTCCCTGCCTACAAAATTAGCAAATACATTCCGTTCTTTTCTCTTCCTTTTCAGGGCCAAGCGTTGGAATCAGGAATTGGAACCAATTGCCCAGATTCTGGTAACCCCAGGAAAGAGGCCATGGCCCCCACAGCTGGGAGGCAGAAATGTGCCGGGGGCCGCGGGCAGTGTGCAGAAATGGGTCATCTGGACACCCGGGCTTTCTATGCATGGAGATTTAACCCTTCGGGACCCACTAGCCATCTGGTCCTTTTAGCTCTGGTTTTCCAGAAGTCCTCAGAACTCAGGGGAGAGCCAGTGGCTTTGTGGGTGGGTGGGAACTGCCACCACCCGCTCCTCAAACACCTGGTCATCAGGGAGCCTGGCCTGGTGGACCCCTCAGCCCGTGGACCACAGCATACCCCTGATAAGCTGGGCCTTTGAGATCTTCCAAAAAGTCCCAGCTGGCATGCCGAGCCTCTGGGAAATGTATCTGGGTTCTCTCGGGGAGAGAAGGAGGGAGAGTGCATTCTCCATCCCTATGCTCCATCACCCAGCGTGGTCATGTCTCTGGGGACAAGTAACAAGTTGCTTGTCCTTGGAAAAGCATAGGTGTATATGGGGTGGGGTAGGCGAGTAGGAGTATTAAGGAAGAAATAAGCCTCTTTTTTTCATCTCCTTGCAATTCATTGATTTTTGCAGCAGATTTACTTTTTCTATTTGTTGGTAGCTTGGGCCAATAGTGCAATTTTGGGTCCCCTGAGAACAAACTGGGTAGGTGGAGAAAAGAGACTGGTGGGCCAGTTGTTTGTTTGTTTGTTTGTTTGTTGGTGGTGTTTTTTTTTTTGGGTGGGGGGGAAGATTGCAGACTGGGTGAAATTCTCCCTTGCTCTCATAGCAACCTACACCACCTGATTTAACTGATGGGGGCCTTTCTCTAGATAGAAGCTATGGTGAGTTGACCAAGGCCAGCAGCCATGTGCAACGCCTCTCATATCCCCGTCCCTCCCTCATGAAGCAGCTGCTCAGGGAAGTGTTTTGGACTGACATTCACTATCCAGAACTTCTGGAGTAGCAAAAGCCAGGTGCTTCCTGGTAGACACAGGGCCTGTAACTCTTCATCTGGATATTGAACAAACCTGGAGACCACTAGAAGAAGCTAGGAGATGTCCTGGTCAGGCTGAGCTGCCCAAATAATCTAGCGACACATTGGAGAGTTTGCTTTCCAGGTTTGGCTGAATATTTCCCCCACCAGTTGACATACTGGTGGCTGGATTCTTCTGGCATGTGGATATCAGCCATTGTCCCTTTATGCTGTGCTGTCATTTCCAAATCTACAGCCCCCGTCGGCACGATATGTTCAATCCCATGCAGAAATGTAGCAGAGCTTGGCAATAGTAACTATTCTTTGGAGATCTTCAGGCCAAGAAGCTGGCATGGTTGACATCTTATTAAATGGAAAGGTTAGCCCTTCACTGCTGGGGAAGGAAGTGGCATCTATACAGATACTATTATACCGCCGATGATTGGTTGCTGATTTGAGATGAGCCCCAGGTGGTCATGAGAAACCAGCAGAGCAGCACCCCTTCCTCAGTCTCCAATTCTGCTCTCCAGGGAAAACATCCCTGGGTCTGCAGCGGCTGAACACCACGATATACGTCCTAGTTACATGACGTTTCCCTATCTTGGAGAACTGTTGAGTACTCCAAGTTCAAGGGTTGTAAAAACCATCAGCAAGGAAGCCCCCATAGGCTCTGGGGAGCCCTTAGCTGACATGAGCTGGAGCAGCTGAACTGTGTTCCTTCACTGATCAGGACGTGGTTTATCTTCTACGGCACCTAGAGGCTGGCAGTGACTTCACGACATTGGAACGCGGCTCTGCAGTAACAGACTAAAAGCAGAGAGCCAGGCAAAGCAAAGGCAAATGTGGGCCCTGAGCCTTCAGGATTGTCCCAGCCTACGCCTACCCCTGCCCTCTCCACTCCACGGTGCCCACTTCCCTCACACGGGGCTGCAGAGCCAGGCTGGGACCTACCCTTGCGGCCTCTGAGGTTCCCTGACACAGGGAAGCAGGGCTCTCCCTGAAGCCACGTCTCTCAAATTGGAGCCGACTGATTCCAAACAGATACAGCATGAAAATCAAAAAATTCGCAGGCTGCTATCACATATTTTAAAAAATGTTAAATGTGTCTGGAGATTCAGGAACTATGACACATTCTGGTTTTGAAAATGCTGTTCACATCCTGAATGTGTGACTGAATCTTGGAAAGTCTTAGCTTCTGGGTGCCGCAAAGGGAATATTCCTCCTTTCCCCGAGAAGCTGAGGTCAGGGCTGGAGGGGGGGACGGGGAGGGAGGTGGCATTACCGACAGGCTGGAGGAGACGTTACTTTTGCTAATGTCTTAAAAGACAAATTCTGTTACTTGGAAATACAACCACGTTGCTCAAACTCAGACTAAAGGCTTGAGTCTAAGGCTCCAACTCAAACTAAATATTACATTTGTACGAGATAGAAAACCATGCACATTTACAAGTCAAGAGGTAATGACTGTATTGGGCTGATAATGCCTGGCTACCTGTATGCAACACTGTTTAATGCAAGGTCAAGGTGCTGAATAAGTTACAAAGACCGCTCTTAACTTTTGAAAATGTAGTGGTATATGTTCAATCTTCAAAAGTCAAATAGGTAGCTAAATTCAACTTAGCATTCTCAGTGAATTTTTGTGTTCCATCCATCAAGAGAGGAGAGCATTATTATATAAGAAATCAGAAAAAAAAATGGGGCATTCCTACAAAACATGCAATGAATAGAATTAACAGAAATTTAGTACCAGGTCCGACAAAAATGAGATGTTTTGGAGGTAAAAATTCAAATTCGAGTAGATTAAAGAAATGAACTGGAGATCTGAGAAGGAGAACCTGATCACATTTTCCACTTTAGTCTTTCCTTGCCACCAACGGAGTTCTGGACAGGGACTGTTACCCCATCTAAAATACCACCATCCATACGCATACTTTTCCTACTACCCTCCTATGTTGGATACCATATTCCTGCTACATATATTTAATTAATTAGTTACTTGTCAGTAGACTTGGTAATATCACTTAAACATCGCCTCTGCTAGAATCATGTGGACCACGGTGCTCATAGACACAACCAGAACTGAGGAAGCTAAAACAATAATGTGGTGAAGTTTCAAAATTAAAGATATATTTTCATACCTACAAGCCATCTCAACGCTTACAAGGAGATCATTTTTGAACAGTTCTTTGGCCCATAAGGAGGATGACTTGGGTCTTACCCAGCTAACACAGTCTCACTGCGCCCCATTCAGATTAATTTATCATTTACCTTTAAAGCCTTTTTGTGATTCCTCAAGTCCATGACTGAATTCTTGGTGACTCTTGCCTTGAAAAAGTCCATAGGTGATAACAAGACTACCGTTTGAAGACGAGTCACTGATGGCAATTTGACTGCTGACCCATTCTTGAGTCCCGAGCATGGAGCAGACTACGATGAATGACCCGAAGCTTGTAAAGAAGCTGGATAAAAACATCAGTGTTTTCTTCTTCGTAGGCATCTTCTCAGGAAAGTAGGGGTCCTAAGGTTAAAAAAATATCAAAGGTCTTTTGATAATATTTTTGGACCCACTTGGAGTCCAGTATTTAGAAATGGAGTCGAATGCTTCTTATAAAATACGAAAGCTTGCTCTTCATAGGAAGGAATATACCGAGGACCATTGGACTATGAACATGGCCATAAAGATTTACAGCACCTGAACTTTGGTCTGGAGTAAGGGGTTGCTATGGTTACAGCCAACCAGTGGAAACAAGGGCTAGGCATGGTCTTCCTAAGGACTTCCTGGATCACACAATTAATTTATAACTCTTTGCCATGCGCCCTCGAAGCAAGTTCAGCCTACCATGTCAGGACAGGACTAGAATCCCTAAAAAAAATGTGGATCTGTCCTTCAAAAATGTTGCTGATTCTAGCAGCCAACAACATAGACTTGCTTTACTGGTTAAGGACTTGACCCTAACAACAGTTCAAAAAGAACCCTAAGAAGATTAAGTCTTTGCTAAAGGCTCTATGGAACGAAAAGAGAAAAGTTTACAAGCTCCTTAGTTTTTGACTTTGCTAGAGAGGTGCACGTTTGAAATTTCCTCTTCCAAAGTAGACTATATTTGCACGTTATTTAAATTATAACTTGAGAAGGCACATCTTTATTTGTCTTTCGTGCTCTGATGGAAATGGTTCTGAACATTCTGGCATCAGGGCTTTCTGCCACCTATCCATCCTCCCTGTTAAGCAACTAATGGTTTACCAATGCTCCTCTCTGTCTCTCAGAGAAACTCCCCCACGCTGCAAGCAGACCACTTCTCGAGATAATAAAAAGATGTCCACAGCGTGTCTGTCTTCCTCTTTTTTATTGTGCTCTCTTATTACAAAGTAATATTGTGTAGGCACATTCGTGTCCAGTGCTATTCTGAACAGCACCAAACTTGTTTGTGGTGGAACGAGTCGGTTGTCTGTCTTTCTCCTGAGGGGAACTGGACTGTGGGGGCTTCAGGACTCGGGACGTAATTGTTTTGCTCAACACTAGACCCCAGGGTCTGTCAAAGAGCAGACTCAGCCAATATTGGTTAAGTGAATTATTGGAGACACAAAAACAAATACTCCACTATCGTGGACACGTATGCTGTTTCAGTTTTTAATTCACGATGGCCAAGACCAATATATATATATTGGCCATATATATATATATATATATATATATATATATATATATATACCATGCATGAACATCCTTCTACATAAATCTTGTCTATATCCCTGGGTATCTCCTGGCTTAGACTTCTGGAAGTGAATCAGAGCACGTGAACTTTTACTGAAGCTGTTGCTTTTTGCTGTCCAGCTGCTCATTAGAAAAATTTGCAGTGATCTGACCACCCCCTCTTCACACAGCGAATGGCACGCTTTACTTGAGCTTCACAGCATTGCATAGTATCGGGAAAACTGTTTTTTCCCCCCAATTAAGTCTATTTATTTTGACTACATTTTTAAGGGATGGGACAGAATTTCAGAATTTTCAAATTACAACTTCAGCATGTTAAGGGGTGGGGCAGAATTTCCTTTTAGCCCGTTTTCTGAACATAATTTCGTATCGGGATATGCACATGAGATATGCTCATTACAAAAACTATATCGAATAGAAGTGATGGAAATAAAGACAAAAGCAATTATGATTAAAAATTCACCCTAGGAGAAGTAATTCTGGTCAGCCTTGGGCAGAGACTTTTACCTCACACCTTCCTGTCTATACATGCATTCATAATAAAACCAAGTTCTACTCTCTGTTGAACTCTAAAATGTGCTAGTACAAATGTCAGCAATTTTTCATGGGACTCCTCGTCAATCAGGTTTATCCTTGTATCACGTGACCATAATTTACTTACACGTGTCTTTTTGGGGGGGCACTTTTGTTGCATTTTCACTGCTGTACCCACGATGTGATGAGATCCCTTACGTGTTGAATTTTGTTAGCCTTTCCAGGTGTTTCTTCCTGATGAATTCTTACCCACAGAGCTGTTGAGTTAACAAATAGGTGCAGATCAGCAGAAAGTTTGGGCCAGTTTAAACATTGTGCACTTTGTGCGGGGACTTCATTTTCCCCCAACCTCATCACCACATACTAGTACTGATCCTTTTAACCTTTTACAAGCTGGGAGAGGAGAAATAGGTCGTTGGTGTTATTTTACAAGAAGAAGCAGTGATGATTAACTTATGTTAGTATGTTGATCACTCATTGGTGTTTTTGTTTTCACACATTTTCCATTGGCAGTGTTGGTTCATTTATTGTATGTAGAGATGCTATTTTGTATATGATTGATTGTACAGTAAGGGCATTAACCCGTGTCAACTCCACACGGCACCTAGATGTACACGAACACATACGTACATTCATTTCAGCGTTTGCATTTCACATATTCGTAGGGTTTTTGTTTTTTTTAACATCTTTGAAAATGTTTTGCTTCCTGAAGTTAAAAATGTCTGTACAGTCAGTCAAATATTTGTCTTATTTGTCCCGGATTCGATATCTCAACTCCCAAGTAACGAGGCCTTCTGCATATTCAAACCAGCTCAAGTTTTCTTAAAAATGGAAGAGGGATGCACTTTGTAAGGGTACATGGTTATATCACAGTTCCCAAGGGGAGGGGGACAATGAGAACTCAGGACGTCACCCCAAACTCGCCATTTCCATTTTCTCTGCTCCTTTCTACATATATTCCACTCTTCTGGGTTTATCTTTTCTGTATTAAGTGTCGTTTTTTGCCATTATCAGATTTCTGTCCTTAGACTTACTTTGCTTTCCTCTTCCTAATTTTTTAAAAATAGGGGCGCCTGGGTGGCGCAGTCGGTTAAGCATCCGACTTCAGCCAGGTCACGATCTCGCGGTCTGTGAGTTCGAGCCCCGCATCAGGCTCTGGGCTGATGGCTCGGAGCCTGGAGCCTGTTTCCGATTCTGTGTCTCCCTCTCTCTCTGCCCCTCCCCCGTTCATGCTCTGTCTCTCTCTGTCCCAAAAATAAATAAAAAACGTCGAAAAAAAAATTTTTTTAAATAAATATTTCATTTCCTTAATTATTTTGTTACTGGATTAATAATGAAAGTATTTAATACTGAACTTTCCTTTCAATGTAGGACTTTGGCCAGGTCCCATAGGTTTTAGGTAGAGTCTTTTGCAAACTGACATGTAACATTTTTAAATTGCAATTTTTGTTTCTTCCTTAGTGAGGAATAAGTTTGTCAAATAATGATATGATAGTATAGTTTCTATTTTTTGTTATTTACTTTTGCTTTTCTATAATTTTGATAAAAGAATGTAGTCTTGCGATGTTTACTCTTTGCATTTTATTGATATTTTCTGTGTCAATTTATAAGCCATTTATACAAACCTTTGTAGCATTTCATGTCACTTGACGCTATTCCATTTTATGGATTTACCATCATTTATTTTTTAAGTTTATTTATCTGTTTTGAAAGAGAGAGAGAGAGGGCATGAAAGCAGGGGAGGTGAAGAGAGAGAGGGAGACAGAATCCCAAGCAGACTCCACACTCAGCACAGACCCCGACACAGGACTCGATCTCACGACCGTGAGACCATGATGTAAACCAATATCAAGGGTCAGACACCCCTACCATCATTCGTTTAACAGTGTTCTGTTTTGGACATTCGGACAACAACGTATGGGAAAGCTCTCTTTCCTATAGTGCTGGGAAAGGCTGGCTATTACGTTTTTAAATTCTGGACATTGTTATCGGTAATACAGGTAATTGTTATATAACAATTCTGTGATCTGCCTCTCTGTGATCACTATAGTTTTACCTTTCCTGGAATTTCATAGAAATGATATATATAGTATGTAATCTTTTGTGTATGGTTTGCTTTGAGATTCATCTGAATGTCCCCAAATTTGTTAATCCATTCAGCCATTGGACTCTTGGGTAGATTCAAGTTATTGACTACTATGAACAAAGCTACTAGGAGCATTTGGGTACAAGTCTTTGTGCGGATATTTTCTTTCCTTTCTCTTGCATAGATTCATGGGAGAGAAACTGCTGGGACATATGGTAAATATATTTAACTTTAGAAGAAGCTGAGGGGATGTTTTTCCGGAGGGGCTGTGCTAACGTGCATTCCCACGAGCTCTGAGTGTGGGGTTCCAGTGGCTCCATATCCTCTCCAACACTTGCTATTATCAGTCCCTTAAAATCTGGCATTATAATGAGTGCTTAGTAGTGTCTCAGGATGGTTTCGAGTTGCATTTTGCTAACATCATTATTATGGAGCATCTTTTTATGTGCTCACTCACCTTCTGTATACCTTCTCTGGTGAAATATCCATTTCAATCTTATGCGCATTTTCTTACCATGGTTTGTCTTCTTCCTGTTGAATTCTGTGAGTTCTTTCTATTGTGTTTTCTGCATGTAAATCCTTCATTAGATACATGCTTTGCTACTATTTTATTCCAGTCTCTGGCTTGTCTTTTCAGTTTCTTAACAGTATTTTTCAAAGAGAATTTTATTTTTATTTTTTTTTTATTTTTGGGACAGAGAGAGACAGAGCATGAACGGGGGAGGGGCAGAGAGAGAGGGAGACACAGCATCGGAAACAGGCTCCAGGCTCCGAGCCGTCAGCCCAGAGCCCGACGCGGGGCTCGAACTCCCGGACCGCGAGATCGTGACCCGGCTGAAGTCGGACGCTTCACCGACTGCGCCACCCAGGCGCCCCACAGAGAGAATTTTTTTAAAAAATTTGGTGAAGTCGTGTGTACCAATCTTTTTATTTTATGAATTGTGATTCAAATGAGATATGTAAGAAATCTTTGTCTGACCCGAGATTGTAAAGGTTCTTTTTCTCCTATGTTTTCTTTTAGAGGTTTTATAATTTTAGTTTTTACGTTTATGGTTAGCGCATATCTTGCATTACTTTCCGTATAGAGTATGAGGTAAGGTCTGCAGCTCATCCTTACTCATGTGGATATGCATCTGTTCAACCGATTTCATGAAAAGCCTATTTCCTAATGAACTGCCTTGTCATTCCGGTCGAAAATCAGATGACCACATTTGTGTGGGTTTCTTTCTGGATTCTCTGTTACAAGGTCTTTCTTCCCAGCCCTGTATAAGCTCTGGGAACTGTAGGTCACACTGCTCTTCTGCGGGTCTCTTGCTGGCCCCAGGCAGCTTCCTCTCACAAGTGTGGATCAGTACTCAACCACAGATTCGAGGCATCTGTCTGCAGTTTCCTCTGTCCACCAGGAGTACACCACAAATTCCAGTTGCTTTTGGCTTCCCAGTTTCTGATCTCCCTCTCTTTGGGCTCTTTATGGCTTCCTCTTCTTCCTTGGAAATTACCTGGGGCTGTGGTCAGTCTCTTTTCATTTGTTTTTCTCTCCGGAATCACAGTCCTATACTGCCAGATGTCTGGTGTGCAGAGATCATTCCTTCGTATACCATTTTCTGTTCTATTGATTTTTTAAGCCTGGAGGGCCAATCTGGTCGCTATTACTCTCCATCAGGTCAAAGGAGGCTTTGTTCTTGAATGGCAACATGGCGGCCACATTGTCTTCCTTTCAGACTTTTGTACATATGGGTCTGTCGTCTTTTGACCCTGAAGGCTGTTGTGGAAAAGTCCGAGGTTTGTTTTTTGCTTCTGATTGGGACTTACTTGTCCCAACGGCATAGCAACAAAAGTCTTCATTGGGGAAATCTAGTCACCTGGTAACCTGGATACATTTTTGCATAGATTGTTCTGTATAATTCTTTTTCTCTTTCTTTTTCTTCATGGGTTGTCTTTCCAGTCTTCCCATTCAGTTCATCGCAGGGAAATTTTTCTGTATCATATCTGTGAATTGTGAGCTCCCTTTGCTGAAATCTTCCCTCAGGCACACCAGTCATTCTTGAGTTGGGTTATCTCTGACCCACCATTTCTCTCTGATTGCTTTCGCGTCTGATCTTTTTTCTCCGAATACACTGTTACTTCCCTCCATAATGAGAACTTGTCTTTCAGCCAAGCCTTTTTCTAATTTGTATAAAAATAGGAAATATGTAAATCTGAAATTGTGTGGTTTGGAGTTCTAATTTGTTTTCTTTGCTCTGAAATTTCCTTTTCATCTGGTCTCTGGTGTTTTACTATTTCTCTATTACTCCTTTGTTTTATCAAATTCTTCTTACTATAAGTTCTTGCAGGGGAAACTGCTTCTGTTCATGGGACCGAGTGTTCTCCCAGCCTGAAGAGGGTTCGCTGTTTTCCTTTCCTTTTGCTGAATGTTTGCAAAGTTCCCTTGGCATTTTCCCCCCACTGCTTATGCTGAAAGTGGGCATCCTGTCCAACCGTTGGTTTGTTCTAACGGATTTCGAGTGTTTCTCCCTGACACCCTGCTCACCTCCCCCGGGCTACTTGGTTGTATCTTCTCCAAGCTTCGGTGTTTGGGACGACTTTCGATCTTTTTTTGCTCCAAATGCACCCAGGAGGGAGAGAATGGACAGGGAAAGCTCTGACCGGTTGGCTTAAGCTCGTGTAAATCTGGAGCAACGGCAGCCTCACGCATCACCTGACCCAGGGCCTCAAACGCGGGCTCCTCATCTTGCTCTGTTTCCATCTGCTGCTTGTGTTTCTTGAGGCTCTGCTCCTGAGTCCACAGACACTCCTCCTTTTCCAGAACGTTCATCATGTCAGCTTCGAGTTACTGCAAAACAAAACAAAGCAAAGCAGAACAAAAGAGAACAATAAAAAACAAACAAACAAACCTCAAAACACAGCGATGACACCCCCCTCGTGCCTCTGCTGACAAATTTGTTGGCATTTTTAGTAGCTCAAATGTGGTCAGGCACCCACAGGCCTAGTGTTTGGGGGAGGAGGTACTGGAATTGCTTTGGACTCATTTTGAGTTTGGGGAGGCGGAAGTTACGACCTTGCTGCAAGTCCAGAACCTTCCACAACGATGTCTGGGAGTCTCCCAGGGTGTGAGAGGGACACGGTGTCACCTGTCCTGTTCCTGTCCGGGGAACAAGGAAGCCCAGAGCTCCTCCAGGAAAGGGTCTACATCTAGGACGGGCTAGGGCAGACCAACACTGGGCGAGGGGCCGGGGGAGGGAGATGTCAGGGCCCGGGGCACAGAGGCCACTGCACACAGAACACGGTCTGGGGCATGAGGCCCCTACAGGCGGGGGCCAGAGCGAGAGCAAACTCCGGGGCGAGGGTCACAAGAGCAGCCAGCAGGTGGCTTTGAGTGGGTCATTTCGGCTGCACTGTTATGGCTCTTAACACAAGCATCTCGAATCCCTGAGTATTTTTGGTCTAAAGTAATTGTGTCTAAATTAATGGGCTAAGACACCATTTACTTTAGCTTAGTTGTAACAAAATGTCAAATGATGTACCAATAATATTTTCCTAGTATGTGAAAATAAACATGCAATTTGCATATGAAATGTTTAAAATGGCCATTCTTGCACTATCTGCCATCCACAGTCGTCTCTCACCTCCTCGACATATATCGCTGCTAATGGGATCTTACTCTGGGAAATGCCGGTCTGAACGATGTGAAGAAGACAGTGCTCCCTGTGTTGCCATAATGCAGCAGGACAACTCTTAACTTTTTGTTTCTTTTTCACTACAATTTGAAGCTGCTGACTCCTTTTTCCATTTATCACGCAGGTCACTATGTGTGTGGTTTTTTGAAAAAAAAAATCACAAAGGCACCTTATGTCACACAGACCTCTACAGTGTATAATAGCGTTCATTTTACTCTTTGAATTAATTCATGTACATCCATGCTTTTCTTATGAAATGCGTGTAGTTTATATGTACTTCGGGACATTTCAGGAGAAGGACTGCCTTGATGTGATCCTAATTTCCCACGAAAGAGGCAAGTTTTTAATACATAAAAGCCTTTCTTGACACTGCAATGCCTCAAGGAGTCAAACATTTAATATTTTTTATCCTGCCTTAATAACTATCAGAAATAGCTACCTAAATCCTATGTGCCAAGAGTGTTTCCCGAGTATCTCAGTGCTGCGTTATGTCCTATCACCAACATTTCCCTCCATCCCTAGAGCAAAGTGAAAATACATACGAGGCAAAAACCGGGTGGATAATAAACTATTCCATACGTGATAATGTTCTGTGGATTACACGCACAAATTTCACGCTGACAAACAAGGAAATTAAATCAGTCCCTTCTGCTAAAAGAAGTTGAAGGAAAAACACACTTTTGCTAAAGTGTAAACATTTCTGAGATACTTGATTTTTAAGCGAGGTGTAAAAAGATATGCCATGCATTACGAGATCTCTTGAAGCAGATCACAGAAGTTCTGTGCCGGATTGTTTTATTATTTGGCTTCCCAGTGGTACCAACCATAATTTTTGGACAACAGTTTATTAAGGGCTTAAATCAAATTTTCTTAAGCACACAAGAAGTAAAGTGATTGGAGTGTCTGGTCTGACTCTTGAGTTCAGCTCAGGTCAGGATCTCCTGGCCCATGAGATTGAGCCCCGCGTTGGGCTCTGTACTGATTGTGGAGCCTGCTTGGGACTCTCTCGGTCCTCTCTCCCTGTCCTCCCCTTCTCATGCTCTCTCTCTCTCTCTCTCAAAATAAATAAATATACATTAAAAAAAAAAAGAAGGAAAGTAATTAATGGATTTGTTACTGTGAATGGAACAAAAACCTGTCCTGGTACATACATCCGTGAACTTGTTTCCAAAAGAACCCCGCATACACAACGTATTGTAAAAGAAACCACCCGCATTCTCTATTTACATGTACTCTCCTCTGTGAGAAATGACATATGGACAGGGATGCTCCTCGTGGCATATTTGTCTTAGAAAACAGGTGGGGGGCACCTGGGGGCTCAGCTGGTTAAGCGTCCGACTCGTGACTTGGTTTGGATCAGGACATGATGTCATAGTTCATAGGTTCCAGCCCCGCGTCGGACTCTGGGCTAACAGTGCAGAGCCTGCTTGAGATTTTCTTCTCTCCCCTTCTCTCTGCCCCTCTCCCTCTTCTCCAACCAAATAAAAAAATAAACCATAAAAAAAAAAAAAGAAAAGAAAAGAAAACAGTTGGGAACAACCTAAGTGGCTTAGGACAGAAGCGCAGTTGAATAAATGTGGGTGTATCCACCCACAGGCTTCAAGTGGCTACAATGAATATTTGTATGAAGCGCATCCACAGAGTACAATTCAGGCGGCAGAAAATCCCTATGTGTATCTTTTTGTAAATGTCCAAGCTTCCTCTGGAAGGATAGGGAAGAAACTGGCTACTAACTGTCTCAGGAGAGACGAACTGGCTGTCAGGGGAATAAGGAAGTCAGCGAGACTTAGGTTTTTCAGTTTCATTTTTAAAAACGTTTTGTATTTTGAGCTGTGTGTGCGCATTCCTTATTTTTTTAGGTATGATGTCAGCTGCCATTTAAGTAACAGAACCACATAACTTGACTACACATTCTAACCGCGATTCTGCACAGCATATAGCATAGAACTCGAAGTGCTACCTATGTGTGCGTCGTGCATTTAACGTTTCTTCAAAAATCTTTCACTCGGTGCCATTTAAGGTGCTCGCTGAGTGCTGAAGATGCAACACTCATGGGGACTCGGCCTCTGGGGAAGGGATCCATGGAGACAGCTAGAGACCAATGCAGTAAGCAGTTAAAATAAAGGTGGCAAATCCAGTTACAACCATGACAGAGTAATAGATACCACATTTAGCCTCCTGCCATCCACAGGCATGAAACAGGAAAAAAAAAGTGTGTGGTAAAGGGTGTTTTTGGGTCAATGGACGGCCATGAACCTGGAGAGGACGGGGGCGTGGGAGATGGTCCCATTAACCCCGCGTGCTGGCAGGGACGACCTCTGAACAGCAGCCTGGAGAAGCAAAGTCACTCAGAGAGCAGCGTTCTTTCTGAGCAGAGGACACAGCTCCCAGTCTGTGGCCAGGAGGGCTGGAGCATATGAGGAGGGCACCAAAGCAGAAAAGGTGTGCAGAAAAGAAGCGATGGCTTTCTGCACGAGAGCCCTAAACTCTTCCCTCTCCTGTGAGCTGTGCATCATCAGGATGAAAACCTTGCTTCCTAAAGCCTCCCCGGGGGGCTGTGAGAGTGGAGGGGATCCCAGGAGTTCCGACCAGCTAGGGTGGAAAGACCTCGTCAGATGCGTTAGGCGTTCAGTTCCGGGCTCAGAAAAACCATGCTTATGACTAGGGCTATCGGAGCTCTGGAGAAAGGGCTTCTATCAGCTTAAGCTGATAACGTGAAAACGAATCTAGACTCCCAAGAATGCAGACAATTAAAAAGTTAGACGTGCGAGGGCACCTGGGCAGCTCAGTCGGCTAAGCGTCCGACTTCGGCTCAGGTCATGATGTCCTGGTTCGTGAATTGGAGCCCCACATCAGGCTCTCTGCGGTCAGCGCAGAGCCCGCTTCGAATCCTCTCTCTCCCTCTCTCTCCTCCCCTTCTCTCCCTCAAAAATAAATAAATATGTAAAAAATTAGACGTGCAAAGGAACAGGAAAATAATCAGGACAAAAAGCATCAATAGATGCAAAGATGACACAGATCTTAAAATTAGCAAAGAGCTCAGAGGTGCCATTAGACGTACATCCGAGAATTTAAAGGAAAAGATGAAAAAACGCGGGGAACCCTGGCAGAGAAATAAAAACGAACCAAATAAAAATTCTGTGACCTAAAAATACAATATCTGAAAGGAAACACTGAATGGACTGAACAGAGGATTAAGCACTGCGGAAGGAAAGATTGGCAAACTTAAATATTCAGCTATAGGAACCTACCCAGACTGAATCACAGAGACAAAGAAGGACTTAAAGGTTTGGAAACCTTCAGTGACCCATGGGATCATATTGGGAGATATCACGTACATATAGTTGGAGTCCCAGAAATGGGAGAAAGTAGAAAATATTAAAAAAAAAGTGGCTGAAAATGTCCAAATTTCATGCAAACTATAAACCTATAAGCCAAGAAGCCCAGCTCATCCTAAGTATGATAGACACAAAGAAAACTACACTAACTACACTAAAACATGTCGTTTTATTTTATTTTATTTTATTTTATTTTATTTATTCTATTTTTTTTTTTTTTTTTTTTTTGGTGCAAAAAGGTGATTCTGTCACAGCACCGGGACAGGACCCATGGGCAGAAAGAGCTGCCCTGGGATTGTGGGGAGTGACTGATCATACACTTCTGAGTTTGTGGAAGGAGGGGGAGGATACTATTTTAATCACATTTCTCAAAAAACAAGGAGACGATCTTAGAAGCAGCTGGAGGAAGAAGATGCATTTCCTAAAGTACGGATATAGGTAGTAAAGCATCAATGCGCCCCCCAAATGTCGCTCTGTGAAAGAAACCATAAGTGAAAAAGTCCATTGTATGATTCCATTGATGTGAAGATCGAGATTGGGGCCCCTGGGCAGGGGGGGCGCCTGGGGGGGGGGGGGCTCAGTCAGTTGAGTGTCTGACTCTTGACTTTGGCTCAGGTCATGATCCGAGGGTGGTAGGATCAAGCCTTGTGTCAGGCTCCACACTGAGTGTGGAGTGTGCTTAAGATTCTCTCTCTCTTTCTCTCTCTCCCTATGCCCTCTCCCCACTCATGTGTGCTCGCGCTCTCTAGCTCTTTCTAAAACTAAAAAAAGAAAACACAAAAAACGACCCATGGTAAAAAGTACCAGAGCAGGGGCTGCTTTGGTGGGATTCGGGAATTTTCTGGGAAGGGACATGTGGGGACTTTCTAGGGTGATGGAAATGCGATTGGGACACTTTTTTGCGTATTTGTCTTTATTCATAAAACTGTACACTTAAGATTTGTATAATTCACCTATATTATTCATCAACGAAAAGTAATGCAAGAAAAAAAAAAAGAGTTAAAATGCTCCGAGACCCCCCTGAAGGAGGAGACAACTGCTTGTTTTCCTGGGAGAAATCTTGCAAAAATCCCATTGTCTCGATTTCACCGGTTAATAACTGTTAATACTTGGGCATAACTTGGAGAAAGGAGAGTGGGAAGGATAATTGGGTAATGTAAACATAGAAAGTTCTGTACCCCTTGGAGTTATTCGTTCTGGCACGTTCTAGAGATCAGAAGAGCCATCCTGTGTTTTCCTCCTTGTGGGCACTGGTCCTAAAGTCAGCGTTCCTTGCTTGTCCTGCCCTGTGGCCAGTCACCAAGACGTTCTGATTTTATCTCCCAAAGTCCTGTCTTTTTATGCTAATGTCTCTGTACAGTGTTTAAAAGCAGACTGTGATGTGCTTCCTCCATACCAATGCTGCCTTTTTTTTTTTTTTTTTTGTTTATCCTCCTAGAGAGCATTTCTGGCCCGAGTGTTTTAATTTTAGCTGACATCTACTGGGGCCTTTAAGGTCAATGAGCATAATCTGTGTTACCCTGAACTCGAGCCCAAAGTCTCAGCCCTCAAATAAACGGAAGACAAGACGCACAGCGAGGGTTAAGAGTAACGGTCTCAGGAAAACTGCCTCCAGCGTCCTGCGCCTTACAGGAAGGGAGCTGCAGGGTTGGGGGGGGGAGCAGGGCTCCCTAGGTGGGATTGAACAGGAGCGCCGATGGGGGCTGATTTAACAAGCGCTGGGGCCTGGGTCTGAAAGAGGAAGATGGCTAAGTGGTCAGGATGGCAAGAGGGAGGGCAGATCCTTGAAGCCTAGGGTGGGAAGAGAGGAGCGGTCTCAGGCGTGAGAAGCTTGAGCAGGAAGAGAAGCCGAACGGGGAGGGGTAAGAAGGGTCAAGGGGCTTCCGTACGGGAACCAGCACGACCCTGGCTTCAATGCCTCTGACAACATGCTTCAGCGTGACGATGACGGATGTCTTCAGACTCCAGAAGAAGTGAAGGGATGCTGCTTCATTCCTGGAAGAATCCGACAGAGAGGATGTTACCAGGAGACAGGAGCCATCTGCCCCTCATCATGTTACCAGGGCTGTTGACTTTCCAACAGCAGATGTCTGACAAAGGCGACTTGTTCCTCTCTTCTTGCATCACGGGCTGTCTCCACGGCCCCGCAGCGTTAACAAGCAAAACCGTGCTCCCCGGGGCTTCGAAACGGTGGCCTTCATGTACACCAGCCTGGCTCCGTAGGCCACCGCAGCAGGCACACTGAGACCTGGGTGATGTCACTGGCCTACCTGGGCCCACCCACCTGGGCTGCTCCCTGCAGGGACCCTGGAGGGGAGGCGGGGCAGGGGGAGGGGAGCCGCCTGTCCAGCTGGGCTCTGAACACAAGTCTGCCTGGTGCTGCCTGCTGGGCCCCTCCTCCTCTGAGCTGCCAGCCCACATGTTTTCATTGACACCTCCTGGCTATCGGGGCTGTGTGAGGAGCCTGAGACGGAGATAGAGAGGTGCTGGAGTCTGCATGGCACGGACCGTCTTGGGGCTCAAAGCCCCGACGCGATCGGGGCGGGGTGGGGGGCTAGTGGCTGACCAGAATGACGGACACCAGACCAACGGGTACATCTCAGAGAAAGTAGCAGAGAACGGGAGTGCCAGGCAGTTTTCCGGGGGCAGAGGGGAACAGCCTGGGTGGGGAAGAGCTGGGCTCCAACAGGGAAGGGGCGCAGGGGTGAGGGCCCAGAGCAGCCGAGATGTCAGGCAGAGGTGAATCCGAGGTGGGGGGAGAGGTAGAGACGGGGATGCTCGTGGAGAGGCTGAGTCAGAGCAAGACTGGCCTGAGATGGTGGGAGAAGGGGCAGAGCTTTGTGGAGAAGCTCTCCTTTATTTGAGTCTCCTGCATACGGATGGTGGAGGGAGCCCTGGAGTGGGACCGGATCCCCCAGGCACAGTGGGGGCGGGACAGGAAGGGGAAGCGGAGTTCAAGATCTCCACTGTGGCACCCTCTTTACCTCCTGTGCAAGGGAAGCTCTACTCTGGGCAGGTCAACTGTGGACGGTCTCAGCCAGCAGGTGCCCCATCCCTCCTCAGTCTTTGGGGTCAACAGCTCTGTGGGCAACAGCCCCTACTGCCCCAGGCATCGCCTGGGGACTATGACGCAAGGTCGGGTTCTGTGACCTCACTGCCACCTTCTCCAGTTGGTTCCCGCATTCACAAACCCGGAGCAGTGAGGTCCCCACGGCAGGGATGCAATCTCCCTCAGGAAGGCCAGGTCTTGGACCAAGCTTCGGAACCGCAATGATGTTACCTGTATCCTTTCTGCCCTCCGGATTGGAACGCCCGTGACTCTGACACCTGCCTACATAGCACACAGCAGGTCGCCTGGAGAGCAGTCCCCGAGAGCAGCAGGTCCCGACCCTTCCTGGCAGCGGCTCTTCCTCCGTGTAGGTGGGTTTCCCTTTGCCGGGCTCTGCCTCCTGGACCACCAAGCCCCTCACCAACCAGGTGGTGACCCCATCCCCTCTTCAGCGAGGAGGACACCGGCTCGGGAGATTTTCCGGGCTCTCTCTGTACTTCTCGGAACCAGAAGCGGTACAGGGTGCCGCGCGCTCCCTTGTACCCCCTGCGTAACCCAAAGCGTGTCCCCAGCCAGGTCACTTCCAGGTGCCCAGGGCCAAGGCGGGGTAGGAACGGCCTTTCCCGCGCGGAAGAGCGCCCGTCACACCTGTCCCCGTCGGTGGGCGCGCGGCTCCGGGCAGTGGCCCCCCACCCCCACCCCGGCCAGGGTCTCTCCCCAGGAAGGCGCGCCAGCCTGGGAAGACGGACGTCCAGCGAGCGCGGCGGGGCGCCTCCAGGTGGGGCTGGCGCCCGGGGTGCGCTCCCCGCGCCGGACGGCAGGCGTCGCCCCCGCTCCTCGCTGCGCCGGCCCCCGCCCCCGCCGCGGAGCCCGAGCCCGAGCCGGAGCCGGAGCCGGAGCCCGAGCCCGAGCGCGAGCGGAGGAGGCGGCGGGACCCGGCAAATTTCCTGCTCGGCTGCGGGCGGCTGGAGGCTGCGCCGGCGGCGCCCGGACCCCGCGGCCTCCGCGCGTCCCCACGACCCTCCTTGGCGCCGGCGGGGACCGAGGGGCGCCCCGGAGGGCGGCGGGCGGGCGCCCGGGAGATGCGGAGCCGCCGCGGCGGCGCGATCGGCGCGACCGGACCGGCCCCCCCGAGGTGAGCGCGCGCGCGCGCACGGGGTGCGGGCGGGGGCCGTGCGCCCCTCCGGGGACCGCGCGACCGGGGCGGCCGGAACAGGCCGGGGACGCCGCCTGGGCCGCCGCGGCGGGAGGGAGGGGCCGCGCCCGGGCGCCGGGTCTCGGAGCCGGGTCCCCAGCGGCCCCGCGGCGCGCCGGGTGCCGGCGGCTGGGGACGGCGCGACCCCGGCCTCGGCGCCTCGGACCCCTCCCCTCCCCCCCGCCCAACTTGGCCACCACCTCGGCGGCTCCCGCGCTCCCTCTCGGGAAACCCGCACCCGGAGCGCGTGTCTGCGGGTGGCGACAGTGCCGTGGGTCGGCGACAGGGACGTAGGTGAAAGCGGGCGAGATCGAGAGGGGGTCCCACGGGGTGTGTGGAGGGCCACACGATGCAGGCGTGGAGACGGGAGCCTTGTGAGAAAGTGACTCGGAGTTGCGCCAACTCTGGGAGGGGCGCGGGCCGCCGTGCGGATGCCGCCCCGAGGGTCCCGCGCCCTCGCCTTGGCAGGGAGGGGAGCGTGGAGGGCCGGAGGGCTCCCAGAGGTGCCGCGGGGACACCCCCGGCGACGGGCAGGCCGGGCGGGCCCAGGCAGAACTGCCAGGATCCGCAGTGGCGGTGCGGTGACCTGTCAGAGCGCCTGGACCAGAGGTCAGCGCGGTGCCACGCCTGCGGCTCGGGGGCCCCGACTGGGGACGGCTGGCAGACCCACGGGGAGAGACGCAGAGCCAAGCCCTGCCAGACCGTGCTGGACCTGGCCTAAATTCCTTCCTGGCGTGGCCAGCCTTTCCAGAAAGGTTAACGTTATGCTGGCCCAATTATATTAATTTGTCTTGAATCAGGACCACTCTAGCCGAGTTTCAACGCAGGAAACTCAAGGAAAGAAGAACGTGGCCCTGTGCTTGTGTTTTCCCGTGGAAGGCTGTTGAGTTGAATGCTGCTGGTGGCTTGGTTTAGAAATCACGGCCTCCCTGTTCAGTCCGCTCTTGACCCCGGCTGCCCCTTGACCCAGAGTGCCTGGAGGTCTTTGTGTCTCCATGATGGGTGAAATTCGGTCTCTGTGAAATAAAGACCCACGCCCATCCAAAGTGTGAGTGGAGGGGGCAGGGAGGGGAGGGCATCTCTCTCAAACCGGTGCAACAAGCCCAAGGAGGGCCTCGATGCGATGTGGGGGAGGTGGGGGAGGGGTGCTGGGGGCGTGGGTGGCTACGACTGGCTCCTGACTGCCTCTCCCTGACCTGCTGAGACGGGGCAGAGCTTTGTGTGCAAATAGCATAGGGGTGTGTGCTCCCTGAGCACAAGCTCTAGGCCTTTGGGGAGGAAAAGGCCAGCTGGTGATGTGGACCAGGCCCAAGAGATGGGTCTGTGTTCTCAGTCAGGAGCCTGTAGGCCACCCGGCCCTTCTCAGACTTGGCTGTGCCTCTGACTGTGACCCCAGGGACAGAGGTCTTCGATCGCTGGGGTGAGTGATACCCCCCGCCCCCGCAAGGAAAACAACAACAACCCTAGACTCCCCTTGTGTTGACATGAGCCAGGAGCTGGTTTTGTCCCTACAGAAGGGAAGGTTTTAGATTGAAAACATATCAAAATCTATGGCATCGCCCCCCCCCCACTCCCCCTCCCCCCGGAGCTGAGTCAGTGTGGGAAGTGGATGACGGAATTACAGTCCCTGGGGCCCCTGGGAGGCCCGGAGTGAGCCGGAAGCAGCGTGGCCTGGTCCCCATGCTGTGCACAGAGGACACTTCTCAAAAGCGTGTGCAAACCACCCATTCCGAGAGTGGCCGCCACAGCCGCGGGGGAAGGCGCATCGGAGGGGCAGCATTTGCCAGGTGGTTAGTAATGAAGCCGAAATACAAATTTCAGTTGGTCAAAACCTAGGCCTCCTTCACACTGCGCCTCCGTGGGTCCGCTTGGCTCTGTGTCCACTGAGGTCATCGCAGCCCAGGCTGCCCCCTTTTATCAGACTCCCTCCTTGCAGGTCAGAGGGGAGTTTCTAGTCCGGACCGCCCCTCGGCAGTTCTCCTTCCCGGCTGCCCCCGTGACATTTCTCCTGGAATATCAGTGCCCCAGCTCGAGGTTCCCCAAGTCAGACCTCTGATCCTCCGCCCCCACCAGCCCAACACTGTCCCCCTGTTTTCCTTACCCATCTGATGGCACCAGCCTCCCCACCGGTATGGAAAGACAGGCTGGATTGTAGTTTCCCTGCGGACCATATCGTACCCTCAGCATCCAGCCAGGCACCTGACAGTGGGCTGGTCATAACTGTCATCGGGCACATGAACCCATGAGGAAGTGAAACGTTTTAGGAGCCCATCTTCTGAAGCAGGTGAATTCGTGTCTTCTCAGTGGGCGTCAGCGGGGCTGGTAGGCGGCCACACATCCTGCTGGGGTAGATTGGACTGGTCACATCGCCAGTTCTTCTGGTGATGCCAAACGCACCTGCTGTGGACAGGGCTGGACCACAGAGACTCCAGATGACCCCTGAGGAGGCAGGCTTGGGAGCAGTGAGGGGACAGCGAGGCAGCTCTCCTCGTCCCTGCACTGGAGTTCCACCCCCAGAGCCCCTGCTGTCGAAACAGGAACGGATGTATCCATTGGGATCAAGACTGGCTTTCTTAATATTTGATTATCACTAAGGAGGAAACTGTGAGCTTCACAAGCATTTCCAGTTCTTCTTTGGCAGGTGCGTCCTAGGGAACCCATGGCTCGCTACTCCCTGAGGGCACTGCCATGCTTTCCAGAGCCTCGGAGGTAGACCCTTGCTCCACCCCTGCTCTGAATCTCCTTCTCCTCTGTCTCCATCTTGAGGGACTCCTACTCATACCTCACAACCCACTTCAAATGCCTCAGGGCTCCCCACAGCCTTCCTGACCCCTCTACCTAAGAAAAATCTCTCTTTCACTTCCACGGAAGGTTAACTCTACCTGTTCTGGAGCACTTATCAGACCCTATTTTGATTTCCAGTGGGCCTGTCCAAATAGTTTATCTCGTCTACTAGGTGGTCAGTGCTTCTAGGGTAGAGGATGTGTCTCTGAGAGTTTGGGCTTTGAGTTCAGGTATGGATTTACATAAAACCTGGCTCAGCTGTGACCTCGGCTGAGCTCTTCAAAATTGACACCTCGGTGTTCTCCTCCGCAGAATGGGAGCGATGATCTCTACTTCACGGGGCGGTTTTGAGGGTGGCAGATGATACGTGGAAAGTACAAGGCAGATGACTGGCACCCAGTAAACCGGGCCGGGCTACAACACCTGAAGTTGTGCCCTCCCTGCGTGTGGTAACAGAACCAGTGACGTCTGAAGGAGTGAATTAACCGAGTCACAACTCGTATTAACAGATACATCTCGCTCGCCATCCGAAGCGCTGGGTCAGATCGGTAAGGTGTGACATGCTAGGTAACTTCATTTTTTGGCGATAATCCGGCGGATGATGTAAACGTTGTGTGGTGAAGTATTTTACTCTCGTGACGTCGCCGCCCCCCTGTGCTCCAAGAACAAGCCTGTTCTTCAACGCGCTCCATTGACGCTGCGGCGTTAAGAGTGGTCTGTGAGGCAGGAAGGTGGTTCTTGCGCGTTGACCTGTGCTCGTGGACTGAATTAAGCCAGTCTGTGGGCGGGACAACGCACAAGTGAGCCAAACCCGCACCAGGACGCACTGTGGGCTAGAGCCGGGTGTGTGCGTCCAGGGTCTAGATCCCGGATCTAGAACTGGAACGGCTTGTGGACTAGAACATGTAAACCGTGGAGCTGTGGACTGCCCCCGACACGCTCAGGACTTAGCATTTCTTACCTCCGCAGAGGGAAGTGTGGCACCAGGCCTCTCTGAGCCCCTCCTAGCGCCAGTGCCCTGACCGGTCTCACCCTGTCCCCAGCCAGTGGAGGCAGCACCGCCGAATGTGCGCGATCGGATCGGATCGGATCCAGGGCCCTGGCTGCCTCCGGTTCTCGGCTCGTCCCTTCAGCCACGCCTGTCTCCGCTCTGGGTACCGGGTCTCCATAAAGTAGGATGTGGCCCGTGGGCACAGTGGGCGCGCTTTTGTTTCGAATACGGACCCCAGACACGCCACAGATGTATCTTGGAGGGTTAGCCCTCTCGTTACTTTGTCATCTGGAGTGTTGCCCCCGGAGCAGGGTGCTGGGTAATACTCCAGCTGCTTGGGGTTTTGGACCAGCCACATCCGAGGTGATGGGGTCTCGCTGAATTTTACTAACTTCTCCAACAAACACAGGTGCACAGCGTGGGGGGCTTCTGCCGGACGCGGGCACGGAGATCCCTAGTTCAGGGCTTACTAAGCCAGCTTTCATTTCTTCTCTTGGTCTCGCTGCTGTTCCCCAAATGTCATTAGTCAAAGTCTGCCCCATCCAGGTGTTGTACTCAGGGAGTTTTGATGTGGTTCACAGCCTCTTTGAACTTGAACAGCACCCGGCTCCGAGCCAGAAATGTGGGTATAATGCCTTTCTTTCAACTACATAAATACTTCAAAAGGGCTGATCACGCTTATGAAATAGAAAAATTTCAACGCCGTGTTTCACAAAAACAACTTTTATATCGATTCCCATCGAAATAGGAACCAAATAAGTACTTTTAAAGGCTGTCTATCTTAAAAATATCTTTCCAATACAAATCAAGACTTTCCAATTAATATGGCCCATTCGTGCATCTTATATGAGAACACCCAAAGGGTGAAAAAGTCTTCTTACACCCAGAAGCAAATAAAAACTCCATCAGGAGGTGAGGAAGGGGGGGAAAAAAAGACCCTTGATTATGCGCTAAAAATCTCAAGTGTTTTGGGCAGGTGTTTTGCTGTCAGTGTTTCTTGGGTGAAGAACGAGAATGGATAGGAAAACTTGTGCGGGCCCCAGGCTGGGGTGCCGGCAACACTGAATTTGACCCAGTAGGTGGGCTCATGGCGGAACGAGTGTCCAGGGTGCAGCCGTGTTCCCGAAACATGCGTGTGGCTGCGTGGTCCTCTCTGGGGATGGGGGGACGCCTGTGCGACGCCTGGGGCTCACAGGACATCCAGCTCTTGTAAGTGAAGTGTAGACGTTGGAGGAAGCAAATGATAGTCCTGAGTGGGAGCCAGGCAGGGGCAGCGGAAGAGGCTGCTTGTAGAGGGCACTCCCAGCGAGGGTTTTACTTTTTCAGCACCGAGCTCGGAGCACAGACTGTGGAGCAGAGAGGCGGGGTCAGACTGAGACTCATGGCACGGAAGCTTTGGACAAGTGACTGACCCTTTCCCAGTGTTTTCTGGTCTCTCTAATGAGGACAGTGACACTTCCCAGACGGGGTTGGCGTGTGGCTGGACTGAGGTCACGTGTAGGGAGCCCAGTGTAGTGCCTGCCAAACCCGTCAGTGGCCTTTTCCTGTGCCCGGGAGTCAAGGGGGTGGCTGGCCTTCAGTCCAAGGATTGGCATAATCTGGGCTCGGATTTCTCTCCTGCCACATGCGCTTTGTCCTCAGGGCAAGTCACTTAATTCCCATTCTATAAACGCGGACATAATTTCCAGTTATCAGTGCCTGTAAATCTATTTGGACGTTTCCAGCTGAACGTCAGTGACCGACTTTTGTACCGGGGGCGGGGGGTGCAAATGAGTTCCATTCTTCTCCTCAACCAAGATTTCAGAATGCCCCATCACATAACTACTTGATGACAATGTATTATTCCAAGTGACCCTTGAACGCAGCCTTTTTATTTTGTTTCCTATTCCACAAGGACTTTGCAGTTTTCAGGCTATGTCTGTGTAGTAGGACTTTCGTGAGTCGGTTCCTTTGGCTCTCAGCAGACCTGGCCCGGACTCCTTGGCCAACACACTTGAGTGCCCTGGGGGTGGGGGGGGGGTGGGGGTGCCCCCGCTGGAGCAGAGCCCGGGCGCGTGGAAGGTCCTGCCCCGGCAGGTTCCTCATTAAACCGCGGGCGCTCTGTTCTTCCTTGCTTCTCTAGTTCAAAAGGCCGGCTTCAAAGGTGGACACCCACTTGTCCGATCTGATGTCACGGCCCCGAGGCCTATGCCCACCTCCCCTAGCAGTCTGCTTGTCTGGGTTCTCGTCATGGGATAAAGCTTTTATTTTGCTGTTTGAAATCCAGCCCAGGTGGAAATCCCTCGGTGAGAAGGGCTGTTTGTGTCTTCAGTGTGGGCTCTCACGTTTGAGTTCTAGGGCTGACTCGCTTCCTGGGGGGGGGGGGGGGGCTTGGGGTGAAGGGTTTAAGGAGACAGAGGAGGAGAAGAGCAAACGTGTTACAAAACCCACTTGCAGTGAAAGGCGGGGCTCTTTTTGAGGTGAGAGGGGATGGGCCTTTGGGGACCCCGTGTCCCGCCACGGAGACAAATAGATCTTCCCTTCGGAATGCTCTGCTGAGTTTCTAGATTCCAGAAATGAGTGCTAGTGAATTAAGCGAAGCCAAGCATCTGTTCCTACAAATGTTCGTGTTTCTTTCCAGACCTTTCCTGTCCTCAGCGTACTTCTCCACTGTGGTACATACAGAAGAGAAAGAGAGGAAGGAGAGAAACAGAGTCAGAGACACAGAGAGAGACACACGCACAGACTCTCAGACACTAACGTGTTTTTTCCTCCAGGATCTGTCATCGGAGGCTGCCGCCGCTTTCCCTTTAAGCCCCGGGTGGGAGCCGGGGATCCTGGACACGTGTGGTCGAGACGTGTGGCCTGGGACAGTCGCAGAGGGCAAAGGGGTGGCGTGGCTGGTGGCGTCAGCATATGGAGCTACTATTCAGAGCCAGGCCCTGGGAGCCTCTGACGCAGGACCTGTCGCCCCCCGCGGTTACAGGAGAAAACCAGAAGTGAACGAACAAAAAGCCAGAAAACTTGTGTCTCTGTATTACGTGCACGGATCTCCGGGAACTCTACTGGGGCTAACAAAATGCTGCCCTCGGGCGCCACTTGCTTTAATGACTAGAAAACATGTAAATGATCTTCCAAAGAGGGAGAAATATGCCAGCTTCTGAACTAGGTGCGAATAAGCCCCTATGCGATCCTGGCTGAACTGTGACGCCCGTTAATGAAACTGGCCTTTGCTGCTGTCATTTCAAATCATCTCGAAACCTGCATGGTTACCAGTCAAATCAGTTTCTTATCATTAACGCTTTTTTGTTTGTTAGTTCGTTTTTTTCAGGATATGGTTTTTCTGGCTCCCGGAGGAGCCTTGGTTTCGTAAACAGCCGAATGGTTAAGTACCGGATGTAAAGATACTTTGAAACAGTAGCCCAGCCCCGTCCTTAATTTTGAAGCCAGGCTGACTCAGCATTCTGTCTCCCCAGGCTTGTGGCAGTACTTTATTAAGTGCATCAGTAATTCAATAAATTACTTTTTGCTAATGTGGCAAGCATCAGCTAAAGTTCAGTCATCTCTTGGAGATGTTATCCGTCCACCCGTTTAGATTCCTTTGAGCAAAAGCCTGATTTTGGCCCAATGTAATATAAGAATGCAAAAGCCAGAAATTTAATAATTTGGTACCACACCGTGCCAAGCTAGGCCCGCTCCGAGCTAGCCAACGATATTCTTTCAAAGGATATTTCTTGGTTTTCATCAAATGCTCATAGTGTTTACAAGTCTGTAAGGTCATTGAGAAGAGACAGGAATGTTAAACGTTTATTGGGTACCCGCAGCGTACGTGCTCTGTTTTTGTACTGGTGTTAGCAAAAAAAGTCATGGCACCTGCCCTGTGGGTGCTCCGCGTCTGTGGGAGGCAGAATGCATCACTTCCAGGGTGTGTTAAATGTAACGCTGGCTGCAGAGGGAGTCCTAGAGGGGCTTCACCGGAGAGAACAGGCTTGGTTTCCAAGGATGTATTCCTGGCAGCCAACACGTCTAGAACATTCCAGATGGACGGCCTTCCATGTGCTTGCCCAGCAGTGAGAAGTAGCCTGTTCTGTCTGGGGAGGGTGTGTGGGTGGAGCTGGAGCCCAGGGATGGACGGGAAGAGACAAGAGGCCTGGAGCATCTGAGATTTTCTCCAAGCTTTTGAAAGCCATTGAGGAGTGTGGGTCCACTTGATGGATCAACAGTTCTGAACCCGTTTGAGATCATGGCCGCCTTTGAGATTCGGATCATGGCCGCCTTTGAGATTCCGAAGAAGAATATAGATGGATTCATTCGTGGAAAACTGCATGTGGGCACACAGGTTTTTTGGGTTTGGTTTGGTGTTTACGGTTTCCAGAAAATCCTGCCTGACCAAAGCCCCACAGTTTTCGACTGAGGAGACGACATACATCCGGGCCAGACATGGATCTAAGAGATGATGACGGCCTCAGATTGCGGGCTGCGTTTGAGGTGCCTTAGCAGAGCCAAATGGACCTCTTGAATACAGTGGCTGACTCTACTAGAAAAGGTCTGTCCGGTGGGAGTTTCATCTTCAGAGTGGCCGTGACAACGTCAGTGCTTCACTGTGCTATCTGTTCTATTGTCGTCTTATGAAAACTTCGGTTACAGAGAACATTCGTGGGTATCGTGCAGTATTCCCAATACAGTAACATGGAATCGGTCATTAAATTATGGCTGTGTCATTGGGAGAGCCAGCTCTCCCAGGATGTGGGGTAAGAATGGGCTTATGAAGCTCAATGTGGCCAGTTATCATTGGCCTCTGACACGTCCAAACTGGGAGTCACCCCGCTCCCTCTCAGGCACCCACAACTCTTGCCTTACGGATCTCGGAACTTGGAGCACCACATTTCAATTTCCGTTTCCAATGGAGAAAATCCATATGAAACAATGTGTTATCAAAGGGGTAGACTTTGCTCCTCTGGGGGACAGGCAGAAGGAGCCATGGTCCCTGATGCACACCGTATCCAGGGGACAGCTGACTTACGACCGGGTGGCCCCAGTCTGCCAAGCATCCTGGCAGGGTGGGGGGAAAGTCACGCAGTTACAGCAGGAGCGACTGGAGGAGTTTCTGACCCTGGTCGAGCCCCTTTGCCGATTTCTCCACGAGCACGAGCCTTCCTCCAAACTCCAGTGACCTGGACCAAGTGGGAATCACAGTTCTGTCTTCCATTCTGGGGGAAGGAAGTTTTACTGAGGGTTCTCCAGCTGGTAAAACATCCTCGAAAGTCACGGTGGTCCTAGATGATGGCCTAGCCCCCATTGCATTAAATATCCATTTTCTCCCTTCATTGTACAGTCAAGCCGGATCCTGGCAACCTTTCTGTGCAGAGCAGTTCCCGGGACTGACACAGGACTTGCCAATTCAGCTGTACGTTTGTGCTCAGGAAACTGAATTCATTGCACACTGGAAAGCAACCTCTTGAATGTATTGTCATCGAATAAAAAAAGAAAGGGCATTTAATCACTTTCAGTTTTTTCTTTCTTTTTTAATGTTTTATTTATTTTTTAGAGTGACAGAGTTCAATGGGGGGAGGGGCAGAGAGAGAGGGAAACACAGAATCAGAAGCAGCTCCAGGCTCCGAGCTGTCAGCACAGAGCCCGACGCGGGGCTTGAACCCACGAACTGCGAGATCGTGACCTGAGCAGAAGTCGGACACTCAACCGACTGAGTCACCCAGGTGCCCCTATTTTAATGTTTTCTTTTGAGAGAGACAGAGACAGAGTGCAAGGTGGGGAGGGGCAGAGAGAGAGGGAGACACAGAATCCGAAGCAGGCTCCAGGCTCCAAGCTGTCAGCACAGAGCCTGACGTGTGGCTCGAACTCACAAACCACGAGACTGTGACCTGAGCTTAACCAACTGAGCCACCCAGGCGCCCCTCTAGGTATTTCTTAATAACCATCCTCGTACGTTTTTAGGTGACCAAAAATATGTTTTCTGCACAAGTCTTCCAGTTTACCAAAAACCAAAGCCACTCGTACCTTTTCACTTTAGATGGTTTCTCTGAGGTTTGGCGAACAATTTGACCCCCCTTGTGGCGTCTGAGCGGGTGGCCAGCTGTAATGTGGAGCCTGGGACCGGCCCAGGGTCGTAGCCTCTGCCCCGGGAACCATTGTCCTGACCCAGATGAGCCTCTTTTCCTGTTCTGGCCGCCTTGGTGGGCTGACCCCTTCGTCCTGCCGTGTCTGCACCGTCCGTGTGGCAGGGTCTCGGGACGTGGAGGCCCCTTGCCTGCTTCCAGGAGGCGAAAGCACCTCACCTGTCTGTTTGGCTGGAGGTGCATCCCGACCCTGAGCGGGACCGGAAGGCGAGACCTCACTGCTCTGCACCTATCTCTTGTCCCCTTGGCCTAGGTCACGCCGGCCTGTTCTCCTTGGGTGTGGTTCCCGCCTGGAAACTGGCTTCCAGGTGTATTTTAGAAGGCCGTTGCAGGTGTATGTGCCGTGTGTAGCGTGCTTTTGTTCAGCGAATGATTTTTTATTTGTCATGTCGAAATGCATCCCCTGAATGGATGGTCAGGGCCGTGCGGAGATCAAAGGCATCGATTCAGGTTATTCTACTTTGTGATGGATTCCGTTGTTGTCTTTTCTCCATAGCAGCGATTTGTACAAGTTTTGGGGAGATTATGCTTCCTTTAGCGGCCTGGCGTCTTGGCGGGCGGAGAAGCCTCAGAACCGGCTGGGGCCGAGGCTGGGGTGCAGCCTCCGGGGAAGGTTGCGTGAACCCCCGCACTGCACACGGGCGGGGCGCCTCCCTTCTGTCCGGGTTGGTGGCTGGACCGGGCAGACAGGAGGAGCATCCCTGACCCCTTTTCTGTGACCTAGTATCATTTTAACACCCCCCCCCGAGAGCCACCAAGCCTGCAGACGCACAGAACCACCACCCGAGTGCCTCGACCAAGAGAGACTTGTCCCTTCTGTCCAGGCGGGCAGCTGCCAGACTAGTCTGCCACCTGGTGTTAGCGACTTCGGCCAGTTCAAAGGGTTGCTTTTTTTTAGTTTATTTGTTTTGAGAAAGCAAGAGATCGAGCACGAGCAGGGGAAGGGGCAGAGAGAGAGGGAGAGAGAATCCCAGCAGGCTCCACAGTGTCAGCCCGGAGTCCTGGGCGGGGCTGGAAGTCACGAACCGTGAGATCATGACCTGAGCCGAAATCAAAAGTCGGTCGGTCGCTCAACGGACTGAGCCACCCCGGTGCCTCTCAAAGCGTTGCTTTAAAAAAACAAAAATTAATGTTTATTTATTTTTGAGAGAGCGAGAGAGAGAGAGAGAGAGCGAGCAGGCAGGGGAAGGCAGAGAGAGAGGGAGACCTAGAATCCAAAGCAGGCTATCAGCACAGAGCGCGATGCGGGGCTCAAACTCGTGAACTGCGAGATCATGACCTGAGCCGAAGTCGGACGCCCAACCGACGGAGCCGCGTAGGCGCCCCAAAGGGTGGCTTTTAAAAGGAGGACAGCTTGGGACAGACGAGGCCTAAACCAAATAAGAGCGCTGATGTCAGATTTCTGTCGGCTGATGGTGGGACCTTGGGAGCTGCGGGCGTGGTCATTTACACAGCCTTTTCATTCGTTCATTCATTCATTCATTCATTCATCCAACAGATACTAATGGGAGACCTACCAGATGCTGAGGCTTCAGTGAGGAACAAAATCCACGGGTCCTGCCCTGTGTCCTTTACCTGGGGCCTGGGTGTCCCTGTCTTTCTGTCCATCTGCCCCGAGATTCCCCTGAAAAGCCAGCAGTGCCCAGCTCAGCCTTGCTCTGGAGACCGTGTGTGGTGTGCGGGCCGGGGACAGTCATCGTGGGTGGCCCTGAGGCCCTGAGGTCCCCACAGGGGACCGGGAAGGCCTTTCCTGCTGGGAACTGTGTGGGTCCCGCTTCCCTTCTGTGTGGATCCTGCCGGGCGTGTGTTCGTTAGAGGCCCTGCTGCTACTTAGGCCTTGATGACTGAGCTACGAGCAGCACAGGACGAAATCTGTCTCGGAGTCCGTGTGGTCCCTGTGAGTCTGCTCCTGACTACAGCCTACAGAGGAGACTGGACTCAGGCCGAGGGGGCTGGGCAGCAGCATCACACAGCGGCTGCGGTCG
This sequence comes from Felis catus, assembly GCF_018350175.1. Taxonomy (NCBI): domain Eukaryota; kingdom Metazoa; phylum Chordata; class Mammalia; order Carnivora; family Felidae; genus Felis; species Felis catus. Next base: position 83,107,556 of record NC_058378.1, read on the forward strand.
GGGCCTGCCCTCCCCCCAGCTCTCTCCCTGGCTCCCATCTTCCCACCCACCCTACTCTTGTTTTCCCACCCACAGATACCACCAAGGCCTCTTCTTCCAGAGCCCCAGACCTCACTGAGCTCTCCCTCCTTCCCGTCCGCTGGGAACGCTTGAGTTAGTGGAGCGAGTGCTGTGACCCCGGCCCCCGGCCCCAGTGGCACTGACCGCGGTTCTGCCAGCAGCCGTGGCCGCCCCACCATGTGCTCCTGCCCAGGCCAGAGGCCCTGGGAGGTGGTGCTTCGCCCGTCAGAGCGGCTGGCATGCCATTCTTTTCACATGAGTAATAGCAAAGCTGGTCCAAGAAATGTCCAGTATTTTCCCCCTGCGGTTGCCAAGTCTCAAGGGGATGGCCCGATGGCCTCATCACATGAGCAGTCCGGGGGGACAGCCTCCTGGGCCCTGGCCCTGCCTCAGGGGTCTGTCCGGGACCCGGGGCGAGAAGTGCAAGCCTGTGAAGAACCAGACAATGGGACGATTTGCCCCTTTGCTTCTGACCGAAAATCACTTCGAGTGTGTTTGAAGGGCTCTGTAGAGACTTTCTGCTTTGAGCCAAGTCCTCTCAAGATACCCCACAACGTCTGTTGGCATCACGATCTTTCTTTCATGCAGTATCCAAACATTTCACTTCCAAACATTTCACTTCACTCTCTGGCAAGAGTTGGTTGAGTCTGGGGTTGGGGTCAACCGCCTGGGCACTCATTTCCCGCTGTCTGATTTCTGGTGGGTGAGGGCTGAGCCCCTTAAATGAGCAGAGTGGATCCGAGCGAGCAGATCTTGTCCGGCTGGAGGGGGATGACTTCTCTGCAGGCTTCAGCTGGAAGATATCCACATCACGTGCAAGGTGCATTTGGTGGGGGGCGGGGGGAGGTTAAATACTGTGTCGAGATGCATGAAAAATCACATTAAGCCCCGTGCGAGGCCGAAGATGTTTCTGGGAAACTGGGTGTCTGAACAAATTACCGGAAGGTGTGAAGACAAACTCTGAAGCATTTTTATTGAGAAAGAGTTTGTGCTGTTAATGGGGATGAGTTACAGGGGCACAGTCATGACATTTGTCATCAGAAAGGCCAAGGGAAGGTGGGCGACATGTTGTTGAGACCCGGGAGCAGGTGGGTTGTGCTTTGTCAGCGGGGTTTCGCCGCCTCCCTGCCGTCGGTATGTTTGTCCTCTGCCCACCTTCCCTTGCTGTACTTGGGGAACATTTAACGACCCAAGCAATAAAACCTTCAAGATTACCCAGGACAACCTGGGCAGATGTTCAAGAGGGTCCCATTGGGTTATGGAACATGGAAGAATTGACATGCCCCACATAACTTGGGGCTTTCCTAAAGATTCTTGGTAATACATAATTTTTTTGATGTTTATTTATTTGTGTGAGTGTGTGTGTGTGTGTGTGTGTGTGTGTGTGTGTGAGAGAGAGAGAGAGAGAGAGAAAGAGAAAGCACAATAAGGGGAGGGGCAGAGAGAGAGGGAGACACAGAATCCGAAGCGGGCTCCAGGCTCTGAGCTGTCAGCACAGAGCCCAACGCGGGGCTCGAACCCACGAACTGTGAGATCATGACCCGAGCCGAAGTCAGATGCTTAACTGACTGAGCCGCCCAGGCACCCCTTGGTAATACATAATTTTTCAATCTAGAAGTTACTGAGCGTTGGTACAACTATAGGCGAGCTTGCGACAGAGTCGCTGTTGTGATGCATAAACAGATCGAGAACACCTCACCCATCGGCACCATGTGTCTGCATTTGGAGGAGGCCCTGGGATTCCTGGAAATGCACGTTCCCAGGCACAGAAGAGGCTGCTCCTGTCAACTATGCTGATGCGGTTTTCTGAGCGCCGGGACAGAATTGGCGGCTCTCCCTCATCTCACCTGCCCGAAGCCAGCACCCCTGCAGGCGTGGCCGGCACTCGAAGAAGACCCATTTCCATGACCGGCAAAGTGACACTGGCGGTGGGGCAGGAGGCCTCCGTTCCCCTCCACGGGGAGTCACCCACAGCACCGCGGGAGCATCTTCCTGTTCCGGCAACTGCCTTCCCCCAGAGAGAGCGATCCCAGAGGAAGCGAGGCAGAAACCACAACCTCTTTTGGGACCTGACCTCAGAAGTCATCTTGTCTTCCCCGCAGTGTCCTGTGGGTCGCACAGGTTGGCCCCTTTCATGTGGGGAAGAAGGAGCGGCTCTTTCCCGAGGGTACATGCTGGTGAGGAACCCTCATTTTTCATTATCTTGGGTGTGTGGGCTGTGGCTTTTAGCTGGAGGCCACCGAATCTGACTCTGGTTAACTTACCAAGAAAAGGAACTGGACAGAAGTTACTGGATAGTTCTCAGAATCAACCGGAAGTCTGGAGAACAAGGTTCAGAAAGGGGGCAGGAGCCCGGGAGGCTCTCAACCACAATTTAAGTCCAGCCGCGGGAAGCTTTTGGTAAGGATGTGGCCTGTGGTCCGTGGCGCTGAAGCTCCTGGGCATTGCTGGCACCGGCCTGTCACAGCTGTGGCTTCTGCGGACACTTCCGAAACGTCCCTGGGTCTGTGACTCATCCCGAAGAGCCGAAGGCTTGGGCAGGATTGATTGTCGGAGCCTGCTGAAGTTTCGCTACAGGTGCATGGAGGGCGGGGCCGGCGGGTGGGACCCTGCCCTGGGACCTGTAACAGGGATGCCGGGACGTAGGAAGAAGGTATAGATGCAGAGGGCAGCCCCCAAGCAGCAGACGTCCGGCCACCTGGTTTGTGCTGAGCTCCAGGGTTAGTTTTCATCTCAAATATACCCAGTGTCACAGCATTAACATAGTCCTGAAAAGTTACCTTGACTCGGATTGCGGTTTACATACACGGGCTAAGCTTAGTACCTTTTAGAAAAACGCAGATAATCCTTTTGTAAAGCAGCTAATCCTTTTAGAGAACAAATGGTCACTTCTTAGCCATTTTATTTTTAAAGACCCAGACCCCTATGTTGGGTTTTCTCAAGGCAGAGTTTCGGGCGTCCAGGTTTTCTCTTTTGCTCAGAGTGAGGAAACACAAGAAGCTGAGTTTTTTGTTTTTTGTTTTTTTTTTTTTTTCCTCCGCTGTAATAGATTCCTGTCTGGAAGGAAGTATGGGCTATTAAACTTTTTAAGCAGCTTCTGTTTATTTTCTCTTACCTATAAGGCTGTTTAAGGAGCCAGTTTAACTGGAGCATTTGCATGAGGGAGGAAGCAGGCGTTTTTAGTTGTTACACCCGGTAGGTCACATTTGGAAGATTCACCATTAACATTCGTTTTTTTCCTCCCGTAAGAGGCTTTCCCATTACAGCGGGAATATTTTGTTCCATTTCTTAGAGCTGCTGTCACCGTTTCCTGGATCACAGAGCGGGGCCCCGAGGTGACAGCTGGGCAGGAGCCTGGACGGGGTGGGCTTGGTGAGCCAGACGGAGACTAGACTCTCCGCTCCAGTCTGGCGACAGGTTCTGCGCGTCCAGAACAGTCCTGATGGCCACGGGAGCGCGGAGAACCAGCAGGTGAGGAGCTAGAGGCAGGCGGGGAGACCAGTGGGGCAGCCGCTCTCAAAACCTAATAAAGAGATGGGAGAGAGAGAGAGAGAGAGAGAGAGAGAGAGAGAGAGAGAGCCCAGTAATAGCTCCCATTCAGGCACCTCCAAGTGTCAGGTGCTCTTGTCTCTCTTTGCACAGAGCCAGGCAGGCATAGTGGTGTGGCCTCCGCCGTGGTGGGTTCGCACACGCCTCTCGGGGGGTGTCACGCTGTAGACCCGGCGGGCATTAATATCTCACTGAGACCAGTTCGGCTACGTCTTCCTCCAGCACTAGAACCCATAGGGCTCATTGGTTGATAAAATGAAATAGTGGCTTATATTTTCAGGGGCTGTGTTATTAAAAAAACATATTCCCTGAACTACTAGGATCCTACCCATTGTGGATGCCCCGCGGAGAGGGCACAGGAGGGGATCGCGGGTTCCCTTAGTGGGGCTGAGTTGTCTTCCATCTGAGAGTGGCACGTATGTGAGATGCCAGCCCATTTTATGGCTCGTAAAACTGAGACTCGGACAGTGAAAGGAGTTGTTCAAGGCCACATAACTGGGAAGTGGCCGAGCTGGGATGCAAGGCCGGGTTCGTGTGCGTGCCAGCTGGGGCGTGTCGCCAGACCTGGACGCTAGGTCTCGCCGAGGAGGAGCAGCCTGGGGGGAAGCCGCCCGGAGGCCAGGCGGCTTGTTTGCGACTCCTCGTGGCCTGCTAGACCGTGATCCTGAGATGGTCGCGTCTTGGCATAAAATACGTGGCTAAAGAAAAAACAAAAAGTAACATTTTTCAGTGATTTATTTTAGTCATTTCCATCAGATTGACTCATTCCATGCTAGGGCATAAAGTGAATCACTTTCCTGGTTTAATTTTACTTTTAAGACAAAATGCCAATCCCGGTGCATTTTAACATACTATTATTATTGTATTACTGTTATTATTTAAAGCATTATGGCTTTTTTTCCCCTTTAGGTGGCTTTTTCCATATTTTATACTGTGTTTAGCTATAAAACAGAAAGCACCATCATTTTTTTAGCTAAGAAAATTGATGCACTCTACAAAAACTATTAGAGAGAATATTGATTGCCTGCATACTGTAATCCTGAATTGCTTCTTTCCTCCAGGTTCGTGTATTGCCTTAGTGGTGACCTTCAGATTTATGGGTAGAGCGGAACTTCAGAGAAGATTTGTTTGGGAGATTTGCTGGGTGTTTTGCTTATTTCCCAACCTACTACACGCAGCATCTGAACAAACTTTAAAACCCCTTGATTTGACAAAGAAGCCAATCTCTGATGGCTCAGGTTCTGTTTATCTAGGTGTCTGGGCTGCACCCACTTCCCGGCTGCTCCCTCTGTCTGCGAATTGCGCTGGTTCTGACTGACAGGCCTCTGTGTGTTTCCTCAGAGCCCGGACTTTCTGAGCAGGAAGGAAATAGTAGAAAACTTAGTGCAGATAACGCGGTTCCGTAACTGCTTTTAAATGCACACTTGATCATTGCTGCCTATCGATTCCATCCACCCTCTTCGGAGAGTTTTCCAGTGTGAGTCCGTTCCTTTTTTCCGTTTTAATGGTCTTTCTCTGTGCACCAAGAACCCACCCTTCCTTCCTTCCTTCCTTCCTTCCTTCCTTCCTTCCTTCTTCCCTCTTTTCTTTCTTTTCTTTTCTTTTTTCTTTTCTTTTCTTTCTTTCCTTCTTCCTCCCTCTTTTCTTTCTTTTATTTTCTTTCTTTTTCTTCCTTCCTTCCTTCCTTCCTTCTTCTTTCTTTTCTCTTTCTTTCTTTCTTTCTTTCTTTCTTTCTTTCTTTCTTTTGTTCTTTCTTTCTTTCTTTCTTTCTTTCTTTCTTTCTTTCTTTCTTTCTTTCTTAAGAGACAGAGGGAAAGAAAGCGTGCACACACATGAGCAAGGGTAGGGGGGCAGGGCAGAGGGAGAGAGAGAGAGAGTCCCAAGCAGGCTCCACGCTCAGTGCAAAGCCCGGACTTGGGGCTTGAACCCACAAACAGTAAGATCATGACCGGAACCGAAATGGAGAGTCAGACGCTCAACCCGCCGAGCCACCCAGGTGCCCGAGAACCATTTGTTCTGGGTGTGGGACAGATTTGCTGTGCTGGCTTAGGTGAGCATGCTTGTCTGATCCCAGATCCCTCTGCAAGGCTGCCTGAGTACAAAGTGAAAACTGGTAAACGTCTCATCCTGCGTGCAGACTTTGCGGTATGTGGTGGAAATGTGCATCTCCCTTCAAAACAACATTTTGGAAAGCGCGGGATTTGGTAGCTAAGGGCTGCACCCACCCCCGACCTCCCCACCTCCCACCTCCATCAGAAAACAGTTGTAGCATTTAGTTTCATGTCGCCCTTTGAGCCCAACTTTTATAGCCGAGCAAAACACTGAGTGGCTGTGTTAGAGGTCAAGGTCAGCACACATCAGCTTTCACCCTGCAAAGGGAGAATGAGCTGAATAGCCAGCGAAGTGACATGTTTGTGAAATACAGTGACTGTTGTGAATAGATGGATGTGTTCAATTTGTTTGCAGTTGTCAAAACCTCATGAATTGTAAGCCCGATGACATTGTTTGCTGATTCACATCAGTTTTATTTTATTTTATTTTTTTTAAATTTTTTTTTCAACGTTTATTTATTTTTGGGACAGAAAGAGACAGAGCATGAACGGGGGAGGGGCAGAGAGAGAGGGAGACACAGAATCGGAAACAGGCTCCAGGCTCTGAGCCATCCGCCCAGAGCCTGACGCGGGGCTCAAACTCACGGACCGCGAGATCGTGACCTGGCTGAAGTCGGACGCTTAACCGACTGTGCCACCCAGGCGCCCCTCACATCAGTTTTAATTACACATGTGCTGCTTAATCTTAAAAGCAAAATTAAACCTTGGATTGGTATACACTTCAAGTTACAACGTTAAGCCATTTCTGTTTGGGGGAAGGAGTTTAATACACATTGTAAGATAAAGTTAGGAGGTCCTTGGCATCTGTCCATGGTGGCTTATGTAATTAGCTTCTGTCAACTGTAATTTTTCAGGTTAATTTCTTCCATGGTGTATGCCGTGTAAATAACAAAGTTACACATCCCTTTATACATTTAAATTGTTACCTAAATCCTTAGTATTAATGCAATAAAGTATGTTAAGTAAATTACATGGGAGTATCAGTTGTATGGCAAATAGGTAAAATTGATTTCTTTTTAGAAATCAGCAAAGATATTTTATTTGTCTAACAAATACAGGGATTTATCAAATCTCTAGGCCAGGTGCTAGGGACAGAGAGGTCACATGGTCACGGCCTTCAAGAACCTGCTAATCTAGCATGACCTTCCCAAAAGGTTCCCTGGGACAGGTGCACCCCAGGGTTTTCTGCCAGGCGTGGTCAAATGAGGGCTGCGGCCTGCAGGGGGTACCCCTTGGGAAGTTCAGGAACACCAGCTGTTTGCAGGACTCTATCATATTCCCGAGTATGTTGGTCTGGGCTCCGGAATTCTTTTTTTTTTTTTTTAATTAAAAAAATTTTTTTTAATGTTTGTTTACTTTTAAGACAAAGAGAGACAGGGTATGAGTGGGGAGGGACAGAGAGCGAGGGAGACACAGAAACCGAAGCAGGCTCCAGGCTTCGAGCTGTCAGCACAGAGCCTGGCGCAGGGCTTGAACTCACGAAGCTTGAGATCATGACCTGAACTGAAGTGGGATGCTTGACCGACTAAGCCACCCAGGCACCCCTGAAATTTTTTAAAATGTTTATTTACTTATTTTGAGAGAGAGAGAGAGAGAGAGAGAGAGAGAGAGAGAGAGAGACAGAGACGGGGAGGAGCAGAGAGAGAGGGAGAGAGAGAATCAGCCTAGAGTCTGACACAGGGCTCGATCTCACAAACCTGGGCTGAAATCAAGAGTCAGACGCTTGACTAACTGAGCCACCCAGGCTCCCCTGGGCTCTGAAATTATTAACATGGGGTCTCTTGTGAGTGTTCGGGTAGAATTCAGAGGGTCTGTAAATTTAGATGGTGAGAAAATGTACCTCTTTATTTCCATATAATTGTCTTCCTTCATACTTTTATTTTCCTCATACCTTAAAAAAGTTTTTTTACGGTGGAGACAATGAAACAACTTCGTCTTAGAATTTGACTTTCAAATTTCCACACGGTAGAAGTCATTTCTTTTGGTATGGCTCCATGAGTTTTAACAAATACATCAGAGCTGTGTAACCAACACCACGATCAAGGCACGGAGGTGTTATTGCCTACCCCCTCACCCCGCAAAGAAAAACTCTCCTGTATTGTGTCTTTAAAGTGAGACCCTCCAGCCCCACCCCTAACTCCTGGCAACCACTGATCTGTTCTCCATCCCTACAATTTTGCCTTTTCAAGAATGTCATATACTTGGACTCCTACAGTATGTAGACTATTGAGTCTGCCTTCTTTCACGTAGCATGTGGCTTTCAGAATCATTCTAGTCCACGGCTCGTCCCATATTCTGTCGTGTGGAAGGATCATCGTGTGTTTAGTCTTTCCCCAGTTGGGGGGCGTGCGGTCTGGTTCCAGTTTGGGGCACTTAGGAATCAAATGGTTCCGACCTGTGCACATAAGTTTCTGTGTCAAACTAGGTTTCCAGTTCACTTGGGAGAAGTAAGTATGATGGGATTACTGGGTTGCACGTCACGTATGTTTAATTTGATAACACACTTCCAGACTGGTTTCCACGGTGGGTATCACCGTTTGTGTTCCCACCACCAGAGTGTGAATGTTCCCCTTAATCTGCACCCTTGCCAGCATTTGATAGTGTCAGTTTTTTCCTTTAAAAATGTTTTGCCTTTATGATAGGTGAGCTGTGGGATCTCACCGCAGTTTTAATTTGCGTGTCCCCAGTGACCAATGGTGTTGAGTGTCTGTTCATGTGCTTATGTGCCCAGAATACATCTTTGGTAGCATCTGTTTAAACCTTTCATCCATTTACAAAGTTACGTTTTTAGTCCTATGTATTTTCTCTCAGGTCATTAAAAGTATTATTATGGGAATAAGCTTTCTTAGACGGCCCAACGGAGCCACGTCACCAAAAAGGTTCAGAGCCCTTGAGAGACACATTATCCTTAAAATATCTTTATTCTTGACGTTTTTGCACCTTCTTGTGGAACATCCCCTTGTTCCCAGTCTGTCACACACCATTTCCAAGGTAGCAGCTTGCCTGTGCTAGAACATGCCGCTACCCCATCATCCTTTCTGTTCCGGGTACATAAAATGCGCTTTCAAGATATCGCTCTCAAGTGTGGGCGGGATTCCTTGCACCTCCCTCCTCTTCAGCAAGCGGTAAAGGCATGGCTTCTATTTTTATTTATGAAATTCTTTGGCCCTCTTTGCTTCTTTACTCAAATGGAAGGAATCTTAATTTGAAGGAAAAATGTGAACCAACATATTCCAGGAGAATGGTCCTGTTCCAGATTTTGAATTAAGAGCTCTGTCTTAATGCAGGGAAACAGCGTGAGTGTGTGGGCCATCTGTATGGCACCGTGGATTAACATCTTTTCTGCCCGATCTCTGTGTTTCTATCACAGCTCCTCAGCGAATCTCACGTCCCGGCAAAAATGCCTTTTAGCTGACTGTGATATTTTTAAAAAGTCTCTTGTGGACCCTTTTAAGTGGACAGCTAAATTCTGACTTAGTCATAAACGAATCTATGAGTCAAATTTCAATACAGTCTTCAATGCCTAGTATTTTCAGGAACCATAAGCTTATTTATGCCCAATACATTAGTTTCGTCTGGTACTTCTTGTATTAAGGAGTATAGGGACGATATAAGGCAGAGAAATGTTGCGTCACATTATTTTACTTTAACGAAAGGTCTTCCTGAAGATTCTCTTCTTCCCCATCAGAAAGAAAACGGCAGTTGAACGAGAGAATTAAATGCAATGTATATATTGAAAATTCACGTTTGGCACACACATAAAAATATGCCACGGCGAGGAACTCTGCCATGTGTTCATTATTGTTTTAGGATGAATGCTAGTGATAAGTAGATACCCTAAATTTAATACTTGGCTCACTGAGCGTATGCAAACGAATGTTAAGTGCTTTTGGCGTAGGGAGTAGGAGATATGAAATAGCTCCTTACCTTCCAGCTGTGGGCAGTCCCTCTGGGCACATGAGGGTCTCCATGGGCACAAAGAGTGAAACAGTGACAAAGAAGTGCCTCTCGCTGAGTCCATTTCAAGTCCTGTGAACTCACGTGGGCGGTTTCAGCTCGTAGCCTGCAGAGAAAGCAGGGTGGAGAAGGCGCTTCTGCGCATTTGCACACGTGTATGCTTGTGGCCACTCTCCCGCTCAGCCGTATCAGGTTCCTCTTGCTGCTGTGACAAATTACCATAAATGTAGCAGCCTAAAGCAATACCCGTGGCTTACACCCCGTTCCCAAGGTCAGCACCCAACACAGCCTCTGCGTCTGGCCGGTTCCCTGCTTAGAGGCTCGCAGGACGAAATCAGGGTATCCGCAGGTTACCTGTGCTTCTTGACGGCGGCTCTGGGATGAGTCACTTCCAAGGTCACCGGGTGGGATCCACGTTCCCGCACTGGCTATCGGCTAGGTGGCCCCCGGGTCTTGGCAATTCCTCTCCTTGGCTCGTGGCCCCCGTCCTCCAGCATCAGGCCAGCGTCTGGGGGGGCCCTCTCCTATTTGGGTATCTGCGTGCCCCCCGCTGCCACATCTCTCTCACTGGTGCTCATGAAGGCTCATGGGACTGCCCTGGGCCACTCGACAATCCGGGATGTTCCCCTGTGTTGAGGGGAGCTGCTTCATAACCCTGATTCCATCTGCACAGCCCCTTCACAGCAGCACCTAGGTGAGCGTTTGATGGAGAAAGCCGAGGGGTGGGAATCTTGGGGGATACGCTCGGAATTCTGCCTATCAGCGCCCTACACGTGCACATTAATAGCAAAATAACAAAACTCAAGGTTCTCCTGAGCGACTGTTTGCAGCAAAGGAATTTGTTTCCATTTTCGAGACAATATGTGCTGAGCTAATTCTGTGATATTTACACATTTGGTGTTTATGCCTCACGGACTCCATTATACATATCTTTAGGAATTCTCTTTACATAAATTAAGATGATTTTTCTCCTTCCCGAAAACATAGCAACATGCTGCGCATTCTGGATGGAAACGAGGAATTGTTTATACCACGAGCCAAGTTAAACTCTGGGAGGATTCAGATGCACGAGAGATAAAAACGTGCTCAAATGTACAGCATATTTTAGGTTTCCTAGGGATTTCTGTGCAAGAGTCATCACAAATTAATATTAAGAAGCTATTTGAGGGGCGCCTGGGTGGTTCAGTGGGTTGAGCGTCTGACTTCGGCTCGGGTCATGATCTCGCGGGCCATGAGTTCAAGCCCCGTGTCAGGCTCTGTGCTGACAGCTCAGAGCCTGGAGCCTGCTTCGGATTCTGTGCCCCCCACCCCGCCCCTACTTGTGCTCTGTCTCACTCTGTCTCTCAAAAATAAATAAATGTTAAAAAAAAAAAAAAGGCTATTTGATTATGACACCAAGAATGTATGTGAGGTTCCCTGGCCTTTAACAGAGAAAGTAATTTTAAACACACATCCTATCTTCCTCCCTGGGGCTGCCCAGGACAACCTCTGTCGCCCGGGAAAGACAGATCGACCCTATGTGGTGGCGAACAGAAGCTCAGGCTTAGAGTTTGGATTCCGTCTCTTCTCTCCCCAGTCCTCACCCTCCAAGCGGGGCCATTTTTGGCAAGTTCTGTGGTCCCAAGCCTCTGTGTTCCTGTCATGGGGATGATCATCTTGCTTGTAGGATTTAACGAATAAAATAATCTAAGAAAATAATATGTAACTTAGGGAGAGCTAGACACCGGTTACTTAGACAACCAAACGCACACGCGCACACACACACACACACACACACAGAGGGAAAGAGGGAGAGAGAAACTAGTGGTTGGGACTCAGCTTACTTTCTTCACACTTGTTCTGAAAAATTCTGGAACCATTATAGAGCAATGAAGTTTCTGAAATGAAGGGATAATCTTGGAATCAAAAGCAAAAAAGATGAGGCTCGCCTCTCCTCCCGACCCCAGCTTTTTTATGAGAGAGAGAGAGAGAGAGAGAGAGAGAGAGAGAGAGAGAGACAGAATGAGAATGTGAGTGGGGGAGGAGGAGAGAGAGAGGGAGACACAGAATCCGAAGCAGGCTCCAGGCTCTGAGCTGTCAGCACAGAGCCCGACACGGGGCTCGAATTCAAGCTGTGAGATCATGACCTGAGCTGAAGTCAGATACCTAACTGAGTGAGCCGCCAGGCGCCCCTCACCTTCCCCTTTTCCTTAGAGCTGTCGGTGGGTTTTTGGAGGTGCCACACGCCAGCCCCTCCTGCAGACACAGTCTCAGCTCGCTGGTCCCCATCTGATTGTTTCGCCATCACCTGCCCGAGTGTGGCTGCTGTTCTGTTAAGATGATGTTCCTGTCCTTCAGTGTTAGAATGTTTATTTGCCTTGGCGAGAAAGTCACACACATTTGTCTTTGGGGACATGTCTCTGAAATCCACCCGCAAGAAGCTACGTGAGGTGCCCCCCGCAGATGGGAACTGGCCCTCTCTCCAGACGGGCAGGCCTCATTTGCTTCCTGGCTAACCCTGTGGTGCTCGGAGTTTCCCAGAATGCTGCATTCCTCCCCAAGGATAACCGCATTATTCGGAAATGCCGGACTCTGGACCTTCTGTGCTTCCCCGGCTCAGCCGTGGCGCAGCCCATCTCCCGTGGGACCTGTGCACTGTGCCACCTGCGCGTTCACGGGGGAGGAGGACAAAGTGGTCCCCGCCCCCCGGCCCGGCGCTCTGCAGTGGTTTGGGGCGCTGGAGTGCAGGGGCTCTGCACACAAGTGGGGGAGCTGCCGCCCTAGCTGTGGGGTGGGGCCCGTCTCTAAGACACGGCCTCGGAGGGCCCTCCAGGCCCTGGGGACCGCACCCCCAGGCGGCCTCCTCCTTTAGACCTCTACGCAGAGGACCGCCGTGCCCCTCGCTGGCAGCGCTGAGCGCGGGGCTGGTGTTTGGGGCCCCGCTAGGACATCCCCTCCGGACAGGGGCTTTCCTGCCGACCCCGCGTCCCCCCAGTTCCGCCCTCCCCACCAGCACTGCTGCCTCCGCGCACCTCTGTGGCACCTGCGAACCCTTTAATTGGCTGGGGCTCCCATCTGCGAGTGCCCTCCTCTCCTCCGGTTTCCATGGAGAGGCTGGCAGCGGGGACGTCCAGCTGACGGTGTCGTCTCCAGGCCCACCAGCAGCCCCTCTGAATGCTGTAGGGTGTGGGTCTCCCCTCCTCTTTCCTCTGCCTGGGTGGCTGAGACTTCCCGCCCCCTCCACCCCCTGCCACGTACAGGGGTGGCCCCCTGGCAGGTGGCTCCCAGTTTGGCCACGGGCAGGGCAGAGCTTTTGTTACGAAAAGCAGCCCAGGAGATGATCTCCCGCCTGCCTGCGCCAGGGTACCCTGGGCCCTCCTTCTCCTGCCTCTTGATGACGGATGCTCACTGTGTCCAGACCCAGCCAGCTGCTCTGTGGGCAGCTGTTGATGACATAGGCCCTTCCGGCTGGAGTGATGTCTGGGCCCTGCACCTTTCTGCCCAGGGGGGGCCCCTTCTTCAGTCATCTCCACCTAAGGGCACCTTCTCTGACCTGTTTTGCAAAGTACGCGGCCTTGGAGAAGCTTCCAGCAGCCCTCCAGGGTCATGCTGGGCCACCGAGGGCTGCAGCCTCCCACCAGGGCCCAAGACGGGGTCTGCTAAGAGCCCAGGCGGTCACCCAGGTAGAAGCTCCTGGAAAAAGCTCCTGTTGTGGGTCGTGTGGACTGAGCCTCAAAACCGTGTAATTGCTTTCTGAGGCCGTGAGGCAGACACCTATGGCTTCTGCGGTCTCGTGTCACGGCCGTCCTCCCTCTGCCCACCCCGCTCATCCTCCTCCTTGATGTGCAGACGGCAGTGGCCCCTGAGTCCCAGGTCTCAGCTTCGGGGACACGTTCTCCTTGCACGGCAAAAGGTTGTGCACGGGGCAAACCACGCCCACGGTGCCGCGCCCCGAGCCGCAGCCCAGCCCCGCACCCCCCCCAGTTTTCACTTCCGTTTGAAAATGACTCTCCATGTGTGAGGCCTCCCAGAGGTTGATGTCTGCCTTAAGCTTAAAGGGCAAAAGGGGAGACACAGGCTTTCAGTTGTGGGATGAATAAGCCCCGGGAATGAAAGGCACAGCATCGGGAATGAAGTCAATGGTATCCTAGCAGGACTGCTGGTGACAGGTGGCAGCTCCGTCGTGGGGAGCTCAGCGGAGTATAGAGAACTTGAATCACTAGGTCGTGCACCTCCCTGAAACTAACGTAATGTGGTGTGCCAGCTAGAATTTAAATTTGGGGGAGGGCGTCTGGGGGGGCTCGGTCGGCTGGGCGTTTGACTCTTGATTTTGACTCAAGTCATGATCTCACGGTTCGTGGGTTTGAGCCCTGCTTCGGGCGCTGTGCTGGCAGTGTGGCGCCTGCTTGGGATTCTCTCTCTCTCTCTCTCTCTCTCTCAAAATAAATAAAGAGGCATAAGAAAAAACAAACAAAAAAAAGGTGTCGGAGCCTCACCAGTCATGGCCCAGCAGAGGCAATAGTGAAGTTTGTATGGAGACTGTTGGGTAAGCGTGCGTGGCTTTGAAATCTGACATTATTTGAGCCGTCGAGTCAACACTTGTGGTATGTAACGCATGGTGGCTGGTTTATGCGTGTGTCTGTCTGTCTGGACTTGCCCGGGTCAGTAACCTTACTGAAGCACGGGTTCTGAAACCCAGCCCCGTGGGTGTTGTGTGACTCCCCAGAACCACGTGATCCCAGCTCACTGGACGATCGTACTGTTACCCCCGCTGATACTCGAGCTGCTAATGAGCCGAGCGTCTCTAATGCCAACTCAGTTTAAAGACGACCAAGTGTTTGTGCTTGCCGTCCTTTTCAATGATTCTTGCTACAGTGAAGGCGGCCGGTGTTAGAATTGACAGGAGAAGGAAGTCTGGACCGCAGTCCCTGCGGGAACGTGCTTCTGTGTCCAGAGGCCGTTACGTTCGGCTGCAGGCAGGACTCTGATGTTTTTACTCCTGACGATACTTGGAAAACAAACGAAATGCAGGAACGAAGGCACTGATCCCAGTGACTTGGCTGCAACATTTTTATTAGGGGGATTGAGGTTTTAAATCTGTGACTTAAGTTGTACTGCACGTGATAATGCCCTTTTAAAAATCTGCATTTTCCCCCACCTCAGGAAGAAATAAAAAGGCACCTTCTCATGAATCATTTGATTAAAATTCCTCTCCAGCACCCTGCACAGCTCATTCACTGTGGAATCGTTGAAAACCGGGTGATTTGCACCTCTACACTTGCCCAAATGAAATCAGGAGTGTGATTTACAATTATAATCCCGGACTCTCTGAGCTGAAAGGGGTTCTAGCAGTTGCCAAAACCGGGAATGGCATTTTGCAGATGAAAAACAGAGGTCCTGGGGCCCTTTCTCATTCGGGTAGGATCAGTACCTTGGCAGGGAGAAAAGGGGGGATTCCTGAATTACACTCTTTTTAATAAACTGCTTACGTGTGTGTGTGTGTGTGTGTGTGTGTGTGTTAACGCTGTGACTCTTACTTAAACATATTAATAAATATGTATGAATAATATTCAAGTAGATAATGCTATCTCATGTGTTTTTTAATGAGATATGATATGCTTTTTTAAAAAGCTTTCATTCTCCTATATTTCAGAGTAGCAACCTAGTAAGGTGTAATGCCAGTTTAAAGTCAGGAGGCCCCTAGGGGCGCCTGGGTGGCGCAGTCGGTTAAGCGTCCGACTTCAGCCAGGTCACGATCTCGCGGCCTGTGAGTTCGAGCCCCACGTCGGGCTCTGGGCTGATGGCTCAGAGCCTGGAGCCTGTTTCCGATTCTGTGTCTCCCTCTCTCTCTGCCCCTCCCCCGTTCATGCTCTGTCTCTCTCTGTCCCAAAAATAAATAAACGTTGAAAAAAAAATTAAAAAAAAAAGTCAGGAGGCCCTTCTCTCTCTCTCTCCCTCTCTTTCTCTTTCTCTCTCTCTCAAAAATAAATAAACATTAAAAAGTTTTTTAGGGGTGCCTGGTTGGCTCAGTCGGTTTAGCATCTGCCTTCAGCTCAGGTCATGATCTCAGTTTGTCAGGTTGAGCCTCGGGTCGGGCTGTGTGCTGACAGCTCAGAGCCTGGAGCCTGCTTTGGATTCTGTGTCTCACCCTGTCTCTGCCCCTCCCCTGCTTGTGCTCTGTCTCTCTCTCTCTCTCTCAGAAACAATAAATGAAAAAAACTTAAAAATTTTTTTAAAGAAAGGAAAAAGGGGCTCTTGGGTGGCTCAGTTGGTTAAGCGCCCAACTCTTGAGTTCTGCTCAGGTCACGATCCCACAGCTTGTGAGTTTGAGCCCCACGTCGGGCTCTCTGCTGACAGCATGGATCCTGCTTGGGGTTCTCTTTCTCCCCCTCCTCTCTCTCTCTCTCTCTCTCTCTCAAGATAAATAAACAAATATTAAAAAAAATGTAACGTCAGGAAACCGGCACTCTCCCCATGTCCTGCCATTACTTGTGTGCAAAATCGCTTTTCTGTCGAAGACTCTGTTTAGTTAGTGTTACAGAAATTAACAAAAAAACCCCACCCCTGCTAAATGAGATAATCATTGTGAACAAGGCGGCACAGCAGCCCCTCAATGAGGGGTCCTGGGGTGCTCCTGGTCTTAATTACAGAGTACTGTTCAGCCCTGACTCAATTTGTTGTTTAAACAGACATTTTTAGAAGAGTCAGTTTGTATTTTCTTCAATCCAAACTATTTTTAGAATTGATGTTACTTTCCTTGCATATGGTTGAGGGGTACTCGGTGAGGCCACGATACACTTATGAATTATGAAATGATGACACAGTCAAGCTGCTCATCACAACTGTCACCTCACCTTTATGTGTGCGTGTGCCGAGAATACTTAAGATCCACGCTCTTGGCAAGTTTCAAGTATATGGTGTGGCATTATATTATTATTTTTTTTTTTTTTGGTGGGGTCGGGGAGCAGGGGAGAGGAGCAGAGGGAAATAAAGAGAATATTTTTTTTAATTTTCAAGTGTTTTATTTGTGAGAGAAAGAGAGACAGCGTGAGCATGGCAGGGGCAGAGAGAGAGACACACACACACAGAATCCGAAGCCGGCTCCAGGCTCCGAGCTGTCAGCACACAGCCCGGCGTGGGGCTCGAACCCACAAACCACGAGATCGTGACCTGAGCCGAAGTCGGAAGTTTAACCAACTGAGCCCCCGGGCGCCCCTAGAAAGAGAGAATCTTAACCAGCCTCCGCACCCGTGTGAAGACCAACGAGGGGCTTGAGCCAACGACAGTGAGAACCTGACCTGAGCAGAAATCAAGAGTCGGACACTCGACCGACTGAGCCCCCCGAGGCGCCTCTCCAGCGCAGTGTGATAAGCTGTAGTCACCATGCAGGGCATTAGATCCCCGGAACTTACTGGTCCTATAACGGAGAGTTGGCGCCTTTCGAACAGCATCTCCCTTTTCCCCATCGTCCCTGCCCCTGGCCACCCCCATTCTACTCTTTGCCCCTGTGCGTTTGACTTTTTAAAATGCCACGTTTAAGTGAGATCATGCAGCATCTGTCTTTCTGTGTCTGGCTTAGTCCACTCAAGAGAATGGCCTCCAGGCCCATCCGTATTGTTGCAAGTGGAAGGGTTTCCTTCTTCCGAAAAGCCGAGTGAGACTCCACTGTGTATATAATGTCTATACTTGTACTGCGTTGTACATTAGGGTGATGGTTGGCGTAACTATTTGGAATTAGAAGAACAGACACGGAGCCAGAAGGCAACATCTCCATCCTCTGGCCCCAAATCTCTCCTCTCCAACCCCGGCCCCCGGCCCTGAAGATTCCAGGGTGCCAACTCACCGGAGTGAATTAGGACGTTGTGTTTCAGATCTTCTAGAAAGAACGGGGGGACCCCAAAGAGTAAAAGCTGCTGCTGCAGAGAAATGCTTCCTTCCCTCTCTTGGAACACAGTTTTATGAATGCCTTTCTGAACAAAGGCTATGAACCAATCCCATCATTCATTATCTTTAAATAGCATAACATTCCAGTGAAATGTTTCTCCAGATGTTTCAGCAAGAGAAATCATTTGTTTGTGGTTCACATTATAGCTTTTTTAGTAAAATAGGACTTTAGGGCTTCCCCCCCGTACTGGCAATCGTTCCGTCGATTGCGGAAATCTTCCGAGGATCCTTTTTGGATTCCTTCACCGTTTTTAAAAATCTTTAAACTTCTTATTTTCCTACGGTGAGCACCCAGAACAACGTTAAGTTTTGTCTTTGGAAGATGAATTCATTTTGCCGTCTCCAAACAGGATTCTCACGTTGTAGGTCTAGCGATTCTGGAAAAAAAACAAGCCGGAGGCCCAAACACAGGATTCTTTGTTACCGTAAGCGATTGCAGCACACATTTTAGAAGGGTCAGCTGGGTGCAGGCCACCACATCGCCATGTGGGGTGGTGGCAGGGGGATGCGTGGAGGGAGAAAACGTGGCCCGGTCTTCCCTGGGATTCCAGTCCGGGGGAGAAGGGCAGATACAATGGGAAGTGAACGAGCAACCCCAAGGGGACGTATTCCACACAGCGGGGTGCAGGCAGGGCCCCGATGAGCAGAGGGGAGGGACGGGTCCCCAAGGACAGGCAGCTGGAGGCAGGCCACCTGCAGGTTGACAATCCAGCCCATCTGTGGTTCTGGTCCATTCTATACACCTGCCCTCAGAATATCTTTCTGACAATCCTGTCCTGCCTTGGGTGCCTCCTTGATTAAATGCCTTGGAAGCTCCTTGTTGTGTTCATGCAAGAATTCTTCCTGCTCAGCCTAGACCACAGGCCCCTACCAGATCCCAGCTCACCTCTGATACCTCCCGTCCTGCTGTCCTCCAGAGCTGCTCTGCTCACACCCCTGCTGGTGAATCGTACCTGCTCGCCATGCTGCTCGCGCAGCCTGGCACGTCCCTGCTACACGCACCCCTCATCCAAGTCTTTGCTCAAGTAGCGCCTCGTTCCTTCCTCCAGGAAGCCCTCAGGGACTTCCTCCCTCTCCCACGGAGCAGTGCTCCCCCTGCACCCAGGACATTCCCTCGTTCAGTGAGTCTTGTTATAGCTCCGGCCGGGAGGAGGGAGTAGGAGCTGACGCCCCTTCTCCTTCTCTGGGTCACTTCTCCGTGCGCCTCAGAGTCTGTGCCCTCTTCCCTGGGCTGTTGGGCCTGGCAGCCCCCCGGCGCTCACAAGGGCATCAGTGTGTGTTTGGGAATGAACGAAGGAAGCCCTTCCCACGTAAGCGGAAGGTGGAGCCAGGGGGAGGCACCGCACCGGCGAAGGCAGGGCTCTCGTGTTTGAGAGGCCAAGGCCAGTGCCACTGAAAAGGCGGGGCTTGCCCTGGGTTGTGGAGGGGTGCTCCGGTCTCGAAGGTCTGCAAATGATAAAATCAAGAACTTCAGATTCCACTTTCTTTCCAGCTAGCACCTTCCTCCTCCTCCACCTCCGTCTGGGGATTCTTGGACAGCTGCCCGGCAGCAGTCGTGGGAACAACACATGCTTGCTGAGTGCCCATTCTGCTCCGTGCACTGGCACCGCAGCCCCGGGGGAGTCACAAACACAGATGCCAGGCAGGCGACGTCCAGGGACCGGGAGAGCCCCGCAGGCCTCAGCTAGGAGAAGCAGTACCTGCCGTGGCCACAGGGGGCGCTGCTTCTCAGATTCGGCCCTCGTCCGTGCCGGAGCGCAGCCCCGGTGGGCAGGCCTTCGGATTGTTCGAGAGAAACCGGACATCTAGACTGGGTTGGGAAATGCTACAATTAAAAAATGTGGATGACTGAAGTACATTCTTTTTTACACCAGAAGGGCTAAAGAGGGTATGTTTCTTGTTGCCTTTGGTCTCCGGGCAGGCAGCTCTCCACCCCAACTGATGCATCTTGGTTGGTTTCTTGACTTCCAAGAGCTCTCCATTTCCAATGCCACGCAGCGCCACCTTCTCCGTCTTGCCAGAACTACGTGAGCCAAGTCCCCATGGGTGCACTTGAAGGCTCCGTCTTTATGTCTAGGCTCCCTTGGTTCATGGACTCTGGCCCCGGAGCCCTTCACCTGTAGCCAGGTGATCTGCAGAGTAGCGAGGAGGTAAGGCATGGGACAGCCCAGTCCTTCCTCCCGGCCGTGGGCAGAGCCGTGGTGAGTACGTGGAAACACACTGGTCTCATCAACACATCCCAGATTGTGTCACCAGTGGGGGAAAAGGCAAAGAAAAAAGGCAGAATGTCAATGCTCCTCTGCAAAGCTGCATGTCTTTTTATAATATCTCACAGGGAAGAAATAGGTCAGCATCGCCCCAAATGCAGGCCAATTTTCCCGCAGTCCAATCAAGAGCGCGTAGATGGGCCGTTTGACGTGCCAGGAAGCTCGCGATCACCATGTCAGAAGTAATGGGGACGAGTGTGAGTGGAAAGAGAGCCTTGACTCCCAGGGAGATATTTTAAGCAAGGGGGACCGAGGAACCCTGCTCTACCTGCCAGCGATCCGAGGCTGTAAAAAATCATTAGCAGTGACAGGATATTGAGGAAATGAAGAAGTCAGGGTTAAGGTGCTGTGCTCCTGCCTCTCTGAAATGGAATTTTAGAAAACGAAACTTTTTCTTTAAATTGTACCACATCCTTGGTTTAGAAAAGCCAATCAGCTCGCGAGCCTGTGCCCTCGATAGGTCCGTTTGACCGAGTTCAGTTTAGATCGAAAAACCACATCGTGCAAAGCGCCCGCCAGCAGATGAATGGAACAGCACGACGTGGTCCATCCAAACAACGCAGTGTCATTCGGTCTTAAAGAGGAAGGCGATGCGGACGTGTGCTGCACGTGGGTGAACCCGGAGGACGTGATGCTGAGTGACATAAGCCTGTCGCAGGGGGACAAATACTGGATGATTCGACTCACAAGAGGTACCTAGAAGTAGTCAAATCCCCAGAGACAGGAAGTAGAACAGAGGTCACGGAGGCGGGAGAGGGGGGTGGGGGAGTCGTTGTTTGATTTCATCTAGGTGCAGAGTTTCCTTCTGGGAGCAGGATAAAGGGCCACTGGACCCTACACTCACACAGGCACGAAACTGGCAAGTTTTATGTGCTGTAGATTTCCCCACAACTTAAACAGTCCTCCAAGAGCAGGAACCTGAGGCCTGCATCTGTGATCGCAGGCCAAGACATCTTTGAGACCCGGAAGTGCTGTCTTATCACACAGGCCAGGATACCCGGTGACTTATCTCTCTATCTCGTCTGTCTAACAGCAACCCCAGCCATTTTTACGTAATTTTATCCTTCTCTTGTTGACCCGCCAGGCATCACCGCATCCTGTCCTAAGGAACACAATAGGATTCTGTAAACTCGAGAAGGGTATTTAAGGAAACCATCGCTACGAGTGTAGTTCAGAGCAAAACGTGCTTGTGTCTCTATTAACTTCTGAAAGCGTATGTTTTTCTGAATCCATTCATCTTTCAAACTCTGGCCTGTATCAGGATGATTTCAAAATATTCCCCCTGCCCCTCTGTGACCTCTGTATTGAGGAAGAAGACTTTGCTGGTCCTTTTCCCCGGCATGCAGGGTGTCAGAGATTCCTCTGGGGCTCTTCAATTCCTGAGTTTCCTGGTCTCACGGAAGGGCAGTTGGGGACAGCCTGTGTGTGGCCTCCTGCCTGCCGCAGAGTCGCTCACATTCTCCAGTCCCAGATTAGACAGGTGGACTGGGAGGAACCATGCCCGGGGCTGGGCCTCCTCAGTGGGCTGGGCAATGTTGGCTGGGGTGTGTGTGTGTGTGTGGTGTTGGCGGGCGGGGAGGGGTGGCCGGGGGACTCTGACCTGGCTGCAGACTTTGGGACAGAAGGAAGGAGTAGCTTCCCTTTGGTGTTGGGCTGCGGAGTCTAATGAGAAGTAACGGGGTTGCCACAACAGTTGGGGAGCTCGGCACTGTGGACCCCAAGAGCAGGTGAAGTGCTCCCTTCGGGCAAACACGTCAGCCCCGGGGGCAGGGTGGGGGGCAGCAGTAATTTGGGGCCCCGCTGCCAGAAAGGCTGAGTTGCAGGGTAAGTTTCTGTGCAGAGGGTATGATGAGGATCCAGGAACAGACTGAAGGATAAAGCGGGACTGGGGATTAAAGTAAGACCAGAGCCATGGTCTCAGAGTGACAGCGTGGTGGTCAAGGCCAGATGGACGACTCTGGAAGGTAGACGGGAAGTATTGACTGGATGGGTGGATGGGTTGGGGGATGGATAAGTGGAAGGACAGGTGGGCGGATGGAAAGGTGGGTGGATGGGTGGGTGGATGGATGGGAGGCTGAGTGGGGCGGGGGGTGACCTACCCATGGATGCCTAGGTTGATGAAGCTAGAAAAGCAAGCAAAGATCAGGCCACGAAGGCCTTATGAGGAGTTGAGCGTAGCGTGGAAAGCCATTGAAAGAGTTTAAGGAGGAGGGTGACAAATGGATCTGTGTGCCTGAAAGATCGCTCTGATTTCATGTGGAAAATGGGCTGGGGGAGGTGCAAGACTGGATGCAAAGGGACCGTTTGGAAGGCAGCTGCAGGAAGAGATTGTAGTGCCTTGAAATTACGTGAGTGACAATAGAATAAAGAAAGTGGGTGAATTCCACGAAATTTTAAAGAACACCGTTCTCAGGAAACAGCGACCTAGATATTTGGGGTACAAGAGGAAATGCCCGATGATAACCCCTAGTTGATTAGGCAGCTGGGGGAATGGCAGCACCTTCCGTCAGGGTAGGGGACGGAAAGTGGGTCATGTTTGGGAAGAGGGAGGGATTATCCCGTCAGTCACAGTGCCTGTGACACTTGGTGGCACCCATCTGTCTGTAAGACGCTTCCTCCCCTGGAGCTGAGGGCAGGCCCCGCCTCTTCCCTGCAACCCCAGAACTTAGCTCAGCGCTGGTCCGTGGTTCGGATTTAGGCTGTTGGTCTGACTGGTAAACATGGAGCTGGGATTGGACAGTCTCTGAAGAGCTGTGTTGCTCCTGTGACATGGGGCACGGCAGGAAGACTTGAGGAACTGGCAGGTCAATGTGGAGAAGCTTCCAGAACAAACCGGCTGTGGGGAAAAGGTCTCCGTGTCTGGGCAGCATCTCAAGCCCAAGGCAAAGTGCCAGCCAGACTTCGGGCTCCTTGTCCCGGGGCACCTGTGTGTCTCATAGCTCCAGGCTCTTGTTTGAGGAACCCCTTTCTCATGACAAGTGTCACGAACACTGAATGTCACCCTTGTTGCAAAGGAAGCTGATGTGGACAGACTGTGTGTTGCCTTCCCCCATGAGAACAGGGCTTGGCAATCAACCAGACTCACTATTATAACATGTCCTCGGGGAAGTAGGTCATGTGTCCCCAGGAGAGTCACAGAGGCCAAGGAGAGTGAGAGGTTTGCGCTGAGCAGGGCTTTCTTTTTCTCAAAGCTCCAAAGGGTGGGGGCCAGGAGCCATTTTGTTTTCCGGCCAGTGGTGCGTTTCCTTCCCAGGATTAGTCATCCCCACCCCGTCCGCACCTCTGGCTCTGAGGTGAATGAACACAGAAGTGCGTTCTGTGTCTTGCCTCTAGCTGACCCCTGGGAGATGCTTGCCATTGTTGGGCTCTCTCCTGGTCCTCCTTGTAGTTGAAGAAGAGAAGGTGGCAGGTCACCTCTGTGGGGTGTTTGCTCGCGACCTAGCGTGACTCCACAGAGTGTCCGCTGTGGCGCTTCCCACGGGTTTCTGAGAGGCCTCAGTGAGTGGTGAGGCATCACCCTGTGGTGAGGTGGCCCAAGATGGGCCTGCGAGGAACGTAGCAGAACCAGGGAGGCTGGGCGAAGGGCGCGGGAGGATGGCTTCCCCCTTCAGACTCAGGAAGGAGAACGGGTCCCTCAACAACCTGCTTGCGAAGGGGAACCAAGGTGATTAATTCTCCTGCAGGAACAGAAGAAAGAGGGACCTTCTGCTTCCTTACCATCGCTCCAGAAATATGCTCACTCCCCTCGCTCATCTGAGACAGTCACAGACGACTGATGGGGTCTCCGACCGACCTTCAAAATGAAGGAGTTTGCCGTTCATGGAGGGCTTCTGTCAGACTCCAGCTAGAGACTTTCCACGAGCCCAGAGCGTTCTGAGCAAACCCACAATGTAAGGCCTCATTTCCCACACTTTCCTTATCTTGCCTCAAAGACATTTCCATTTTCTCAATATTCCGTCCCCAAGATGTGGTAATGTTGCTGGTGTTCGATGTTGAGAAATGTGTCCCTGGGACCAACTGTGGTGCTATAAAGGAAATGATAGTTTTCCTTCTAAATGATTTTATATTTACACTAAAGGATAAATACATAAGATGCACTGAAACCCTCAAGTGATTGAAAATAAATATATGGGGGCATCTGGGTGGCTCAGTTGGTGGAGCATCCGACTTCGGCTCAGGTCATGATCTCACGGTCTGTGAGTTCGAGCCCCGCGTCCGGCTCTGTGCTGACAGCTCAGAGCCTGGAGCCTGCTTTGGATTCGGTATCTCCCTCTCTCTCTGCCCCTCCCACACTCATGTTCTCTTTCTCTCCCCCCCCTTTCTCTCTCTCTCAGAAATAAAGATTTTGTAAAAAAATTAAAAAAATAAATATATGTATTTACTTAATTCAGTGATTAAATTATTTACTTAATTGGAGACCGCACCAGGGCTGAAACACAAAGAGAAAACGTGCATTAAAATACACGGAGGGAGAATGGCCGTCCATGCATTTACCGTTAGCTGATATTGCTCACCTACTACGTGGCTGGTGCTGCTCAGGGCCCTGGGAGGAGGGAGAGGAGAATTCAGACTTTGCCTTCATTTCAGGGCCAGTAAATAAAGGACATATGCATGGAGATGTTGATTGTGGCAAAAAAAAAAAAAAAAAAAGTGAGGACCCATCAAGAGGAAAAGTTTGAAAAAAGATGGGTTCCACTTACGGGTCATGGGACAATCTGCAGCCCATCAGAGGCGTGCTTCAGATCTATAAGGGCCAACAGGTGGGATTTCTGCGATTCGTTAATCGGTGGGATGAGCAAGATGCCTCGTGCATGTCGTGTCCCCAGAGTTTACATCTGCGCTCACTTGGCTGTCGAGCATCGTGGGCATGGCGAACGACGTGCTGAGACACGTTGCAAGTTACCACGTAGATCACTCAGAACATGCGGTTATGTGTTCAAGGACAAAGGTGTGCAGAGACACTCAGTGGGTCATCACGTATTTGTACCACAGCGCACGTGTTCAGGAAAAGCCCCTGACTTCGAAAATTTAGTAAACCAAATCGGCCTGACCTCCAAACCAGGATTGGCAGAAACATGGTGACAGTGGGTCCCTGGAGTTCAGGGGAATGGTCATGCCCAAGGGTCTGGGTTTTATCCTGGAAGGCCAGGAGACCGTGCCTTTTGAGCCCAGGAGGATGAGTATAGACTCAGGACACCAACAGAGAGTTTGAGAACATGCACCCCCCCCATCGCCTCTTTTTTAGTAGACTTTATTTTTTAGGGAAGTTTCGCTTTCACAGCAAAATTGAGTGGAAAGTGAAGAGATTTCTTATGTACCCCCTACTCCACACACACAAGTCTTCTATCAACGTCTGGCATCAGAGAGGCACACAGACACCCCATTACTGGTCTCCAAGTCCATGGTTTACATTGGGGTTCACTCTTGATGACATCCATTCTGTGGATTTTGACAAATGCACATGACACCTATCCATCATTTTAGCATCCTGCGGAATAGTCGCACTGCCCTAAAAATCCCCTGTGGGCCATCGATTCATCCCTCCCTCTCTCCTCATCTCTGGCAACCGCTAATATTTTTTCACTGTCTTCATGGCTTTGCCTTTGACTTCTGTCTTCATTAACGTTTGCCAGAACGTTATGTAGTTGGAATCGTACACGTAGGTAGCCTTTCCAAATTGGCTTCTTTCGCTCGGCACGGGCGTAGGGTCCTCCGTGTCTTGGCTTGGTAGTACCACACTTGGGTTTAGTGCTGGATGACAGTTCATTGTCTGGACGCTTCGCAGTTTACTCATCCATCCCGCTAGCAGAGGGCTTCTTGGTTGCTTTGACGTTTTGGCAAAATTATGGATAAACATTCGTATGCAGTTGTCCGTGTCAGCGTTACATTTTCGACTCGTTGTGGTAAACGCCAAGGAGCGCGATTCCTGGATCGTATGATAAAATTACGGTTTCTGTGAGAAAATGTCAGACCGTCTTGCAAAGTGGCTGCACCATTTTGCATTCGCAGCAATGAACGGAAGTGTCTGTTGCCTCACATCCTTGCCAGCATTTGGTGTTGTCAGTGTTCTGGATTTGGGCCCTTGTACCGGGTGGGTGGTGAGATCTCTCCATTTTAATTTGCATTTTCCTGATGACATCTGTGTGCACCATCTTCTCTCCTGCTGATCTGTCACCTGTATACTTCCTCAGGGCGTGGCCATTTGGGTCTTTTGCTCATTTTCTTTAAGGATTGGAAGTTATTATTTTTATTTTAAGTTTATTTATTTTGAGAGAGACAGAGAGGGGTGGGGAGAGGGAGAGAGAGAGAGAGAAAGAGAGAAAGAGAGAGAATCCCAAGGAGGATCCTCACTATCAGCATGGAGCCCGACATGGGGCTCGAACACATGAACCGTGAGATCATGACCCAAGATGAAATCAAGAGTCAGACACTCGGGGCTCTTGGGTGGCTCAGTTGGTTAAGCGTTTGCAGTTAAGCATCAGACTTCGTCATGATCTCTCAGTTTGTGAGTTCGAGCCCTGCATTGGGCTCTGTACTGACAGTTTAGGGCCTGGAGCCTGCTTCAGTTTCTGTGTCTCCCTCTCTCTCTGCCCCTCCCCTGCTCATGCCCTGTCTGTCTCTGTCTCTCTCTCTCTCTCTCAAAAAAAAATAAAAATAAAAATAAAAAAAGAAAAGAGTCAGACACTTAACTGTGCCACCCAGGTGCCCCTGCCTGTTTTTTAATCAAGTTGTTTATTTTCTTATTGTTGAGTTTTGAGAGTTTTTTTGTGTATTGTTGGTAACAGTCTTTTATCAGATGTGTCTTTTGCAAATGTTTTTCTCCCAGTCTGTGGCTTATCTTCTCATTCTCTTGACATTGCTTTTTGCAGAGCAGAAATATTTAATTTTAACGAAGTTCGGCTTACCAGTTCTTTCTTTCACAGCCCGTGCCTTTGATGGTGCATCTAGAAAGGCATCGCCACACCCAAGGGCATCTAGGTTTTCTCCTGTGTGACCTCCCAGGGGTTTTATAGTTTTCAGTTTTGCATTTAGGTCTGTGACCCATATTGAGCTAAGTTTTATGAAGGACTTAAGGTCTGTGTCTACGTTCATTTTTTTTTTTTGCAAGGGGGCGTCCAGGTGCTTAAGCACCACCTGTTGAAGAGACCGTCTTTCCTCCATTGTATTGGCTTTGTTCCTTTGGCAAAGATCAGTTGACTGTATTTCTGTGGGTCTATTTTGGGGCTCTCTGTCCTGTTCCATTGACCGATTTGTTAATATTTGTGCCCACACCACACTGTCTTGATGACCGTGGCTTCATGGCGAGGCTTGAACCCGGTAGTGCCTGTCCTTCAACCTTGGTCTCCTTCAGTATCGTGTTGTTTACTCTGGATCTTTTGCCTCTTTGCACAAATGGTAGCATGAGTTTGTCACTATCCACAAAATAGCTTGCTGGGATCTTGATTGTAATTGCGTTGAATTTGTAGATCACATTGGGAAGAATTGATGTCTTGACCGTGTTGACTCGTCCAGTCCTGCATCCTGGCGTCTGGGGATTTGGATGCCGGTCACTACACAGTCAGAGGGCAGTTTCTGAAGTGGACTCTGAGGGCAAAGTGAGATGTACCCAGGAGCGTGGGCCTTCCTCCAGTCAGTCCACAGCGTCTACACCGTGCCCCACACGGAGCAAACACCTCATAAGCCAATGCTGGGTTGGATTCCAGGGAGGGAGTAGTTCAAAAAAAAGGAACAGTGAGGAAAGCCTCCTCTAACTGAGGGCCAAGATTTCTTATCTGCTCCTTTAAAAGGTCCTTTTCAGGGGTGCCTGGGTGGCTCCGTCGGGGGAGCGTCCGACTTCGGCTCGGGTCATGATCTCGTGGTCTCTGAGTTTGAGCCCCGCGTGGGGCTCAGAGCCTAGAGCCTGTTTCGGATTCTGTGTCTCCTCCTCTCTCTGCCCCTCCCCTGCTCATGCTCTGTCTCTCAATAAGAAATAAATGTTAAGAAAAAAAATCTTTATAAAACAAAATAAATAAATGGTCCTTTATCAACTTTTCCTGACCTTGGGCCTTTGCGTGCCTTCTTTCCCTCACCCACTGGGCCCCCTGGGGTTCTTTCTGGCTCCTCTGCATCCACGTCCAGAAGTTCTGTCTCGTGGGGGTCTGGTCTCAGCCCCGGCTTCACTGGATCACCTCTGACCCTGAGCCCCCGGGAGCGCACGCACACGCACGCACCGTGACTTTGTCTGCCTGGAGCCTGCAGTGGGTCCAGATCATCTCTGGAACCCTAACCCACACACGCGTGAGTTTGCCGCCACCCGCGCCTCGCCCGGATGTGTGACCCCTCGTCTCCATTAGCCCCCACACGTGACTTTTCCTTCTACAGAAGCCCGTGGCTCTCCCAGCTCTCCTCTCTGCTGGGGGGGTGCATTCAGACGATGCCAACAAATCGGCTCCTCCAGGCCGAGCGGGGGTCCGGAGGCGTCTCTGCTTACCCTGCACGTGCCCAGTGTGTGTGTGCGGCCTTCTCTGGGGCGCATAAGTGCTTTTTTCAGCTCGCACAAATGCGAGCGATTAGACATTCAGTGAAACACCCCAGCTGGAGCGTAGCCGCTTCGTGGCATTCCTGGTGACAGCCTCCCCTTTTTGGAGCCGGGCAGGAGGGAGGTAAGAGGAGAACAGGGCTCGGCTTGTTGGGGCATTCGTAGCGCACCCGGGGTGGGGGGACTGAGAATGCTTCCTTAGAGGCCTCTCTGTGTGGCAGGGGTTGTATTTAGAAGGGGGGCTGCTTGGTAAAGGCCAACCATGGACTGGGGGCTGGTCAACACCCCAGGGATGGGGTGTGGGGCCCCCCTGGCTCCTGACAGTGACCTCAAGCCAGCACACGGTGCGGAGACCAAGGGGGGCGCCCCTTCGTGCTCCGTGGTATCTGTCAGGTGCGCTCTCGGCGAGAGCGCACGGCCCCTGGGACTGGCATCCTTACCGCTGTGCGACTCTCTCTCCCCTCCTAGCGTCTCTAACCGTCTGTCCCCTCCTAGCGTCACTGCCCTTGGTGGCCGTGAATCTAGTCACACTCTGGTCCAGGCACGGCAGGGCCAGGCGTGCCGGGGGACCTGGCAGGTTGCGGCGGAATGAATGAATGAGTGGGCGAGTGAATGAATGAGCAGATGAATGCGTGGAGAAAGAAGATGTGCCACGCGCCTTGCGTGACACTTCCCATGCAGTCGCCGGGGAGATGCTCGTTCTGGGAGGTGACAGAGAGACTTTCGATTGTCCTTCAGGAATTATTGGGTTGTTTTCATTTTATTCAACAACAAGCATGCGTGATCTCTTTTATTCTTGAAGTTCTACGTAACAACAGGGAAACGCGGTAAACGTCAGGTCCTTCCTCTTTGCTGAGGCGCAGGGGTCGTGGGCGGTCTGGCCATCCAGACCCGTGGCTCCAGCCCCTAATTCGGGGGAGGCGGCCCCTGATATGACATCCTGCACTTGCCCGCAGGCCGGCGCCCATGGGGTGTGGGGACTGTGTTAGGTCTCCCAGCACCGGGTGCCCTGAGGCCGAGCAAACAGTCGCATCTTCAGGGCCCCGACCTGCTCCAGTGCCCAGCCAGGTAGGGACCTGTGCCCAGGGTTAAGGCTCGTCACATTTTGTAAGGGAAGGAATGAACGAAACCCTGACCCCAAGGAGCCCTCTGGTTGCTCACATCACTGTCTCCTGGACACTAACGATGCTAGTTATTAAGAGGGTTGATTTTTTTTTTCCCCTGTAGTCTGACTCTGGGGTCAAGCCTCTGGGAGAGTCTATGCTGCCCATGTAACAGGTTCAGGCCGAGAAAGCGCCCTCAGTGGCGCGTTCCCTTTACCCGGCCAGTTGGAGCGGGTCAAGCCCTCGTCTTCACCGCCCACCCGAGGCCCTCACAGCTTTACGCTAGAGAGCCGTCCGGCACCCTCTCCTCCCCGCTGCGTCCCCCCCCCGCCATAAATTTGTGCCAGGCCACTGCCCACGCTCCTTCTGGGATCCCGGGTAGCTGCCACCAGCGAAGGACAAGGTGTACAGCTCATTTTGGTTTCGGGTCAGTGGAGGGCAAACACAGCGGTGAGTCGGCCGTGGTTTGGAAAAGTAGTTCGCCAGCCCGGTGTCTTGAGACGTCAGCGGGGATCCACAGAATGTTTTAGAGCAAGGTCATGGCACGGTCCGATCTTCAAAGGTAGCAACGGGCCAAGCCCTGAGGCGTGGAATGGGTTTGGGGTACCTCCACAGGAGTGCTCCCATCGCACACGGGTCATGTACCACACTTGCGTTGAGGGCTTGAGGGAGGGCCTTTAAATTGAACGCAGACAAAAGTGACCAGAGCGGAGACCGGAGCTGGTCGGGAAAGGCGGGTTCTCAGCGGGCCCACAACCAGCGGGAGGAGACCGGGATGCCGTGTGTCGGTCGGGAACAGCCCAAGGCAGTGGTTACATTTGCCAACCCTGGCGACGTGTTTTATTGTCATGGCTGGGGAGGCGGGCCGGAGTCACTGGCATTCAGCAGGTGGAAGCCCGGGATGGTGCGGAGCGTCCCACAGAGCACAGGACGTACCCTCGTGACAAAGGATCGTCAGGTGCAAAATGTCACCCTGCCGAAGCCGAGAGACCCTGGGCTGAGGTAACGTCGGGAAGGGGAGGAAGGACGGAACCTTGCCTTCCACCGGAACCAGGGCCTGGGGGAGGAGCTAGACTGGGGCCACACACCAGACCGAGGTGCCTTCAGATTCCTAGGCAGAGGCGGAAATGTTTGTCTAGAGGCCTCGACTAAGAGGGGCGGGGGTCACGGGCCGAGAAACATTCGCTGATGTTGGAGGAAGGATGTGCATCAGAGGAAGGGGGTCCACGGAGGACCATGATGATGGCTGCTACGCCCCAGCGAGCCATGTGGAAGCGTAGCTGACCCGTGATACTGAGGGTCCTTTCCTGCCCTTCTGCTGGGGCCAGCAGACAGCTGAAGGCCTGTGGTGCAAGCCCGTTGTCCATGCTGTGCACGCACTCGCTGGCCAGCCCAAGTGTCTGCAATGCTCCCCCTTGCAGCTAATCAACTCCCACTCTTTCTTTAGCTCTCAGCCAAGGCTGCTTCCTACAGGAAGCACCCCTTGACTGCTAGTCCCGCCCGGGTTGCCTTCTCTCAAAGAACCGTGTGTGTTCATGTTTCTTCTCTCAAAGAACGTGCGATGAATGTCCGTCTCCCCCGTTACCCTAGAAACGTCCCGAGAGCCAGAAGGGCTTCTGAGTTGGCCCATCAGGGTATCTATCTTCAGAGCCCAGCACATAGTAGGTGGCTGGGAAATGTTTTGTAACTTACTACGCTTTGTCCCCGATGCCTAAGAAAGAGTCCTCTTTGCACTGCGTGAACGGCCACACAAGGTGACGAATCCAGACTGGGCCAGGGGACGCTTCTCCAGTCCCGGGAAGGTGGAGGATGAGCGCAGCGGAGTGTTGTCCTGCCTCTCGTAGAAGCCACAGGGCCGGGGGTGACCTGCAGCGCGTGTGGCCGCCGGCCCTGGTGCTGAGCACAACACGTGCTCGCCTTCCAGGAAAGCCACGAGCTGTGCACAGAGAAGGAAGGAGACTGTGCTCTGGGCCGAGCATCCATCTCCAAGCTGCCCCGTCCCTCTGTGCCCGAGAGAGAGGGATGGCATCTCCCTCCTGGAGGAGAAGTCAGGCCTCATACCTTTCATCTAAGTTTCCATCCCTTGGTGAAAGTGTTCAGTTTTCCTTTAGTAAAGCAAGAGTCAGGGTTAGCATTGACCCCTAGGTCTTAAAATCTTCTGGTGTCATCAGCCTCTTTGCTGCCGAGACCCCCCTCCTTGCAAAATTAATTATTTGAAGCGGAACCCAGTGTAACTGCAGCCCGTCGCCCACTCTGGCTGCAAGGTGTCCTTTTCTTCTATTGAATTTAAACGTCCACGAATGTATTTTGATAGATGATGCTTCTCGCTGTCTCTAAGAATTAATGAAGTTCTTAATTCCGTTTTTTCAGCCCTTGGCCAACTGTGGACAATTCTCCATTTTAAGGGAAAGATTGACTTCTTTATTAAGAAACCTAAGTGCCTCGGCGATTCTTTCCTCTTTCCGAGGGTGCTCGCGTCGTACGGCGATTAATTCTTCTCGCGAAGGTACAGGTTGCTGACACTCGGGAATGTCACTCTGGGGCCCGTGAGCCCTGTTCAAGTCATGATTTTTAAAAACGCGTCTGCACCAGTGAGTGCCACGAAGAGCTTCCTTCCCACCGGGCACTCACGGCCGGTTGTATAATTTTCAGAACACGGGCTTGTCCGCAGTCTCCCGGATGTCAGCATTTTGCTGGACGCGTGGGGGGTTCCCTGGCTCACCCTGGAACTGCCCTCTGGCTAAATGACAGGTGCAGCCAGCCAGCCTTTCCTGTGTTCTCACACCGAGGTGCCGTGAACGCGTTTGGGCTTTAAATGCCTCTCGTCCCAGGCTCTCAGAACCCTCTGAAGAGCCTGCGTTCTGCTTCCGAAATTCGGTCTAAGATGCGTTTCCTTAATAGGTAGGTCACTACTGCAGCGGGTGGGTTTGACTTCTTCAGAAGTTTCTTTAATTTTAGCTTCCATATGAAATTTTTAGGCTCATCAAACGGCAGGAAATAGTTGCCGATCCCCTAAATGTTATCATTCCAAACGTCTCAGGAGTGGCAAGGATCTTTTTTCTGTGGCTGTTTTAAGTACTTAAATCGATCTACGTCCCTGTGGAAATGTGAAAAAAGCGTGGATTGGGTACGTCCACTCTGCCAGGAGTTTGGGGGGTTTTTCTCTTACAAACCGTGTTCTCCCCACACCTTGCCCGGTATTCGCGGTAGATAAGAGCCAGATCCTAATCAGAAGGGCTTGCCTTCCCTGAAAATAGGAAGAAATCGTGATTCCCCTTTGCATTCCTTTTACAGTTTCTATTAGAACAAAAATATACCGATGATTTTTTAAAGCTTATTTACTTATTTTGAGATTGAGAGAGAGAGGGCATGTGGGGGAGGGGCAAAGAGAGAGGGGGTGGGAGAGAGTCCCAAGCAGGCTCTGTGCTGACAGGGTCCAGCCCGACATGGGGGCTCGAACTCGCGAACCATGAGATCGTGACCTGAGCTGACGTCAAGAGTCAGATGCTTAACGGATCGCGCCACCCGAGCGCCCCTGAATGATTTTGTTTTATATTCCTCTTCCGGTTTGTAAATATAAATGTATGTGAGTGGCCAAATGTCAGGAACACAGCTGGCTCCATTTCAGCTAAGTTCGGGGACCCCTCCTCAGGTGCAGCGAGGGGCTGAGCCTGGAGCCCCCCCGCTCCTCAGACCCAGGCGAGCGCAGGGTCCCACGGCCTCGCGCCGTGTCCCGTTCAGGACAGCAGGCGCTGAATTCACGGGCAGCGGCCGCACACCCGCGCTGTTTTTGCTGCACTGGCCCCTTTGCCTGCACCGCCCCCCTCCTGGCTTTCTTGCTGAGGTCCCCGGGCCCCCGGAGGCTTCCGTACGGTCACTGGTCTCCCCAGTGGTCTGCGGGTGTCCCCGGTTGCGTGCGGACGTCACAGGCATCGAACGGGGCGGTGAACGCAGCATGCGCGGGCACACCGGTCTTTACTCCACCTCCAACAGCCCCCAGAAGCGGGTGGACATTCCGTCCTCATTGGGACACAAGCAGTGGAAGCTCGGGAGGCCAGACGCACCGGGTCTACAGTCGGTTGGACTCGCTGCCTCAGATCTCCGCACAGCCCCTCGGCAGGAGTGCGGGGACCTTGGACGCTCGTGTCCCGGAGAGACTTGGAGACTTGCTCAAAGGTCCGATCACTTATGTTTCCGGGTGGGTCAGATGGGACAGCGGGAGCTTCCTCGGACAGATACCACAGCCAAACACATGCACACCAGCCTTCTGGAGAAGGCTGTGGTCGTGGTAATGCTAAAACGTCCGTATTTGTTGAGCACGTGACGTGTGCCGGACCCCAGAGAGGGCGCCTGTTAGGAAGGTGACCGTGCACATCCCACAGCGCCACGGGGTGACCAGCCACTCCCTTTGCCGGGCATTCCGGGGTTGGCCGGCACGCGGGGGGTTCAGCGTGAGGCTGAACAGTCTTGGGCAAAGCGGGGCAAAGTGGTCACCCCACGCATCACCCTGGGGTAAAGGCAGACGTCTCTCGTTCTGTAAGTGGAAACCCCATGGCTCAGAAAGCGAGGCCAGCAGCCCAGTTCTTCGTCTGGTAGGAAGACCAAGGCAGGTCAGACCCCACATCCTCACGCCCTGACGGCAGTGCCCAGGTCACGGCCGTGAGAGGCAATCCTTCCATAGCTGAAGGCTCAAGGGCATCCATGTGACCAACATCTTAAGAAAGATTCAAGTGCAAATTGGAGATCCCTATTCCCTTTTGAAAAGGAAATGGTAAAAATCAGAAAATGATTTTTTAAATTTATTTAAAACATTTTTTTTCAGTTTATTTATTTTCAGAGAGACTGAGACAGCACAGGTAGGGGAGGTGCAGGGAGACAGGGAGAGAAAGAGAACCCCAAGCAGGCTCTGAACTCTCAGTGCAAAGCCCCTCACAAAACCATGAGATCACGACTGGAACTGAAACCGAGAGTTGGACCCTTAACCGACTGAGCCACCCAGGCGCCCCCAGAAAATTATTTTTAAACAAAGTTTCATGCCTAAAGGTACACAAGCTTGTACTGTTGGAAATCAGGCTTTCGGTGGCAAAGGAACAGACACTCCCAGGGCAAGGTCAGGCCAGCGGCACGGTTCCTTTACAGCCTTGAGTCTGTCGACGCTGACGGTCGGTCGTCTGTCGCCCTGTTGTGTGAGGAGTGCATGATGCAAGAATATTCCTCAGTTGACTTTTTAAAGACAAATTAGTTAATTTGTCTGTTTCTTTATACAGGATAAAAAGCAATTCCAGCCATGATCCAAAACAGTCGATCAAGTTAAAACTTAGAAGTGCATGTAAGCTTTAAATGTATACACCTTGAGTGGCGCCTGGGGGGCCCAGTCGGTGAAGCGTCCGAGTTCAGCTCAGGTCATGATCTCGCAGTTCATGGGTTCGAGCCCCACGTCGGGCTGACAGCTCAGAGCCCGGAGCCTGCTTCGGATTCTGTGTCTCCTTCTGTCTCTGCCCCTCCCCGACTTGCACTCTGTCTCTCTCTGTCTCTCAAAAATGAATCAATGTTAAAAAAAATTTTTTTTAAATGTATACGCCTCAGAT
This sequence comes from Felis catus, assembly GCF_018350175.1. Taxonomy (NCBI): domain Eukaryota; kingdom Metazoa; phylum Chordata; class Mammalia; order Carnivora; family Felidae; genus Felis; species Felis catus. Next base: position 83,142,632 of record NC_058378.1, read on the forward strand.
TCCCACAAAGTGACCCAGCTGTGTAACCAGCACCGGAGCGAAGGAATGCCGCGTGCCCAGCCCCCACTCCAGCCTCCTGGTGCTCTCTTCCAGGCCCTTCCAGGGGCATCTACTGTCCCCACTTCTAACACCATACATTTCATTCCGTTTGTCTGCTTTTGAACTCTGCGTAAATGGAATCATGGAGTGTGTAAAGTCTGTTTTGTATTAAGGTTTCTTGAATACCGACGATACACGAGGAGCTGTGTAGATCTTCGATGAATGTCAATGGCTTGGCTTTGAGTGCATCCCAGTATGCTCTTATGGAAGCCTGTGTGTCCCGTATGGGTCACAGAGGTGTCTGAGTAGGCCAGTCCTAGAAGACCACACTCCGCCGATGACCGGCTCACCCGTGCTGTGCGTGCTCGGGAAGGCATTGCCACTGGGTAAATCAACCATGTAAGCCTCACCGTAATGGAGTTCAGCAGAGTCATGCGGCCTCTGTGTTGGGGGGTCTTGTGAATGCTGAGGTCCTGTGCACTCTGGGCTCGAGCAAACAAGTCAGGACAAGAAAGAGAAGTCGCAAGTAGGTGTGAGGGGAGGTAGGTTTTCCAAAGTCACCTTCCCCGGCAGCCACCGGCGGGGACCTGATGTGAAGGCACAGCTGTCTCAACAGACGGTCCCCTTCCAGCCCTGGGCTCTGCCCAACAACATGCTTGTCCATCCTGGCCACCGATGAATCCTGCCTCTAACGTCCTGGGAGCCCTCGGCCGGTGCCCGGAAGCTTCCGCCGTTTCCGGCCTGCAGGCTGGCATGACCCTTGTTTTGTCTTGATACACTGTGCTTTTCATCCCCGTGCTAGCTGAATGACTGAGCTCCGGGTTCTTCCTCATCACCCCCGGTGTTCTACTCCGTGAACGTGGAATCATAATAACGGGGCGGTTACAAGCATTCAATTAAAAATACTTTGTGGGAGCACCTTGCACAAGTAGGCATCCGATAAATACCAGCTCCCTTTCCCTGGAGATAAGATGTGATTGCAACTGTGCCTTAAAATTCGGTCCGAAGCTTCCTGGCTGACGAGGCAAAAATGAAAACACAATGGCTTGTATTGTTCTGGTCAGATTAAAAGAATGTTCCCAGTTTTTCAGGAAATATAAACACTTTCCTGGAGCTAGATTCGAAGGCAACTCTCTTTTGAAAGCCTAAGTAATTCAGTTGATGGGGTTTGCGACCATTTTTTTTCCGCCAGGAGATGAAGAAATCACCTTTTTATCTCCATAGCATGTATGAATCCCTTAATTAAAAAATACTTTCCTGAGGCCATAAATTAAGTATGGAGAACTAATGTGTTGCCATTCGGATTGAGTGAGTTCTCTTTCTCTGTTTCTTTACAACGTAGAACAAAAGGGCATAGGGTCTGGGGTGACAGGAGGGAGTCCTTCCTTTGCTTGTTTTTGACGCCCCCGATGGCTCGCATGTGTCTGTGAGGATGGAGGTGATGTACATGCAAGTGTCCTGTGGCATCGGCATCTGTAGAGGAAGGGATCAGGCTGGGAGCCTTTTCTGCTATCAAATCACATGTCTGTAGGATCAGTGTGAGTGTAAAGTCTGATTAATCAAAAGCCGAGTGAGCTGTTGACACTCGCCGTGGGTGCTTTGTGCAACGGTGCTCTTTCTGGTTTGTGAGCGCAGAGTTTTGCTCCAAAGGCTCATGGGGGTCGGATCCAGAGCCCGGAGCCTTGTGGGGCTGCCCGAGTTAGGGAGGCATGGCGGTCTCTTCTCTTCACCTGCCTGGAAACTTCAGAATTTGGATGGGTTTGCAACTTCGACATGAATGATCAAAGCATTTCAGTTTTTTGTTCTTTTTTTAATGTTTTTTTTTAAAGTGATTTTTGAGAGAGAGAGAGAGAGACAGAGTATGAGCTGGGGAGGGGCAGAGAGAGAGGGAGACACAGAATCTGAAGCAGGCTCCAGGCTCTGAGCTGTCAGCACAGAGCGTGACGTGGGGCTCGAACTCATGAACCATGAGATCATGACCTGAGCCGAAGTCGGAAGCTCAACCGACTGAGCCACCCACGTGCCCCAGTTATTTGCTTTTTCATAGAGGAACTACACACACACACACACACACACACACACACACACACACACAAAGAATAGCATGTAACCAAGGTGTTTCCCCAGCTCTCAATGGCCAGGAAATTCAGCACACACAAAGTCCAGGGAGATGTGAAGGGTAGGGGGCCACTTCACAAAGGGGCTCTTGGGGACCCTGTCCTCCAAGGGCCTTCAGGAACCCAGCTGTTACAGGGCACCCAGAGTACCCTGGGCCTCAGAGCTGGCCCTTGAGATGGAAGGACAGTGAGGGACCCCATCACAACAACCATCTCTTTGCAAATGAAAGGTCTGCATTTGCAGAATTCCTTGGAACCAGAGCAAGCTCTCCTCCTGGTCTCTGACCACCCAGGGCTGGATTTCCACCCTTTAAAGCTGCTGATCTTTTGTACCCTCATTGCCTGTCCCCGCCCCCTCACCGGCCGGTGGGGGCGGGTCCCCTCACCACCATCCACAACTGATCTGTTGTACTTTGTTGTACAAATGCATCAAACGTAGCAGACATTCCATAAATATCGTCTGTCACCCAATTACATATTATATAGCTTCAGATGCAAGGATGTCGCCCGCAAACTCTTTATTCTACACTCAAAAGCTTGATTATTCTAACTATTCTTTCATTAACCCCACAGTGGGCTAAGTTTACCACTGGACGCTGAAGTTTTCATTATAGCTGCTTTTGTGAACATTTTCCCCTCGTTGCTGAAGATTTTAGGCGGATGACGTTCCTGTTCTTCTTAGAGGAATCGTGTGTTGGAGAAAGGACGTTTCATTTTAATTATGAATATTATGAATAATTAGTCACTTTAGAAATAAACCATTCTCCCCCCCCCACCCCACCCCTGGTGAAATTTATCTGGGGCTAGTGGTTGGATAGATAGGTTTCTATGTCATTAAAACTAATTGCGGTATAGCAAAAGCAACTGAGTCATCATCCTGTCCCCTATCTGTGACAAAAGCATGGAGGGCTCACCATCTAACACACAGCAGCGAAGAGCTCTGTGTCCCTTGTCACACGCGGAGGGCCTGCCAGTATGTCACACAGAACTGGAGTGTCACAGAGATTGCCCGTCTGGCACGAGCTGTGGGCTCTGTTCGCCTTGCTGATGTGGCACTCACCACACCTCTGGGCATGTGCAGACATTCGCACCCCACTGACGTCCGCCATACAGAGGGACCCTCGTGGGCACGGGGAGTCCCGCCCAGGCCGAGGGACCGGGGAACGGTTGGAGCACAGGTCTTGCAATAACAGACTTGGGGTGGGAACAAGGATTGACGTGAGCTTCAAGGATGTCACCTCCGTCGTTGGAGTTTCTGTGTCCTCTCTGTGAGGTGGGGAGGGCCATTCCCAGCCCCGCCCCCCTCCCGTGACAAGGGCTTGGAGATGATTGTCCGCCTGGTGCGTGTGGCAGGAGAGCCCGTGTGCGGTAGCCGTGGCCTTGCTGTCGTCATGGATACGGTGGGTTTCGGTTCTCTTGACGGAATGAGCACCTGGGTACCGAGGTTCCCATCCAGTCGTGAGGCGAATGCAAGGTGATTCTCGGGCCAACCCTCAAGAGCCCGTGATTTCCAGTTTGGTCGAAGCGGAAGGGCACTTGTCGGAAATACGGTGGCTCTGGAATGAGACTCCCAGCTCTCAACTGGCCAGAGATGTGGGCCAGGAGGGCGGGTGTCTCCGGAAGGCTGGCCGGGACCCCTGCTGGGATGGCCAGACCGTGGGGTTTCCATCAGTGCTCACTTAGGCTCCTGCCGAGTGCAGATGTCCAGCTCCGTGCAGTTTTCCCAAACTCACCTTCCAGAGATCTTACCTTTGAGATCGGGGCAGAAACCAGCCCTGCTTTCAATGAGCCAGACTTCCTTTGCATTTGCTCGTGAACCTTAGACCTGAGTTTAGGGTTAGGTGGAAAATAACATCTCGGGGTCCTCCCAGGACACACCAGATAAACTGTTGGCTTTTTAAGGAAATGGCGCGTTTAAACAACTTTTTTTTTAATATTCATTTATTATTTTTGAGAGAGAGAGAGAGAGAGAGAGAGAGAGAGTGTGAGTGGGGGAGGGGCAGAGAGAGAGGGAGACACAGAATCCGAAGCAGGCTGCAGGCTCCAAGCTGTCGGCCCAGAGCCCGACGCGGGGCTCGAACTCACGAGCCGTGAGATCATGACCTGAGCCGAAGTTGGACGCTCAACTGACTGGGCCACCCGGGCGGCCCAGGAAGTGGTGCTTCTTGACCATGAGGAAGCTTCACTGCAAGTGTCCTTCCTCTGGTCGCTGGGTCATGACCGCTTCCTCCACCGTGGTCCTGGGGGAGCACTCCTCTGCACACAGCTTGTCTCCCGAGGGGGAAGTAACTTCTGGCCTGGGCACCAGGAGTATGGGGTTTTCCTAATGTTGGGGGCATTCTCGCCCAGGGGCGGAAGGCACGCATCCTGCTGGGTTTTGTTTCAGGCCCTCGCTCTTCCTGGGCACTCGACTTCCTGCAACTTGCTTCAAGCTCCTTGTGAGGATAGATGGGCTCCCGTGTGAGGAATGTCCAGTGTTGTGCCTTCGGATCGTCAGTGCCATTCTGACCCCTGTGCTGTGGCCCCACCCCCCTGCCATCCCCAGGGGACGGCCCTGGACTTTCTGTCCTTACCAGAACTGCCCCTTCTCTGGACCTCACCGTCTCTCGTTCACGGTTCGCAAGCTCGCTCATACGATGCTGTGTCCTCTGACCATCATCTGAAGCTGCCCGTGACCTCCTGTGTAGAGGCCTGCCCAAGGTCACCCACCCTTCCACTGCGATGGTGTGCAGGGCCCTGGCCCGGGGAACACACGCTGGGTCTCCCTCCCTCCCTTCGGACTTGGGCTACAGGACAGACCACCAGCCACGCACGAGGCAGGTGAGGCCCCAGGGGTCCCTGCAAAGTGTGCAGACATCCTAGTTTGGCTCTCCCTCCAGCCTCTGACATCTCCACATTGGCCCAAATGCCTGCCCCTACGCAGGCTGTTTGCGGAAGCAACTCAATCCCGTGCACTTTAAGATGATTCCGTGAGCCGTAAAGAAAAAAACAGACAACGAAAACTTTTTCCTGAGAACGACGGACGCACTGCCTCCCCGTGGAAGAGGAGGGCTGACCTTTCTAGGTAGACCTTTCTAGGTCCGACATCACACTTCTGTTACGGCGCATTGTTCCAGAATGGGGTGCGGCATATTTGTGCTATAATGCTGTTCTTGTTTCCAAGTGAATACTGCAGTGTTCTTCGATGTGGAGGAGGGATTCATTACAAGTTCACAGAACTTTCTCAGTGGCGGCAGCGGGGGGGAGATAGGTGCTTGTCCTCAGCAGAGTATGTGGGGAGCTTGGAGACAGTTTTGTTAATAGCTCAGTGATGTATGAAGTCTCCAAAAGCTCACCTTTCGTTATGAACTCGGCACTAGATGGAGATACTTAGTCTTTCTACTTTAAGATGCTACATTGATGCTTAAGGTAGTCTTTGCCACCTCACATTGTTTAAAATTTTTTTTAATGTTGATTTGTTTTTGAGACAGAGAGACAGAGAGAGAGAGAGAAAGACAGAGAGAGAGAGAGAAAGACAGAGAGAGAGAGAGAGAGAGAGAGAGAGAGAGAGCGGGGGAGGGGCAGAGAGAGAGGGAGGCACAGAATCCGAAGCAGGCTCCAGGCTTCAAGCTGTCAGAGCTGAGCCCGACGTGGGGCTTGAACCTACGAACCCACAAGATCGTGACCTGAGCCGAAGTCAGACGCTTAACCGACTGAGCCCCCCAGGCGCCCCATCACCGTGTTTTAAAACTAGACTTTGCTCTGCACACGTTACATGGATTCTTAGTACTGACCTGGTTTAATGGGTCAGATCTGACAGTTTGGTTGGGGGAAGTTATTAAACTAAAATATTTCAGGGTTTTGGTGTGTTTTTTGAAATTTTTTGTTGTTCTTTCTTTTTGTCGTTATTTGGGCAAAATGACTGGTTGATGAACAGATCTTTCCTCACTTGGTTTACTACTTTTCAAAGTCTTTTTTGGGGGGGAGGGCCACCTGGGTGGCTCAGTCAGTTAAGCATCTGACTTCGGCTCAGGTCATGATCTCGCGGTCCGTGAGTTCGAGCCCCGCGTCGGGCTCTGTGCTGACAGCTCAGAGCCTGGAGCCCGCTTCGGATTCTGTGTCTCCCTCTCTCTCCCCTCCCCTTCCCCACTCATGCTCTGTCTCTCTCTCTCTCTCTCTCTCGCTCGCTCTCTCTCTCAAAAAGAAATAAACATTGCAAACAAAATTAAAAAAAAAAAAGTCTTTCTTAGGGATAGCTAACATCTTTTCTGCTCCGGATATCAGGTTCCTGGAAAAGAATTGTGCCATTTTTAGAGTGGTTCTTCTCCTTTTATTACGATGCTAATATATTTTTTGAGTCTCTCAGCAGCCTCCTCTGGTGTCTGTGCGGGATGCCCACATAACTCACTTCCTGGGAACTTTGAGACTAGGACCCCGTCTTGAGGAATGGCCACCCCGTTACCCAGGCCCCCAAGTCAGGCCTAGGTCTCCCTTGATTTCTTCCTGCCTCTGCATTCTGTAAGACTGGTGGGCTCAGCCCCCTTGATCTTTAAATAGCCGCCCATCCCCAACTCCATCCCTCCTGCCGCCGCCCCAGGGGCACCTCCCCCTCCCTCACCTGGACTCAGAGTGGCCTCCATATTTGTTCACGGATCCACTGTCCACGCTCAGTCTTTCTCCCCTCTGCAGCCACCACAGTGGCCTTCCTATTGGCAGAGAGAGGGATGTCCAGGCTTACAGCCGTCTGCAGCCCCCTTGCAGCTTCTGCCCGAATCCAAACGCCTTTGCAGCATCCCAGGCCCAGCACACCTCACATTCCAGACCTGTACTTGTGATGTATTGGATATCTTCTGTATACCGAGTTCAGCGCCGGGTCCCTCGTGTGGATTGCCTCTCTTATTTGCCCAGCACGGTGAGGATTATTATTCCTATTTCCCAGGTGAGGAGGGTAAGGCTCAAAAAGGTTAAGTGACTTGTTCCAAGTTCAAAGCCAGGGTTTAAATTATTTGCCATTTCCAGAATGTTCCATGTACTCTCTGGCTTCCCTGTCTGCCTGGGAATCTCATTCCTGAGAAAGATGCCCTGACTTTGGCCAAACACAGGTTAGATTCCACCGCTTCCACGTTTCAAAGCCCCCAGGCTGGCTGTGGTCACAGAACTCACCCCTGCATATCAGTGATCTGATTATAAGCCAGTCTTTCGGAATTCCAGAGGGGGTGACCTAGAGCTCCTATGCTTGTGTTTTGTTTGTCTGTGTGTCTGTTTTGATCCCTAGACCTTCTGCATTTGGCACAGCACAAGCCCATAGAAGATACCCCACGAACGGTAGCCACCGGTGTAAGTGCATTTATTCATTGACCCAAGTGGTATTTTCTGAGTTGCTGATATGTGCGTAGAATTGTTCACGTAAGAAGTTCAAGGTAGAGATGACAGGATTTCCCAGCAGAAAGCACCAAACTAGCTATGGGTTATGTATCTTTGGGTGAGTGTGTGCACCTTGCTGTTGTCATGGGTAACCTTCGGTGGACTGTGCCTCTCCTGTGGAGCAGGAAGACCGAGGCGGATGGGGCAGTGGAGGACGGCGGCCAGGAGGGACAAACTCAGGGGAGCCCGGAGGCTTGGACGAGGTTTCGAGGACGGTGTGGGTATGATGAGCTCCTGGCTGTTTGGGCTGAGATGGAAAGCTTTCTGGGCCGGGGCAGCGTGAGGAGAGTGGGGGACGGGGAGACCACGATGTGTCTGGATGGAGGACAGTAGAAACAGTTTCGTGTGGGTGAGGCGTCTCTGGAAGGTTCCTGCTCCAGACACCGTGGAGAGGAAGCACCATGTGACTTTGGTGGGGCTGCAAAAGGGGGATTTGATGTTAGAAGTGGGAAGGGGCCCCCTGGAGAGGGAGGGTGCCCGTGCCCGTGAACCGCGTGTGGGTGGCTTGCTGGGGCTCTTCCCCGGAAACTTCCAAGCTCTGTGACGCTCTCCAGACGGTGGTTTTCCGGCACATTCCCCCCTTCCAGTCCCTACCAGTCTGATCGGAAAAACGCTCTTCTCTCTATTCGTAACGGTAGCTATTCTTATATGATAATAAAACTGTGTTTGTTAACACTGGTGAACTGGCATGTTTTGCTGGTCCCTTTGCCATTTGTATAGGACGGGTAGTAGCTGGCATTTTAATTAACAGCAACAATAGATAATTTAAAATTAAGAAGCACGTTATAAGTTGCCTCTCATTCTGGGTCCACGGGAATAATGGGCCTCCTGAAGAGTTATTTAACGCTACGGCTCATCCCTTACTCTGCCTTGGGAAATCTCGCCTTGCCCAGGCCTCCGCAGCTGCTGTTCACAGCTGAGCGTGAGGGTCATCAGCCAAAGCCTTGGCGGTTAAGGCTGATCACAAGCCTGGGGCCCCTTGGTGAAAGGCAGGGGCTTCCAAACTGGCATTCTAAAAATTAGCACCTGCAAACATCCGTTAAAGATCCAGATATTAGAGATAAATCGTTTTCTTTGAGGCTTACCGGACCTTAATTAGACCAAGAACGACATCTTTTGAATCCGATCTGGTATTCAGTTGCCATTAGCATCGTGCACCCAGTAAGCCCATCGGCAGTACCTTTCACAGGCTGGAGGCAGGGGGAGGAGGGAAACAGGCCTTGCTTTCAGGGAGCCCTGCGGACTCCATCCACCCTGCCCGAGACAGGGGAAACAGCGTCAGGTCACATGCGATCAAGGCTCTGGCAGCGGAGAGCGAGAAGCACGGGGCCCGCAGGGGAGGCAGTGCTCGGATGAGGTTCGCTCCCTCTCTGAGCTGGTTCTCAGTCCCACCTTCTTCCCTGCCTCGCCCAGCTGGCGGACACATTTAGTCGTGTTCAGAGGTGGTCTGTGGAACTCTCCATTCTCTGCCGGCACCTGGCAGATACACCTGGCCTCTAGCACCGACTTGAGGGTCCAACTCGACCTACAGCATCACCTGGATGATGAGGATGGTCCTCAGACATGCCTGGGCAGGTGTAGGTCTATCGTCCCTGTGTCTTCGGTCCTCCTTCCGAATACCGTGAAATTCATCCGCCCATTCAGTGTGGATGCCTCCCCTGGGCCAGTCACGGCTCTTAGCGCGTGGGCTATTCCTCTCCGCGTTCGCTAGGAAAGACACGGCCTTGCATGTGCACCATCGAAGGATACCTCTAAGCTCGTGAGGACCCCAAAACAGGCCCAGAGAGCCACCGGGGTTGGCTGGTCTCCATTTTCCCACTGGTGGTTAATTTATATTTCAGTCCTTTTATTGCCAGTAAGCAAGCGGTAGTGGAAAAAGGAAAGTGATTGGATTAACCTACTGATTTTTTTTTTTTTTCCTGCAAACTGGAAAAAAAAGATGCCGATGTTTGCTGTTTCTAGGCAGCAAGCCCGGACCCGACGTGAGGAGCCCGGGTTTCCCTGGGTGCAGAGCCCATTTCACAGACCAGAACCCTGGGGTCCACATGGGCGGGGAAGGGAACTGGTCAGCATTGTCTGGGAACGTGGCTGAGCATGACTTGGTTTACTGTATCCACATGGGGTGGGATGGTGGGGGGGGGTCAGGAGCCAGCAGCCAGGGAATGAGAGGTCTCTGGGGCCAAGGCTCAAGGTGAGACCCTGTTTCGTGTGAAGAAAATGGCGGAGTAAGGCAGCTCAGTGTGTGACTAAAATCGGAGCGACGGAGGGGCACACTCACAGATGACCCCATTATGACGTAGCAGGCCTCGTGGAGGCTGAACCATTGCCACCTGCTGACAAGCCAAGGGCTCCCGGGTGTTCTCCATCTATTAGAAATTTTCATTCGTACACGATTGCAGAATAGAAACGGCCATCATTTATAGAGCAGGGATCATGTGGGTTTGAGAGGCCAGTACATTTCCACCAAGAGCGACTTTTTTCCCTCATGAAATTTTTTGAGGGAAAATGCGACATCCGTACCTCCCACACCTGGGGAGCCGGGAGCCCTGGGTAATGTCCCCCCCACCCCCGGGGGAAGCTGGACCCCTGGTGTCAGGACTGGATTTTGGACGCGGGTGGGAGTGAGCATCCAGGGGGAAGCGGGGGGCTCAGAGGCTGAGTCTCAGACGCCTGTTTTGGTCCCTCGGATTCTTCCAGGTGGGCTGGCTGGGGGAGGGGAGGGCGTGTGGGAACAGGTGTATTTGGGGAGCCCTGTCTCCTCAAAATCCGATGCTTCCGTGCTCAAAATCCGCACAGTTAGAGAAAAAGAGGTTCGTGGAAGCAGACGCGCATGAGGGCAGTCAACCTACCACCCGGTGCTGGCTAGGGGGTGAGTGGAGGAGGGGAGGGAGGGTCCCAAGACGAGCACCTTCCTCTCGCCTTCAGGGCCCAGGTAGAGGCTGAGCGTGCTGTGGGCGCCCGGCCCTGCTCAGAGCCCCAGCTGGGCCACACAGCTGTAGAATGACCTGGGGACGTGCACAAACCCCACAGCCCGGGTAAGCTCCACAGTCCAGGCAGAGAGCCCTTTTGTCTTTAAGTCCTTCGTGCAGCTGGTTTAGTTCCCTGGGAGCTCCAGGAAGCCTATGCCCAGGTCCCGAGTCCCACTGCACCGCCTGGTCGTGGGATGCCCGGTGGCAAGTTGCTTAATCTCTCTGGGCCTCAGTCTTCCCATCTGCAAAGTAGGTCTAAACCAGACTCTTTATGGGGGCATTGAGAGACTTCAGTGATCCCTGTGTGCACTTGACGGGATCTCTGGTGTGGACTACCTGTCATTACAGTGGACACTTTCTCCAAGGATGTTTGCACACTGTCCTAGCCCTCGAGCACAAGAACCTTCACAAAGATGCTACTTCTGGGGCAAAGGCTTTTAAAGTATGACATTGATGAATGTCACTATTTGAGAATCGTTTGTGCCGAATGCAAGAGGTGGGCCGGTGAAGAGGTGGGCAGAAGGACCAGGTGCCATCCCGCACCTGCCACAGCCAGGTTCGTGCTGGCTCCGGGCAGAGGGAGGGGCGCGTGCCTGTTCTAGACCTGCGCACGTGGCCCGTGGGAGGGGAGCACAGGCGGGGCCACCCTCCAGGCTGGGGCTGGGAGAGCACCCTGTGCCTCAGAAGGAAACAAAAAGTCCTGTGTTCCCACAGGATAATGGCAGAGAGGAGCATGGATGTTCAGAAGCCAGCAGCCGTTTGAACTTGTCAATATGGAGTCATTGGCTTGCTAATGGGCATAGTTTTCCAATCCAGAGAGGCCCCTCCCCCAACTGGAGTAATTAGGGAGGTGCCCTTCTGTGTACTTGGGAGACTGGGGATCCAGCTTCAGAAACAGTGTCAAGAAGCAGGCAGGGACGCACGTGGGTCTTTGCTGAGCAGCTGTCCCTGAATCATTTTTAAAATTTGCCGGATATTTAGAAGTCCAGCTCGTTGGTCACAGATTGGCAAAACGGGTTGGGAAGACAGATCTTTTCTCCAGCCTTAGCAACACTGTTTGAAGGACCCCTGCTCTCACCTCTTCAAGGCGGCTTGCTGTGGGGAGGGCAGAATATCATGGATTCTCCCCAGCTCGTCATTCAGGGAGGTTTCCCGCCTCGGGTGAGGTCAGCAGCCCTACTCAGCCTCTCTTTTGTAGGTTACAAAATACAGAAATTAACAGCTCTGTGGATGCCTGGAAGGTAGGCAAGGAGACCGTGATACTTGTCAGCGTCTGATCTCAGGGAGAATCTGCAGCCCAGGTGATTCGGCAGCGTTTTGCACGGTGTCCCATCGCGTGAGTTGCCGCGTGGAGGCAGAGTGCACTTGTTCCTTGATGGGATGAGGAGGCAGCCGACGTGCCACGGGCAGGGCGCCCTGCACTTGCGCTGCTCACCGCATATGTGATGCGGTTTCCGTCGTTTGCTCCTTTGTAAGTGGATTTTAGGCTCTTTGGGCAACCGCCTAAATGGATTGCCCTACTCCTCATCTTGAGAGTCGCTGTGCCTGAGGGTGAGCGACACTGCCGCTGTGCCAAGTGCTCTGACAGCTGATCGATTGGGACAACTCCGTGTCTCCGGAAACCCTGGGATCCAGGAGAATGCGGCCAGGGTGGCAGTCTTCTCTGTGGGGTGTGACCACGCTGATAAGACTGCGGCAAGCCCAGATTCATGGTATTTGATTGCATGAGTTTGCTTTTTTGTTTGTGTGCCCTTGCTTTGCAAAATTTCATAAAAGTTCACAATTTAGATAGACTATACACGTGGAAATACAAACGGAAACATTGTCTTTTTTTAATGTTTATTTTTGAGAGAGAGAGAAAGAGAGAGAGCGCAACTGGGGGAGGGGCAGAGAGAGAGGGAGACACGGAATCTGAAGCAGGTTCCAGGTTCTGAGCTCTCAGCACAGAGCCCGACGCGGGGCTCGGACTCACAGACCTCGAGATCGTGACCTGAGCCGAAGTCAGAGGCTCAACCTGCTGAGCCAGCCAGGCACCCCTGCATCCAACTTGCTTTGAAAGGCTGCTGCCCACCGGCCCACGTGAAAGAGTAGCTTGTAAATACACCCTCAGCAACACACAGGCCGCCCACTTGGATGTTTAGGATGCTTCGGGCCAAGGGTGCGTGTGCAAAAGACATTTTATTTTTCTCTGAGTTTAAGATTGTCCGGCTCCGTCCCTCTCAGAGCTGGACAAAGTCAGCATAATTCCACCTTCTTCCCTAAATGAAGCAGCCCCGGCAGATGGAGTCTAAACGTCATAGTTTTATTTTCTTCTTTGTGAGGTTTGGATACACGGTAACGTTGCTGGGTCTTTCCATATCTCGTGAGCGATCAGGACCGAGCCCTGCAGCCTGGGGCCACTTCCTGCCGGCGTGCCCGCCCTCCTGACCTCGCCCGCCCAGCTCCCCCCCTTCTCGGTGGATTTCCCCTGTTCCGCGTCCTCACACCACCTCTTTCCCAGGGTCTAGCTTGGCAGGCGTCCTCCGCCTCTGTGCCCTGGAAGCAGAGTGGCCGCGTCTGGACGCCCCAGGGACAGACCTCCACACTTGCGTGGTCACGCTGGCTCAGGCTTCCCACAGAAGCACGTCTCCCCCTCCTCCCTCCCCCGCCCGGGACGTGTGCGGCCAGCCTGAGCCTTTCCAGGTCTTCCGCACACAGACCTCGGCTCAGCTTTCCCTGGGGGCTCGGAGGGATTTGAGGGAGTTGCTTGTGGCAGTGTTGTGCCCCACCGATGCCTTTCACGGGTCCTCCTGCTGGCAGCTGGTGGTAGACGCCAGGAATGTAAAGAAAAGGCCGACTGTCCCTGCCCTGAAAGAGTCATGGCTTCGTTGGCGGGGGGGTTGGGGATGGAGACACAGAAAAAAAAACCAACGGCCAGCGAACAAAGGTAAATGAACTCCAGGGTAAGCTGGATTTGCCCGTGCGGCCCAGCCAAGAGTGGTCTCAGCAGCCCTGGGTTAGCCTCCCTGCCTCCCTGCTCTGTGTGACATTGGTCAAGGGGCTCGCCGAGCCTCCGTGTCCCCTTCTTCCAAATGGGACTCGCCTGGCCTGTTTCGTGGGACTGGCTCTGGGCTGCGGGAGAGACACCGTGAGCGGCCCTGGACGGGATCCAAAATCCAATGGCTGCTCTCCGTCCCCTGTTTGGAGGGTGGCACCATTCCTGCCACGACCAGAAAGGTTTCCGGGTGTGGAATGATGCCATGCAAACAGCTCAGAGACACCCTCCTGGCGAGAGGAGCAGCTCTGCTCCCGCGAACCGACCTCCCCCACCCCCAGCTTTAAATGAGCTTGTTTCATCTTTTCAGACCTTGTGCTCCGTATTAGAATTGCAGTCTGCATCAGGGCCTTAGGCTGAAGGAAGTGTTCGTGTGCCGAGGGTTGACTGGAGAGAGAGGGTATTCTGGTTGCTTGGGTTTTGTTCTAATTCTGTTCTTTGAGAAACTGATAGTTGTGGTTTTGTGCTATGAAGTGTGTGATCTATTTGACCAGCCCACAGTTCCGTGTATCCTTGCTTAGTTTAAAAACTAAAACAGCATGAGTTCAAAGCTGAATTCAAAATGGTTGTGTGTGTTTTTGGTTGGTATGTAGTCAATTATGCTTATTCATTTGTTTAACCATTGTTGGGCAGGGTCCCCACCTGGTTCTACACACTCTTGGCTTTTCTCCCTTGTGGTTTTCAGTGTGGTTTGACTCAAGCCTGCACCTTTGCTTCTGCATATCATTGGGTTTTATTTTATGGTAAAATGACTGAACATTACATTGGGAGGTAGTTTTGAGCATTTCTAACGAAGGCTGAAGCGTCAAGGGCCCTTTCTGCTCCTGGCTTCTCACCATGCTTGGCCCCAGACAAACACACACGTCTCTCTCCCCAGCATTTTCCCAGGCTCTCTTAGGGGATTGGAAGGAGTGGACTCTTACAATTATTCTTACGAAAAGCGGTTCCCCTCACCTCCCATGATCACCAGCGGCCCAACAATCAGTGCCTCCCTCACCTTCCCTCCATTCACTTTGTGTTACGTCGGGCCCTGCTGCACTCTGGGAACTCTGTGACTTTATATGTTACCCAACAGACTGGTTCCCAGTTGATTTTTGGTGGATTCTTTGGAATTTTCTATGTGGATGCTCATGTCATCTGAGAATGCTGAAGTCTTACGGTTTTTTTCTTTCCAGTTTCAATGTCTTTTATTTCTTTTTCTTGCCTTATTACATTGACCAGTACAATGTCAAATATGAGTGGTGAATGTGGACATTCTTGCCTTGTTCCCAGTATTAGTGAGGAAGCATTCAGTCTTCCCTACTGAAGATCACATTAGCTGTAGACTTGCCCAAGTAGATTTAAAATTCCTTAGTATTAGGAGAACTATTTCTTCTGCTTTTTTTTTTTACTTCAACCTACTTCCCGGGTCAGCTTCTTAATTCCTGCAACAACTTGTTATGATTGTGTGCTGGAGAGTGCTGTCTTTGGTGTAAAATATCTAGCTTGGCCATGACTAAGATAAGAAGTATTCTATTTTGGTGGAAGACACCGGGCACCGCATTAGCTACTTAAAAATAGTGGCGATCGAAACATCTAACGGCACAGATGCATGGTGACAACTCTTCATGGTCTCTAGCTCCAGCGTGAGGCTTCCCTACTAGCCGCTCACACAAGAACCCGAGGGCCACGGCCACGGACCCGAGGGCCAGCTGAGGAGTGGATAGACAGAGCACGGTATATGGTATATGGGAAATGAAAGAGTGTTCGTCCCCAGGAAGGAACAAAGGACTGGTACATGTTCCAACATGGACGGACCTCAAAAATGTACTAAGTAAAAGCAGCAAATCACAAAACGCCACGTCCTGTAGGATCCCATTTTTATGAAATGTCCAGAAGGGACCAACCCATATGCAGAAAGCAGATTGGTGGTCGCCAGGGGAGAGGGGGTGGGGGGAAGATGGGCTGGAGAGCTAAAATGAACTAATGGGCGTGGGGTTTCTGTTGAGATGATGAAAACGCTCTAAATTTAGGTATGTTGGTGGCTGTAAAACTCTGCGGTTATGCTAAAAACCATTGAATTGTACACAGGTGGACTTTATGGCATGTAAATTATATCCTAATGAGATGTTAAAAACGAAAAGGACATAAAAGCTAAATTATTGAGGAGTGAGCAGGCTGGATAATGATTTAGCTGGAAAACCTGGATGAGGGGCCAAGCCATGGAGGTTTTAAGAGGCGGTGTCTGGGAAGAGGGACAGAGGGCACCGCCTTGGAAGAGGGGGGCACCCAGGCTGGGGACTAGACACCCAGTGCTTCTGATCCAGGTCAGCCCCCGCGCCCCCACCCCCAACACTGACAACCAGAGATCACAGGAGAGCTGGGGGCAGGGCACTTTTTGAAAGCTGATGACTGTAGCAAAAAATGTCATCATCACGTAGATAGAAAGGCCTCAAGAAGACCCCAACAACGAAGCAAAAATGAGCAAATCCAACTAAAGCTATAGACCAAGAAGTGACTAGAATGAGCAACTAACTAACACAGGTAACCAGAAAACTAATTTTTTCTCTTTTTTCTCCCTTTCTTTTTCAGACTATAGCCTTCGTTTTCCCTGGGTGAGTACAAAACTTAAACACTTTTTTTCTGATGTGTAGTTAACAAAAAAAAAGGGGGGGTGGAATTTCATGGGATTTCATTGTTAGCGAAGCATTATTTCTAGAGAAAGAGGGCCAGTATGATCAGCTGGTGTATTTGAATGTTATGCCTTAACCTACTTGAAGAGGCTCATATCATACTTTTGGTTACATCAGTGTGTGTGTGTGTGTGTGTGTGTGTGTGTGTGTGTGTGTGTGCGTGTTTGAAATCTGGCTTTGCTGTTCAGTCTCCTGAACTATATTGTTGAGAATACAATTTCAACCTGCTTTCCTTTCACTGATTTGTCTGTACTTTTCAAAGGGCCTCTCCTTATCTCGCTGAACACATTGGATGACTATTAGGGAACACAGAGGCACGTAATTGCATTGATGGTAATTGCCTCTTAAATTGATCTGCTTTGGGGGAAACTGCTGAAAAGGAGCTTTTCTGGAATGCACTTCGGGTTAAAAAAAAAAAAAAGAAACAGTGTCATTGTCACGTCGTTTTATGCCTTTTGAGATCGAGGCAATGTTCCACGGCCCTGATGTCCTAGTACTTAGAGAAGGAAACACCACCGCCTTTTTGTGTTCTACTCAGTCGACTTACTGGTGTTAAGATCCCCCAAAGAAATCAAGGGGAGAAAATCTAAGAGCTCTTGAAGTGGCCGCAGTGTGTGGGCAGGTGGCTCTGGGGCACGGTGGTGCGTGTGCTCACGTTTGGTGAGTGCACCGGATGTAGGCGGCCAGGACGTTGTATTTCTCACATGCGTCACCTTGTATGAAATACTCTGACTCCCTCCTGAATTATTCTAAGGTCGGTGGGTCGATTGTTTGGCTTTGGCTTCCCCCCCTTTTGGTCTCGTGGCAGTGTTCCATCTGGGTGTAAATGCTTACAGTAGTCCCGGTGCGATCGAATGCGTGTGGGTTGTATGGACTCTTGCTCCCTGTCTCAAAGGAATGCAGATACAGCCAGCGGTTTATCGAGATAGAGAATGGGGAAGGCTCCGTTTGTCACCTGCTAAGCTAATTGCATTGACCCTCTTCTCTATGCCATCATTATCGGATGTGAATCAGTTTTCAATGGCATGATCTACTTCAGCAAAAGTCAACAGTGGGCTCCAAGAGCAGGAATATTACTGGAATCATATTCAGGGGTAGAGACTTACGTACAAGCAGTCTTCAGTCCCTTAGTGCCTCAGAATCCTAAGCGAGAGGCATTGGCTCATCCATATTGGTTTCAATGGATATTAAACATGCTGTTCGTCAAGAGCACGGGCTCCCTATCTTGCTGGAATGAAACATTTGAGGGTCTCATCCCACAGACTCATCCCCTCCCCAAATACAAGATCTGGGTTATGATTTGTTATAACATCTGACCTTTACCCTCCTTGGCTCTCCACTCCTCACCGATTCCTCCAAACCCAGTCTTCCCATTTGCCCATTCCAGAGTTTCCTCCCTCTTGGCAACTCCACCTGCTCCCTGGCCATGTCACTCAACCTGGTCCCATCGTTCACCTCCCTTTCTTTCTTTCTTTTTTTTTTTTAAGGTTTATTTATTTATTCTGTGAGAGAAAGAGAGAGAGAGAGACAGAGCACATGTGAGCAGGGGAGGCCCAGAGAGAGAGGGAGAGGAAGAGAGACTCCTAAGCAGGCTCCCCACTGTCAGCACAGAGCCCGACATGGGGCTCAAACCCAAGAACTGTGAGATGACTTGGGCCGAAGTCAAGAGCCAGATGCTTCACTGATGGAGCCACCAGCCCCCACTTCACCTCCCTTCCAGGAGGAAAGAAAGTAAAGGTTGCTCTCGGAAGCTATGAGTTGTTAGGTAACAAGGGCTGCTTATTTTAGGAATTTTCTCTTCGATGTGAGGAAAGTCTGTTCCAAGCATAAGCCCCTGCTTTGGTGGCTACCTCATTTAAAGCCTTTGTTGGAATCTGCTGCTGGGGGCATCAGGGTTAGAACATCGGATGGCTCTCTTAGCCTAAACATGCACTGCTAAACATTTGAGTCTTGTCCCAGAGTTTCAGGATTTCCACTAACAGAAAGGAATTTATTTCTAATTTGTGGGCTTAGAAATTTGGTTTGGAGTCAGTTAGAGCTAAATAAATAGCTCACTTTGGGCAGGGCAGGAGAGAGCAAGCCCCCTGAGGTCGGTGACTGTCCCAAGCCATGGTGCTCAGGTGGTGGGGTGGCTGCAGGAGCCCAGGAGACACCTGCTGGGTGAACCCAGGAGCCCTGGGCGCCCCCTCTGCTCTCAGCTGTCAGTCCCTTCCTGGGGTCATTGTAATGTATAAATGAGCTCACCCCGAGTTAGCAGGTAATAAAATTGATGTAATTAACATCATCGCAAAATTATGGCAGTTGTTTCCAACGTTTAAAGATGTCATTTAGGGGCGCCTGGGTGGCTCAGTAGGTTGAGCGTCCGGCTCTTGATTTTGGCTCGGGTCATGATCCTAGGATTGTGGGAGGGAGCCCCGCCGTGGGTTCCACCCTGGGCATGGACCCTGCTTAATGTTCTCTCTCCCTCCCTCCCTCTCTCTCTCTTTCTCTCCCTCCGCCCCTTCCCCTGCACACATGCGTGCGCGCTCTCTCTCTCTCTCTTAAGATAAAAACATAAAAATAAGGGGCACCTGACTGCTTCAGTCTGTTAGGCATCCGACTAACAGGTGATTTCACAGTCGTGGTTTCGAGCGGGCTGTGCACTGATCGTGGAGCCTGCTTGGGATTCTCTCTCTCGCTCTCCCTCTGCCCCTCGCCTGCTCACACTGTCTCTCAAAGGAAATGAAGAAACTTTTTTAAAAATTGCAGTTAAAATTAAAAAGTAAAAATACCAAGCGGGCATTTAAGTGGGTAGTGATGTATGTCCCAGTACTATAACAGAGAGCAAAGGAGTTCTTTTTTCTAGACGCACACCCTGATTTTTCATTAAAAAAAAAAAAAAGACGCTCTATATTCATATCTGGCCTTAAAAAGAAGAGTCCACTTTCCCCTGTTAAACTGGATTAAGAGGGGCCTTTTTAGCATGACCACCATCCCCCTGGTTTTCTTTTGTTTCTCCTTTTTGTACTATGTAAATACAGACTGGGGAAGTAATACTATAATTCATATCCACCATTGAACATGACCAAAGTCCCTCAACCCGACAACGCTTACGACTCTGTGGGTCTCCGTTGCCTTGTCTTTAAATAATGCAGTGGAATGTCAGAATTAAGAATTTATGCAAGACACGTAATTAAGGTTTAAATATCTTCTCCAGGCTCTGGGAGGTCTTGTATTGTTATACCAAAGGGTATCCACCAGTGAGGAAAATTAAATGATACTGTAACTTGGCTGTTTCACTTTGGTTCTTGGAAATACCAAAGGGATAAAAGGCAATGAAATTAAAGTGCTGATATTAACAGTGAATTTTATTTTACAATTAACTTGCGGTATTCATTCGCTAGCTGTCTCCTCTTTAATGATGTATCTTTCCTCCTCTGTCAGTTTCCGTATGTGTGATTTTTCTCTTCGAAGTCCCTTTTCTTCTTCGGTGTTGGCGGGAATGGCCACCAAGGCAGGAAAAGAAAAGAAGCTGAAGGTTTTTAAATGAGGTGCGGGGGCCTGGCCTGTGTTTGGCAAGGCAGGGCGGACCCCTCGGAACACGCCTTCTGACCACCTCAGCTGGGCCTACGTTTCTGCAGGTGGTTTCTCTGCTGGGCTCTGCGTCTTCAGAAATGACAAGCGTGATGTGTGACGTGCAGAGCTCACAAGACTTGAACACTTTCTCAGATATTTGACTTCGATTTCCTGCCTTTGCCCTGCTCTTGGGTTTTTGTTCGCGTCGGCGGATCCTCTGGGTTTCCTATCCGAGCAAAATGTGTTGCTCCCAACCGCGAAGAAGTGATTCTCCCGTAACTGAGATTGGAAGGTGACAGTACGTTGGAAGAATGCCTGCGGACCGGCTGGTGACAGATGGGTTCATCCCTCATTTGTTTCCATTTCCACCCCCCTCCCCCCAGGAAAGTTTCAACATTCTTCCAAGAAGTACCACCTAAAAGGGTCCGCTGGGTAATTGTTTGTCATATGCCCAAGCCATGGATATTAAGCGGTCATGGTTTCCACTTAGAGGAAATAGGAACACAGCTCTTCTATATAAACTCGTGTCTCGCCCCGGAGCTCCTAGGGACCCAGTTCAGAGCTGGAATTCTTCCACAAATCCTTTTCCAGCTGACAGGAAAACATGGATTCTCGCGGGCCGGGATGGCTCCCCAGCATCATCCCCGTAGGACCGGAGGTAAAGGGGCGCCGGAAAGGGGAACTTTTCTCGTCGATTGGGATTTAGGTCGTGGTTGTTTGTGATATAATTCCTAAGGCGTTTGAGACTCCAGTGCAAGAGTATTAGCAGGAAGCGGTCGTTAAGGGAAAATTTGGCAAGCTCCTCCGTTCGCTTTGTCCAGCCCCGTGCAGGAAATCTGGGATTTATGCTTCAGGAAACTGTTTTAATCCACCGCAGCCGGGCCAAGTGGTGCCCAGGGACGGTGCCGTGGAGAGCCGGCTGCCTCAGGGCCGGCGGGTTGTCCGACTGCCAGGAATTCACGGTGAGGTCCACCTTTTAGGAAAACAATCCCCACTTGTTGTTGGGGCCCCAGGCTGACTGGGTGACACGTCAGAATCCCACTCATTCTAAATGGGACATTTCCTTTTTTTATTATTATTATTTTTTTAGAATCAGACCCACCCTCCTAACTTGCCTTATCAGCTAGATTTGTGCAGTGGCATTTTAGTTCAAAATGACACAGTGAGAACGTGGGAAGGACCTGGTCTTCAGGACAGTGAGTCGGTCCTTCAAGGAGCTTGTGATCAGGTGCACGAGGCAGGGCTGGCATTCTGTGTGCCGGGCTTTCCAGCCTGTGCACTTCGGTGTGGAAACAGACGGCGTCCTCTGCCTGACGGTGGCATCGGTCACACTGCGGGGAAGAGGACAGGAGGTGTATCAAACTTTTGGGATGTATGACTTTTTTTGAAATATATTTTTTTAATGTTTATTTGTTTTTGAGAGACAGAGAGAGAGAGAGCATGAGCAGGGGAGGGGACAGAGAGAGAGGGAGACACAGAACCCGAAGCAGGCTCCAGGCTCCAAGCTGTCAGCACAGGGCCCGACGCGGGGCTCGAACCCACGAACCGCGAGATCATGACCTGAGCCGAAGTCGGACGCTTCACTGACTTAGCCACCCAGGCACCCCTAAATGTTTATTTATTTTTGAGAGAGAGGGAGAGACAGAACATGAGCAGGGGAAGGGACAGAGAGAGAGGGAGACACAGGATCGGAAGGGGGCTCCAGGCTCTGAGCTGTCAGCACAGAGCCTGAAGTGGGGCTCGAACTCACGAACTGCGAGATCATGACTGAGCTGAAGTCGGACGCTTCACCGACTGAGTCTCCCAGGTGCCCCCGGGTGTATGACTTACAGAGGGATTTCTGAGACCCCCGGGGCCACAGAATCGGGAATGAGGTCTGCACAATGTTAGGAGCAGGGACGGACCCCCATTCGATGCGGGAACTCGCTGGCCCCCAACTTTAGCCCCACGGCCTGGGGGATGTCCCCACGTGAACTGGGACACTGGGCAACAGGAGTATAAATCCATTCTGTTCGAAGACTGACCCTCTGAGGTGACTTTTTTAAACAGCTTATTATGATACAGAGTTTGGTATAAAATATTTAAGATGTCGGAAAACTCTCTGTGGAATTGCTGAACGAAAATCCGTCCTGTAACGGATTCTCTGAGTAGTTTTCCTTCTTGTTTTGAGTGGAAACAAGCAATAAGCAACAAGCCAGAAAAAAAAAAAAATGGATTTGTGTGATTTTTACGACGGGGACTGATTGGATTCTAACAACTTTTTAAAAATACGTTGGTGGCGTTTAACTGATCTCAAACAACCCCACCACGACTGGTCTGCTGTCAGCAATGATAGAGATTTTGTGTTCAAACACTGTACGCAAAAATATGTTGAAAGCCAGCACGTTACCACGCTGTTGCTGCTGCTGCTGAGAAATGAATTTTTTAAAATCGTCATGTTGGTGGAAATTATTATTCACCAAAACAGGACTTGATCTATTTCCTGTTTTGCCACATAAGTTAAATGCCTTGTGCCGTTTATAATCACGCACACGCACACGCACGCAGAGCACTTTACAGTTTGCAGAGCTCCGGCTCACGACCTCACTCGGGCCTCCGAGATTCCTTGGGGGCAGCACAGGCGTGCGTTCTCACCTCCGCCTTGAAGAAGTGAAGACAGACACCCAGGCCGCCTGGGAGAAGTGAGCGGGTAGGACAGTGGGAAGGGACCCACCCGCGGGCAGCGGCCCCCGCCCCGGGGGCACAGGTTCCCTCTGAAGCCGAAAAGCCGGGCCGCACTCATTCCCGACCCCCGCAGTGAGGACGCAGACCTGCCGAGTAGAAAGCAACATTTTCCATCATGAAAAAATACCCTTTTGCAGTTATGCGAGGCATAGAGGACAGCAATAAATGAGGACATGTCCCCCGGGTCCGGCAAACGGCGTGCTGGTAGATAATTATATTTTGGAACGACTTTACGCTCAGTTGAGTTGATCTTGGCCAGCGTTCCGAGTGTTTCCACACGCTGTGTGCTGACCAAATTCAGTTTTCTAATCTCTTTGCACACACTTGCCCGGCTTCCTCCCAGGTTTGGTCTGTTCCCTCCGCCGGTGTGCCTCAGGCGGCCCCTGTGGGCCCTTAATCGTGCCGGGTGTTCAAAACCCCAGTGGTAGGTCCGAGTTTCCGGCTTGAGGAAATATTGCCAGTAGGGCCTATGTCGGAATCCTTTCTTTTAGCAGGTGGGGTTGTGCGTTTTGCACAGAACCCTAGGAGAGGAGTTGGACAGACCTAGAGTGTGAGTGACTCAGACACGCCCCTTCATGCCCTGAGCCGTACCTTCTTGGTCTAAAAAAGTAAAGGGCTGGGTGACAATTTCTTTAAGGTCTCTTCTAGACGTGAAGTTGATGATCCAGGGCGATTCCTGTCTGGATGTGGCGTTAACACAGGAATCTCCCTAAAGGAGCCACTGCTGTGAATCCACCAGTTACGTCCGTCTCCTTCCCTCCCGGGGGGAAGTCTGTCTATACCTCCTGATGTAAATGTTTTACAACCTTCGCTTGGGAAGGAAAGCAGCCGTCCTTTGCCGATCTCTCTGCCTCTGCTCTTGTTTATGTTAGCTCCAAAAGAACCAGGAAGCATAGTAAGGAGGGCCTTATTAGTGGGAGAACATTTTTTTTTTTTTTAATGTTTATTTATTTTTGAGAGAGGTGGAAAAACAGAGCACGAGCAGGGAAGGGGCAGAGAGAGAGGGAGACACAGGCTCCGAAGCAGGCTCCAGGCTCCGAGCTGTTGGCCCAGAGCCCGAAGCGAGGCTCGAACCCACAAACCGAGAGACCACGACCCGAGCTGAAGTTGGATGCTTAACCGACTGAGCCACCCAGGTGCCCCAGTGGGAAGACATTTCTGAAGGGCAGTCTTCTTCCCATGGTGTTGTGTGCGCACACAAATTAAAGACTGCGAATCCTTCGGCTCTGATTTTAAAACTTGAGCAGAAACACGAGTTAGTAAAACAAAGGCCCTTTCCCCCCCGGTTCTGAGACCCGTTCTGGCAAATGGTTCTGGGGGTTGCGTGATGGTTTGTGGTACCCGAAGAAGTGATTCCCTGGGAAGGCAGATTGCCTAATCTTTTCAGAAACCATGGAAACCCCCTGGGGCCGCTCTGCTTCCCTCTGGTGCGAGTTCTCAGCAGAAGAACAGGCTGGAAAGTGCCTGTCGCGGGGATGAAGTTAGCGTCCTGAATGCACGCGGTGTGGGCAAGATCACCCTCAGAGCCATCACTGTTTCCAAGTCCTGTTTCTGGCTTCCTTCCAACGTGAAGTCACCGCCGACATTCTGTTGTGCTGTTTCCTGTTGTGGGTGGATTTATTTAATTTTTAATGAGTGATTCACAACCCATGGCTGTCTGTTTTTCCTCCTGCTGAGAATTAAGGCATGTTTCCTTTAAAAAAAAATCGTGCTATCATCTGGGTACCGTGGTGCTCGGCGTGTTTGGGACAGGGGGACATGGTGATGCCACAAAGGGGAGGCATTTAGCCTCCCCGGGACTCTTATGAAATAGCAGTGATGAGATCATCCTGTGACTATGCTGCTCCGGGGTAGAGGCGGTCGCACCTCATTATACATCCCCAGACCCTCCTTTCTCTACAAATGTTGTTGAATGCCGTGTAGCTGTTTAAAAAAAAAAAAAAAAATTCTTTTTTTTCATGTTGCTACAAATTCATTCCGCTTGGAAAGCCACGTGGTCAGTCTCCCTCCCGGAGAGCCCAGTAATATAATCAGTTGCCACTCACTCAAGCTTCCTCCTCGTCTGCCTGTTTACTCCAAGCGGCCTCTGTCCACCCAGCTGGGCTCGCGAGCCGCCTCTGGTCCATAACCTTAATGGAAAATAGCACCGGGAGGCGGGGGGGGGGCGCATCTTGGGGACCAGAGCTGTTGAGCTCCTGTCTCAGGGTCACTCCCTGCCAGCCTGCTTCCACTCCTTGGCAGATCAGCATCGCTCCTTCAGATGGGTGGGGGGTGCTTCCATCTGTGCAGTGAGGCACTCCTGCCTGGCCTGGGCGTAGCCGGCCAAGCTCGTGCCCCACGCCTGGCACCAAGGACCCCAGCGTGGGGCTTGTGTACTGAGTCGGACCGCATGAGCCATCTTTTTTTTTTTTTTTTTTTTTTGCTTTTTTTAAGTAGGCTTCATGCCTGGCATAGAGCCCAACGTGGGGCTTAAAGTCACAACCCTGAGATCAAGACCTGAGCGGAGATCAAGAGTTGGGTGCAAAACTGACTGAGCCACCCAGGCGCCCCCAGAAACCTAAATAGTGCATCAGGTCCTCCTGGGTGGCTCAGTCGGTGGAGCGTCCGCCTTCGTTTCAGGTCACGATCTCACGGTTCATGGGTTCGAGCCCCATGTCGGGCTCCGTGCTGATAGTGGGGAGCTTGGGGCCTGCTTCAGATTCTGTGTCTCCCTCTCTCTCTGCCCCTCCTCATCCCCCGCTTGTGTTCTGTCTCTCTCTCTCTCAAAAAGTAAACATTAAAAAAATTTAAATACTGCATCAGAAATACAAATATTACATCAAGAATCTAAGTTCCAAGACGGCTCTCCAAGTACCTTTTCTAGAAATTCAGATACCATGGCAGAAATGCAGGTATTGTACTCCAAGTCCAAATACCTGGTCAGAAATCCAAGTGCCTGGTTAGAATTCAAGTAGCATGTAAGAAATCCAAATACTTCTTGTCAACAGTGCAAAAGTATTTGATGATTTCACTCCTATGTGGAATTTAAGAAACATGGCAGACGAACATAGGGGAATGGAGGGAAAAATAAGATAAAAACAGAGAGGGAGGCAAACTGCGAGAGACTCCTAAGTACAGGGAACAAACCGAGGGTTGATGGAGGGAGGTGGGTGGGTGAGGGGTGGGCATTGAGGAGGGCACTTGTTGGGATGAACACTGGCTGTCGTATGTAAGAGATGAATCAGTAAATTCTACTCCTGAAACCAATACGACACTAGATGTTAACTGACTTGAGTTTAAATTTAAAAAAAATAAAATAAATCCAAATGCTTCTTTAGGGTTCTTTAGGAACCCAAGTACCACGTCTGAGCATTTGTCACTGTAGTGCGTATCGGGTCCTCATTTTTCCCCAGAATGTGTTGCCCCTTTTCTGAAATTCATTTTAAAAGTTAAAAAAGGGTAACTTTTATTTCAGCTGGGCTCCTATGCAGTTTGTAGAAATTTGTCTGTTGTCTGAGTCGGGGTGACCCTCGGAGATACGAAACAGTTGGCAGTCGCCCCTAGTCACACAGCGCAGTGAGGCTCAGTGGATGGCTGAGGAAGCTTTCTCGTGACGTCTCTAATCCAGATTCCGCGAAAGACCAAGAACCAGTGTCGGCGGGGTCTCGGCAATCCTGGTGGGAAGTTTCTTAAATCCGCAGGAAGGGGTTTTCTTTGAGGATATGGTTAAAAGAGAATTAATTACATCCTCATCTTGGGAAATGAAAAGTCAAATTAAGCGAATGGCCTGATGAAAGAGAGCTCCCGGTTCGGCTGTAGAAACGCGTCTTTTCTTGAACTCCTGTTTTCTGTTCTCCATGATTTATAGAATATGGAAAACATCGCTGGAACTGTCGCCTGGTTGGCTAGGAGACAAGGGGACGGAGACCAAGCGAGTTGGCTCCGCGCCTGACTGTGACCTGCGGGACACGGCAGCTCTAGGGGCGGCCAGTGTCCTCGCTGGGACCCAGCAGCTCCCCAGGTCCACGAACGATTGCGGAAGGAGGGGGAGTGCAAGAGTGGTCGGGCACAGGGAGCGGGGGGGGGGGGAGAGCAGGCAGTGGGCAGAAAGAAAACCCCACCTGTGCCTTCTCCACGGTGCCTGGGCGGCACTTAATGTGAACGGGGCCAGCTACAGAAGATGTTGGATTGCTTGTTCAAAGTGTAGGACAAAAAGCCTTTTTCTTCCTTCTGTGGTCTCTCTCTGGACCTGTCATGCTGGGTTTTTTGTTGTTTTTTTTTTTTACCTTCGATTCAATGTCATGGTCCCTGGGGTACGGGGGTACTCTAGGCAGCACAGACTGTCACAGATGCCCCAGACCGTGCCCCGCGACCTGGTAAGGAAGTGCACACATCAGGGGGCAGGAAGCAGGGAGTCAAGAACCAGCCCTGGGGGAGGTGGCAGCAGGTGGGCCAGGTGTAAGGCTGCAGGGTCCCCGAGCCCTGTGCCATTGTCCCATCAGCCTGCGCC
This sequence comes from Felis catus, assembly GCF_018350175.1. NCBI lineage: Eukaryota > Metazoa > Chordata > Mammalia > Carnivora > Felidae > Felis > Felis catus. Next base: position 83,169,634 of record NC_058378.1, read on the forward strand.
TTCAAAACACAGAAATTCAGAGGTAAAGTTATTACAGACTTCAAGACAGCGGCTACTGGGCATGGAACCCCATGCACCGGGCCCTTCTGAGTGTGGGTCTCTGGGCGACAGCTCTGGTCTCTCACCCCCCCCCCCCCCCCCAGCAGCCTGGCCGTAAGAAATGATGGTCAGAGCACTGGAATGTTCACTCGTGGATTTTGTAATAAGGGACTTGTGTTCCCGAGGAACGCGGTCCATTTCCAAAGAGTGTTTTATTTCTCTCTGCATCGTTAGTTTATGGGAAGGTCTTCCCTGAAACAGCCCTCGCTACCCAACCCCCGGCCCATGTCACGTTCTGCAACCCTGTTTCACTTTCTTTATGTTGTCGTTCAAGCCCTAGTGCTAGGGTGGGGTGTTTATCCACTCTGTCCCCTGCGGGAACGGAGGCACACCAGCGAGGGCACGATGAGGGAGTGTGTGTTTACTATTCCTTACGCTGCCTTACATCCTTTTTGGAGCAAGGTGGATATAAATACACAAGGGAAGTCAACCGGCACCCCGAAATGCAGAGTGCAGAGTGGGGGGGCTTGCCAGAACTCGGGCATAGCTGCCAGGAGACCGATGACAGCAAAACAGTCATGTGCCTTTTGGGGCCTCCATTTGAAGGACTTAAGATGGGTCCCCGAGGCCCCTAAATTCTCAGGGTCGGCAGATCCAGAATCGCACCACGGGATTACTCAGCCTGTGCTCGGCTAATGGCCCAGAGCCTGCGGCGGGGTTTGAAACTGGACAGCCCCCAAGGCTTTCTGGGGTTTCATAAATAGCTTCATGAGATAGGTTGTTATAAACACGTCAAAGCCTTGTTTTCCTGTGATACTGGGATATTTGGTGAGTTCTTCTGGATGGCATAGCAGAATGGCTGAAGTAAACATTGCCTGGAGTGGTTGAGAGTTTGCTGAGCGTTGGGGAAAACTGTCAGGTCAGGAACCTAATCATTCTTACATGCCTCATTTGTCATTTCTTTTTTTTAAGTTTATTTATTTATTTTGAGAGAGAGAGGGGAGGGGCAGAGACAGTGGGGGCAGAGAGAATCCCAAGCAGGCTCCTTGCTAACAGCAGAGGGGCTCGATCCCACAAACCTCAAGATCATGACTTGAGCTGAGATCAAGAGTCAGACGCTCAACCGACCGAGCGACCCAGACGCCCCGCCCCCATTTAGCATCTCTGCCCATGTTTACACTCCTTCTCCACACGAGTGCGCACACACGCTGGGAAGAAAAAACCCCAGACCGCCTTGAAGCAAATGGATGTGACCTCTCTTTCTAGAATGTGTGTTAGTAGGAAGTAGGGAGCTTTCTGTGAGAGCTCAGCGAGCCGTCCGCCCCACCTGCGTCTGCCTTAGCTGACGGCCCTGCCGTTTGAAGAGTCTAGTGTCTCTGGGAAAATTCACGTCGTGGACATCTCGTTGCCAGGAAGCAGGGCCACTCACTTTTCGTTTCAAGATGATGTGAAGTCTCGTGTGTTATTCCCAGTGTGGACATGGAGCCGTGAACGATGTCTGATGATTTGGAAGGGGAGAGAGCCGAAGGAGGACACGCGATGCCGGAAGCTTCCGTTGCTCAGCAACGTGTAATTTTACCTGTGTTTCACCAAAGGCAGGTACATGGGCAAAGCCCATTTAATACGGATGGCACATAAAGGGGAAGATGTCAGCACCTGCCCTGTTCAAATCATTGCTTCCGCCGTGGAAAATAAGCAGCAAAGGACAGATCCGGGCGGGTCGGACACCGGTGGGCGCACCGGGAGGGCGGGCAGTGCAGCGATGCCCCCTTCTCCTGCATCATACTGACTTAGCAATAAAGCACATCGAGTTGCTCAAGTTTCTAACTGTACAATCTCTGGCCTAAGAAGCCCCTTCCCGAAGGCTCACGGCTGAGGCCACCCCTGTTTTCCTAAGTGTGGCCCCTCAGTATGGAACCCATGTCTGTGCAACTGCATCCGTCCAGGACACCCCACCTCCCCGGCCCCAGCTTCCGCTGTCCGCTTCCTTGAATGTTGGCAGCTCAGCTCACGAAAAGTCTTCCTTCCAGTGAAGAAACCCACATGCCCTCAGGCTCTGCAGTCACAGAAACCGGGCTGGCGAGTCCTGGCTGTTGGGAGTTACTGTAAATGCCGCGCCCCCCATTTCTTGGTGGAGTGGGTGTTGCAAGAAGTGTGTCTATTCATTGTTGTAGCCTCGGTGTAAGGCCCCCATGACATTCTTTCCTGTGTGGGGAGAGTTTCCCTTCTGTTCCTAAAACAACAGCTTCTCAGCTTCAAGCCTGGCCAATCTTAATAGAGTCGTGGCAAAAAAAAAAAAAAAAAAAAAAAAAAAGTAAAGCAAAGCAAAAACCAAAAAACAAATAAAGGGCATTGGCGGGGATGGGGGGATGAGGCGGGAGTGATGGAATTTGCATTCATTTGCATGCACAAATAACCTGGCGCAAACTCAGGTTAACTTCATGATTTGGGGCCAAATTAAAAATTTTTTAATGTTCATTTATTTTTCAGACAGAGAGACAGAGAGACAGAGCACAAGAGGGGGAGGGGCAGAGGGAGACAGAGACACAGGATCCGAAGCTCAGGCTCCAGGCTCAGAGCTGTCAGCACAGAGCCCGGCTCGTACCCACCAACTCTGAGATCAAGACCTGAGCCGAAGTCGGACACTCAACCGACTGAGCCACTCAGGCGCCCCTTGGGGCCAAATTTAGATTTGACATTTTCCTTGAAGCTTCGCTTTAGTTAATTACCACCTTTAGGTCCACTCCAGGTTTATTTCTTCCCTTTTGATTGAAACCATCTTGTTGGGAGGCCAAGCCAGCCCTTAAGACCATTTTGCTATAAGAGCCAAGGGCAGGGGCACCTGGGTGGCTCGGTCGGTTGGGGTCCGACTTCGGCTCAGGTCACCATCTCACATTTCGTGAGTTTGAGCCCCTTATCAGGCTCTGTGCTGACGGCTCGGAGCCTGGAGCCTGCTTCCGATTCTGTGCCTCCCTCTCTCTCTGCCCCTCCCCTGCTCGTGCTTGCTCTCTCTCTCTCTCTCTCAAAAATAAATAATATTAAATTTTAAAAAAATAAAAAGAAAAGAAAAAAAGAGCTAAGGGCAGCCAAGTGTCCAGATAAACTCGGGGTCTGCAGAAGGTAAAGCCGTGAAGCCCGTGTGCTCCAAAGGGAGGATTCCACCCGTCGTCTTCAAGGCCATCCCTCAGGTCCCTGCTCTGCTGTGGGGCTGTCACAGGGTAGATACCCTCTTCCAGCCTGGACTCCAGGGCTGGAGCCTCAGGGAACCAGCCTCCGCGAGTTCAAGTGGAGTTCAGCGCTCGAATAGTAGTACCTCCCTTGTTTTATTGTTATTGCTGTTGTTGTGTGAAGCCAGGCTTCACAGGTGAGAGCCCCCAGGAGCCCGCAGAAGCGTATGTGTATGTGTTTGTGTGTGAATGTGCATGTGCACCGGTGACAAATACAAGCAAGACAGGAGACGTACACATTGCTCAGACGATGCTTCAAAAACGAACATGGCAGGGGTTCAATTAATGCGAACTCCCAGCCCCCCTCCCCCTGCCCCCCCCCAAAAATGTATTTTTGCCGATTTCTAGTTTTTTCACTCCTGCTTTCCGAGCAGCTCTCCTCGGGTCACTGGGAATAGTGAGAAACGTTTCCTGAAGTTCATAGAGGGGGATACGTGGCGGTACCGTGGAGGGGTTTCGTCTCCTTGTTTTCGATCTCGTGGCGCGTGTTTCTGCCGTTGGGTCCAGGGCACTTTCGGCTGTCACCGCTCATCCCCGCCGTGAGGGGGAGCTGGGGCTTCTATTGACTCAGTTTTACCTAGCCAGGTGTTTGTTGTATGAAACACCCGTGCCGTGTGAAACAAATGGCTGGGGGTAAGCGTGTGGCGTGGCTGCAGCGGGAGGGGCGGAACCCACGGCAGCCGTGCGGTGGCGTCACCATGGCAACCGGTGGAAATAATGGCCCCCTTCGGGAATAAAAGAGATCTCAATCCTGTTGCGAGCGAGCCGTGCTGGCTGTCTGCGGGAGAGATGGTCTTCGGTGATTGTTTCAGAAATGTCCTTATCAACAGACCCTGAATGAGAGGCGGCGTTTTCGGAACATAAATGGATCTGCAGACAACCCATGTGATAATCTAAGTCACCGAGGACAGCAAGGCAGGGATTTGAGAAGCTGGCGAGGGAATACCACGGGTATGTCCCGTGCCCACCGCCGTGCCTGTGCCTGCTCGAAGCCTGGTCACTGGCCCTGCCGCGCAGGATCGTTGCTGGCTTCTTTTTTTTTTTTTTTTTTTTTTAATGGGAGGCAGACATAATTGGGAATTCAAGGAACTTGAGTATATAACTAGCACCTCCTTGGCACATAGCAAGTACTCAATAAACAGTACTTCGGATCAAATGCTCAGGACCAAATGAAAGTCAGTGCCTGGGGCTGGTCAGAGGGATTGTAAAAGTATTAAAAAAAAAAAAAAAAGTAAGAGAGTACAGCCAACCATCCTCCAACGTTGCGGGCCACTTTGGTACGTTTATGTGAGTGTCTCCCTGAAAGACTGGACCCTGTGTTAGAACTGTCCGTGCACCTGTGACGCCAGCACTCACCGCCCCATCCTCGGGGAAAGGCACTTTCTGTATGAAGCCACCACCTCCCTGGGGATGTTGAACCCATAGAACGCGGAACCCAGAAGCTTCCACTTTGTCGCAAGGGAAGGGGAACTTGGTAAGAACAGGCAATACGCAAGCAGCAGAGAGTTTCAGCTTTTCGGATAACAGACGAGAGAGTAATCTTGTGGGTACATTTCCCTTTTTAGTTTAGGAAGTGCTGTGGAAGAAAACAGAGATATTTTTGATAGGACTTGACTCTGCAGAGCAGCACCGTGCCTGAAATAGAACTGCTCTTTAAGC